>NC_051285.1:10785330-11151164 GCF_015220745.1 Sebastes umbrosus
TGAAGGTAAATAAACAGGCTTTCCAACCATGTAAAATACAATGCCAATTAGCATTGTAACAACAGAGAAATAATCCACCAAACACAAATTTCCAAACTTTTTTTTCCAAGTTTAATTGGACCACTATAATGGATGAATCCGTGGGTTTATTTGTCACGCTTGATAGTATAATCTATAAAAAAAAAACATGCCAAAATGCCACTATAAAGATCTCATCAATACATTTTATTAGAATATTATTAGTGATTTTTATTATAGGGGTTTATTTGACGCTTGCGCACAGAGGCCAACATTTTGCTCAACTTGTAAGTTGAGCAGGTGGGAGGGATGGAGGAGGAGGAGGAGGAGGAGGGAGGCTGAAACTTTCTATCAATTATTGGAGACTTTTACGCGTTTTTACGCGTCATTGAATCTATATATATTAATCAGCACCATGGAGAGCTCTGGAGCTGGAGCAACCTGCACTAAGCCTCAGCGGTGCTGCGCTGTCCATGGTGCTGAAATCATTGGACTACTATATTGGATGAACCCATGGTTTGATTTGGCACGCTCAATAGTATTATCTATAGAAGAAAAACATGCCAAAATGCCACTATAAAGATCTCATCAATACATTTTATTAGAATATTATTAGTGATTTTTATTATAGGGGTTTATTTGACGCTTGCGCACAGAGGCCAACATTTTGCTCAACTTGTAAGTTGAGCAGGTGGGAGGGATGGAGGAGGAGGAGGAGGAGGGAGGCTGAAAGAAGAGGAGGAGGAGGGGGGGAGGAAGAGGGATGCCGGGAGGCGCCTGTCGATGTTAACAGCTCAGTAGTCTTGGTGAAGGAGAGCAGAGAGCAGAGGAGAGCTCTGCAGCTTGTCCTGCTCCCTCTCCCAGGCGTTTCATGGTCAGGGGGCCACACTGCTTGCGAGGTTTGGTTGCAGAAAGAAGAAGGAGGAAGATGATGACCATGAACATGAACAGCAAGCAGCATTTCTCCATGCACCCGGCTCTGCACGAGCCCAAGTATCCCGGCCTGCACTCTGCAGGCTCGGAGGGCATGCGCAGAGTCTGTCTGCCCCCCCCACAGGTACGTTCAGATCAGGGGGGGAGGAGGAGAGGGGGAGGATGATGGCTGGTGGAGTTTATACTGGGAGGAGAGGAGGAGAGGAGGGGGAATATATCACACTGGAAATGTCTGTAAAGTTGATTTGACAGGACTTTGTTCTATCCACCATATCTCTCTCTCTCTCTACTCTGTCTGCCCCCCCCCCCCTCTCTCTCTCTCTCCATCCCCTCCTCCTCCCTCTCTCTCATCCACATGTCTTTTCAAGCTCTTGCTTTTCATATTAATTTTTATGACCCTGCGCTTTGAGGAGGGTTTTCTCTCTCCTCTCCTCCTCTGCTCTGCTTGCATTTGGGAAAAAAAATGTTTTTTAGTATCCTGAGAGCTTTTTGCCTTGACACAATTCCCCACTGACTCCCAGTTATAATATAATGCGCACTCTTGCTTGCAGCTGCAGGGCAATCTATTCGTCGGAGGAGGCTTTGATGAGAGCCTGCTGGCACGGGCAGAGGCTCTGGCGGCTGCTGACAGCAGCAGCAGCATCGTCTCTCACGGCACCAAGAGTCACCCGTTCAAACCAGACGTCACTTACCATACCATGAGCAGTGTGCCCTGCACCTCAGCATCCTCTTCCTCTTCTTCATCCTCCTCCACCACCATCTCCTCCCACCATCACCACCACCACCACCTCGGACAGACCCTGGAGGCTGGAGACCTCCTGCTGGATCACCTCTCCAACAGCCTGCAGGCTGTGACCGGGATGGGTGCTCCGGAGCCTCACCACCAGCACCACCAGCACCACCAGCACCACCAGCACCTGCAGACCATGGGGCAGCTGCACCAGGCGATGGCCAGCATGCACCACCCTCACTCCTTGTCCGTGCATGGAGGCATGGCGTGCGTAAACGACGTGGAGTCGGATCCCAGAGAGCTGGAAGCGTTTGCAGAGAGGTTCAAGCAGAGGAGGATCAAACTGGGAGTGACCCAGGCGGACGTCGGGGGTGCGCTGGCTAACCTCAAGATCCCCGGTGTGGGATCCTTGAGCCAGAGCACCATCTGCAGGTTCGAGTCCCTCACCTTGTCGCACAACAACATGATCGCGCTGAAGCCGGTGCTGCAGGCCTGGCTGGAGGAGGCGGAGGCGGCGCACCGGGAGAAAAGCAGCAAACCGGATCTTTTCAACGGCAACGAGAGGAAAAGGAAGCGCACCTCCATCGCAGCGCCGGAGAAGCGCTCTTTGGAGGCGTACTTTGCCATCCAGCCGAGGCCATCCTCGGAGAAAATCGCGGCTATTGCTGAGAAACTGGACCTGAAAAAGAATGTGGTTCGAGTTTGGTTCTGCAACCAGAGGCAAAAACAGAAACGAATGAAATACTCTGCGGTGCACTGAGTGTTTCCTCACACACATCATGAATAAAATAGCCTACTACTACATTTTTGATCGAGTGATTAATAATAGTAGCCTAATTAACAGGGATTTATTATGAACCTCTCATCTTCTGGATTATATCTCCAAAAAAACTGACTTGTGTCACTCACTCTTTGGTGCACTTTTTTTTTTTTTTTTTTCCGATTTTGTTATAATAATGGACTCATCATAAATGATTGTTATTATAGGAGGGTGGTTTTTGGTGTTGTTGTTCATGTAGTCTTGCACACACTAAATATGAACTTTTTTTATGCCTCTGGTTCTGCAACCTGCAACCTCTGGTTCTGCAACCAGAGGCAAAAACAGAAACGAATGAAATACTCTGCGGTGCACTGAGTATATTTCACACACACATCATGAATAAAATAGCCTACTACTACATTTTTGATCGAGTGATTAATACTAGTAGCCTAACTAACAGGGATTTATTATCAACAAGCTCTTCTTCACCTCTCATTTTTGGATTATATCTCCAAAAAAAGACTCACTCTTCGTTGCACTTCTTTTTTTTTTTTTTTTTTTCGATTTTGTTATTAATAATGGACTCATCATAAATGATTGTTATTATAGGAGGGTGGTTTTTTGATGTTGTTGTTCATGTATCGTGCACACACTAAATATGAACTTCTTTTTGCCTCTGGTTCTGCAACCAGAGGCAAAAATAAGTTAATGTTTTCAAAAACAGAAACGAATGAAATACTGAGTATTATAGTGCACTGAGTATTTCACACACATCATGAATAAAATACTCAATTTTTTGATCGAGTGATTAATAATTGTAGCCTAACTTAACAGGGATTTATTATCAACAAGCTCTTCTTCACCTCTCATCTTTTGGATGATATCTCCAAAAAAGACTCACTCTTTGGTGCACCTTTTTTTTCTTCGATTTTTGTTATTAATAATGGACTCATAAATTACTGTTATTATAGGAGGGTGGTTTTTTGATGTTTGTATAATTGCACACACTAAATATGAACTTGTTTTTGCCTCTGGTTCTGCAACCAGAGGCAAAAACAGAAACGAATGAAATACTCTGCGGTGCACTGAGTGTTTCACACACATCATGAGTAAAATACTCAATTTTTGATCGAGTGATTAATAATAGTAGCCTAACTTAACAGGGATTTATTGTCAACAAGCTCTTCTTCACCTCTTTGGATTATATCTCCAAAAAAAGACTTGTGTCACTCACTCTTTGGTGCACTTTTTTTTCGATTTTTGTTATCAATAATGGACTCATCATAAATGATTGTTATTATAGGAGGGTGGTTTTTGATGTTGTTGTTCATGTATAATTGCACACACTAAATATGAACTTTCTGCAAAATCCACCCTGACAGTTAAAGTCACATTCAGGGATATTAACTCACTTTTTTTTTTTTTTTTTAAAAAAACATGAAATGGAGTTTATTTAGTGTTAAACTGATGCTGTATGGAGATTTTAAAAGATGATGATAATGAATTTTTTTTTTGTAATGTTGGTTGAGTTTATCCTCCACATCACTGCCTCACAGGAGCAGAAAACACCATCATAATCTTGAACTGTGTTCTCACTCATTTTTTTAAAAAATCTATGAAATTCAGACTATAGTTCAAGATGAGGAGGTTCAAAAAGTCACCTTTTCAAAAACCACTATTTTTTTTTTTTTTGCAAACGAATCTGCTCTCTTCCTGAACTGTTTGATGGTCTTTTACGCACAAATATGAATAATTACAGTCATGTAATTTCACAACGTATGACACACTGAGACTGTTTATTCTTGAATTATTTAGAAATGAAAATGACACATGGACACAGGAAATGTTGGCTGCTGCTATATTTTAGTATTTTGATGTGAACATGTTTTTGGAGCATTACAGGTTGAGCTATATATTTAATATGTAGCCCAGATATATAAATATATACAGTATCACCTAATTTAAGTATTTATTTTTCCTCACTTTTGATTTTCACTTGAAAAAAAATGTGTGAAGTTTAAACTTAATAAATTATTGGTTATTTTCTAAAAAAAAAAGGAAATAAAAAAAAAATCTGAGGCAACGATTTTATTTTTTGTGCTTTATTATGTCGTATTATTTTAATTCTAAAGGCCTATAAATTGTTTAATGGAATTTAAAAAAGCATTTTCTTTATGATCTGTCTAACTTTCCTATCCAAACATGCTGAGCCACACCAGCAGGCGATACAATCTTTGTTTGTTTTATAGGAACTGTTTTATTTATGACTCCCCAAACCTCTGCTGGGATTAAATATGTATTGTCGTACATGATATAAGCGCCACGGAAAAATAAAAGGGCCTCCAGTTTCAAAGTAATGTTCACACCGAGGAGCGAAGAACACGCTGCTAATGGATCCTCTTCTCTTCTCTCCTCTTCTCTCCTCTCCATTTCTCTTCTCTCCCCTCCTCTCTATCCTCTCTCCTCTCTCCTCTCCTCTCCTCTCCTCAGCTCTCCTCTTTTCTCCTCTTCTCTTCTCTTCTCCTCTTCTCTTCCTCTCTTCTCTTCTCTCCTCTCCTCTCCTCAGCTCTCCTCTTTTCTCCTCTTCTCTTCTCTCCTCTCCTCTCTTCTCTCCTCTCCCATCTCTCCTCTCAAACTCCTCTCCTCTCCTCTCCTCTCCACTCCACTCCTCTATCCTCTCTCCTCTCCTCTCCTCAGCTCTCCTCTTTTCTCCTCTTCTCTTCTCTTCTCTTCTCCTCTTCTCTTCCTCTCGTCTCTCCTCTCCTCTCCTCTCCTCTCTTCTCTCCTCTCCCATCTCTCCTCTCAAACTCCTCTCCTCTCCTCTCCTCAGCTCTCCTCTTTTCTTTTGTCCTCTTCTCTTCTCTTCTCTCCTATTTTCTCCTCTCCTCTCCACTCCACTCCTTTCCTCTCCTCCTCTCCTCTATCCTCTCTCCTCTCTCCTCTCTTTTCCTCAGCTCTCCTCTCTTTTCTCCTCTCCTCTCCTCTCCTCTCCTCTCCTCTCCTCTCCTCTCCTCTCCTCTATCCTCTCTCCTCTCTCCTCTCTTTTCTCCTCTCCTCTCCTCTCCTCTCCTCTCCTCCTCTCCTCTATCCTCTCTCCTCTCTTTTCCTCAGCTCTCCTCTCTTTTCTCCTCTCCTCTCCTCTCCTCTCCTCTCCTCTCCTCTCCTCTATCCTCTCTCCTCTCTCCTCTCTTTTCTCCTCTCCTCTCCTCTCCTCTCCTCTCCTCCTCTCCTCTATCCTCTCTCCTCTCTTTTCCTCAGCTCTCCTCTCTTTTCTCCTCTCCTCTCCTCTCCTCTCCTCTCCTCTCCTCTCCTCTCCTCTATCCTCTCTCCTCTCTCCTCTCTTTTCTCCTCTCCTCTCCTCTCCTCTCCTCTCCTCTCCTCTCCTCTCCTCTATCCTCTCTCCTCTCTCCTCTCTTTTCTCCTCTCCTCTCCTCTCCTCTCCTCTCCTCCTCTCCTCTATCCTCTCTCCTCTCCTCTCCTCAGCTCTCCTCTTCTCTTCTCTTCTCCTCTTCCCTCCTCCTCTGATTAGTGCTCTTTTAATTATAGATGCCCTCGTGTCACAGGGTTATGTCGCGCACGGGGGTTTGAAATTATTAAGTAATGACGATGCAATATTAATTATATATTGGTATAAAACGCAGTAATGTGGAGGAGTTGGGAGTAGAAGAAGTCTGACTGGGAACTCTAGGGAGAGACGAGCTGGACACACAACAACAGGTTGACTGAAGACAAGAGGGACATTTAAGTAGATTTGTTTTTTTACTCGTTTAACTAAGTAAGTATTTTTTCCACTTTATTATGCTTATTTCATTTGTACTATTTTTTTTACTTAAAAAGAGGATAGGGGCATACTTTCACTAGGCTCTGTTTTATTATCTATATAATTATATATCATTATAATGTAACATAGACCAGCAATGCTATTATTTTTATTATTATTATAATTATAAGTAGTATTATTGGGGTTCAAATTAAGTAATACTCTGGATTGTATTTAATGGATTTCATGTGTTTTAGTCAATAAAACTCGTTTGACTAAGTAAGTATTTTTACCCTTTATTATGCTTTTTTATTATTTTATTTGTACTATTTTTTTTTTTTTTTTACTTAAAAAGAGGATGCTATTATTATCATTATTATTATTATTACTATTATCATTACAAGTATTATTATTGAGGTTAAAATTAAGTAGTACTCTGCATTGTATTTAATTTCATGTATTTTAGTCAATCTCTTTATTCATATTGAGCATAATCCCAGATTTTTTCTATTCGTATCCGGTCACAACAATGGCCACTTTCTCTTAATATTAACCAAACATTTTTAATAATTAAAAAAATAATAATAAAAAAAACAGGCCTTATAATAAAGATCTTGCACCGGAATCCAACATGACCTACGGGTTGTGTAGATTTTCCCCCAGTGAGACTGTTTCAGCCAGAGGATCAATATACTGCGCAATTACGCGGAAACGTTTGTGGCTCTTATATTAATATTCTCTTTGATGCTGAGAGTTGATTAATTTATGGTGTTGAATATGTTTTTTTTAAAAAAAAAAAAAAAAAAAAAAAGGCAGGATCAAATGCAAATGTTAATCGTTGTCATCATTAATATACCTCTTTCTTAACTGTGTCACATATTTATTTGGACACATTTTTCCTCATTATTAAAAAAAATAGAATCAAACCCTCTAAGAATGAGAGTGATTATAGGCCTTAAACACATCTTGGTGTGTTTTCTGATTTAAATGTAAAGGTTAAAACAAGGAGCGTCGCCGTGTGAATAATTGATCTTTGTAATACCCGTATTGATATCATAACGCGCCTCTCTGTGCGGTAAGTTGAGCTGAAGGCTTGTGAGCCTTATAGCAGCATGTGGCGACTGACTCAGGGCACGTGAATTATTCAGCAAGCAGCTCAAAGGTATATTGCATTTTTCTCTTGCAATAAAAATGGAAGTGTGTTGGCTCCAATTTGTACATTAATATGAATAGAAAGCTTTATTGTCATTGTATTAAATGCAACGAGATTCACATGTTGCCACTTCTGGTCAGTGCTTTAAAACAAATACTTGACTAAACGAGGCAGATAAAACATATAACAGGTATAAAACACACACACACACACAGTTATAAAGCAAATAAAACAGGTAAAGTAGGTGTAATAAATAAATACAAACAGAAGTGTTACACTAGAAGTATAAAATATAAAAATAGATGTAATGTAAACAGAGGTAATTGCACTTGTAAAACAGGTAGAGTAGATGTAATAAATAAATAAATGTAAACAAGGGAAGTTGCACTTTAGGTGTATATTGCATCAACGATATTGCACAGACAAATGTATGAAAATTCGTTTTAAATCAAACCCTTATTGCAAGTTGATTTAACAACAACTATATGAATAAGCAGAATTAAAGAGCCGAGTTAAGACTGGTGTTTGAGACACAGAGAGGGGGATTGTAAAGAGAGATAGACAAAGACAAAACGAGAGAGAGCTTGAGAGAAAGAGAGAGAGATGGAGACAGTGTGTTTGCTTGAGAGGGTTTTCATGCAGGGAAGACCTTTTTTGACAGAATGAGGATGAAAGCTGTGTTTAATTGCTGAAGGATTGTATGCACATACACACTCCCTTTAACACACACATACACATGCAGGGTGGCTGTCATTCTTGGGAGCAGAGTGAGGGAATGCAAAGACAGAGCCGAGACACCCAAAACTCAATAATTCATCCAATGCCAGTAGCAACAAATGAGAATGTGACCAGACAGCTACCTCTGTGCTCTCTATTAGTCACCTCCTATTATCATCAGAAGACAAAAACCAGCTGGGGACCCAAACTACTGCTGAAGTCTATACACGCATATACCTGTGTGTGTGCAGCACAAGCACACACATACACACACACACACATGGTGAGATAGTGTTACTCTCTGGAAACTTGAGGCCAGGGTGATGGATGTCTTCTATAGCAGGAGGTGCTGTCCATCTGTAGCTCCTGTTCCCTTTTTACCTTCTATACACTTAGAACAGAATGCTTATGTAATTATAGATAGGTATTTTAATTTGATGCTACTTCATATTTCTGCTGTCACTCTGCAGTTTAACATTTTAAAAACAGTCTATAAAATCAGCTCCACCTTGCTGCTGCTCGCCTCACACTTAATGCATCAGCAATGATTATCCAATGGTATGATATAATATAACTCTGAGAGGTCATTTTGCCTGCAATGTCTGTACTTTTATACTTTTTAGTGCAAATTTTGCTGATAATACTTAAGTAAAAAAAAATACTTTTTACGTACAGGTTTGAAGACAGGACTTTTTTTTTAATATATATATATTTTGGTATTACTAGGATCTGAATACTTCTTCCACCAGTATATATGACGCAACAAGCAAATAGGAGCAGATTGAAGGTGTCCCATATTGGTGAAATAATTAGTCAATTCTGAGGTTTTCCTGCTTTAATCTGTTATTATTATTGTAAATAAATGGAATATTTGGACTGTTTAAGACATCACTTTGGTATATGTAGGATGGGCCTGTGTGATTTCACAACCTAAATCAATTAACTGAATACATAAGCAACATATAATGGTATGAAAATGGAATAATGAAAATAGTGCCACAACTAAAATTAAATTGCGTATAGAGTATTTTACATAATTATAATAATTGTGTGACTTTTCCTCTCTCTGCATTCTGAGCTCCTACTAAGTTAATTTGATGCAACATTTTTTGCCTTTTTTTATCTTTTTTTTTAGCCTTTATTTTGGCATTTTTATCCAATTAACCATCAATGATTTATGAGTTAAATGAAATAGCAACACTCTTCACACAAGGTCATTAATCTGGAATTGCAGTGAGCATCAGCATCTGCAGAGAGACCAGTGAACTTCTGTGATGGAGACACATTTAGAGTCTCATGGTCTGTGTGTGAGGTCAAGCTGTCTGCTAACTAACACACCATGCATTATGCAGAGACTGTTGAGATGTACACACACCCACTCACACACACACACACGACAAGATGTGAGCACACAGAGAGAGAGACTTCTTCTAGCCATGATAAGGAATGAGAGAGACAATTATGTGATCTATATTTCAGCGTTTTACTCCTGTCTTTTCTTCACTGTTGAAGTGTATATTTCTGTTCCAATTCCAAAAATACAAAATAAGAGCACGGGATTGAAAGGGACAAAGGAGGAGGAGGCGCAGGGCACTATATTAGAGACACTCACAGAAACTCACTTATAGGTACTTGCTTAATTCATTCAACGGGGCCTGAAGAACAGTATTATACACCCCATTCATTATTCAAGTCCTCTCCATTATCAAAGTGCCCAGAGAAATAAGATTAACCCAGCCAGAAATAACTCACTGTGGCGTGATTTCTTTTTTTTTTCTACAAAGCACTTAGCTGGTCGGGGGTGCAGGTCTGCACACAAACTCAGATTAGAGTATGTGAACATATAAACACCATACAGTCTGCTGAACATAATAATCCTCTCCAAGAAAATGTGTAGAGTAGAGTAGAGATGGAGGAAATGGGGGGGGGCGAAGGGAAGAGGAGTGAATTGTTAGAGGGAGGCACAAGTTGAAGAACAGAAGAGGGATGGAGAGTGATCACAGCCAGGAAGAGAAGAGGAAAGAAAAAGATAAAGAAAAAACAAGGGACACACAATAGACACAGTAAGGGAGGGTAAAATAGGAAGGCATGAAACAAGGTAGGAAGGAAAACCGAAGAAATGGATGGAAGGAGGAAGATGGGTAAAACAAAAAGGGAAGCCAGAGAGAAATGACATGTGAATATAAAAAGGGATGGAGAGAAGAAAAGCAAGAAAGAAAGAAAAAGACTGAATCCCTAAGAGTCGACATGTCTGTCATCCTGACTGTCTGGATTTAGCTCTCTTCATTTCCAAGTTGATCATTGTCAAGGTGAGTGCGTCCCTACCGGCCAGAACACTCTGACACTAAACTTCTGTGACAGCAGGAGCACCCAGAGGACCCACAGCCAATGAAGAGGAGAGGAGGTACGAGGAGGCTATATACGCCCTCCTGACGAGGAGACATCATCATCCAATCCAAAGTCCACGTCCATTTCCACAGCTTGTTAATTAGCTCTTCACTCAAACTGTTTTTTATGTTCATTTTGAAATTTGTGCACAAGAGAAATAGAAGAGAAATATAATATAAATCCCAGATATTGCAGTTTTACATTTGGCCACAAACATGTAACAAAAGAGAGATAATCCCCCTTTTTAAAAAATAAACATGCTGAGAGCTTCTTCTTCTTCTTCTTCTTCTTCTTCTTCTTCTTCTTTTTGTTTCATTTACAAAGAAGTAGATATACCACATTGGTGTATTGCTGCCACCCACTGTTAAATGTCTGCTCCACCAGAAAGCCCAGAAAATATATGAAAAATGAAAAAAAATGGTGGAAGATGAGAACAAATTATTTCATATAACTAAAAGTAATACAATATTAGGTGAGAAGAACCTATAAAATGTGTGTTACAGAAGATTTACATCTTGCTATAGGTCCTTTTTAGATTATTAAAAGTACAGTAGGCTGTGGAAACATACAGTACATTCTGTATTTTGTTTACCAATATGGCAACTTGTAAAAAAATCTGCAGACACATATAACCTCAAAATCATGCATCAATGTCATAAATCATGTTCTTATTAAATTGGTCCTGTAGTCATTATTCAAACTGCTTTTGGTTTTTGTGCTGCAAAAACTTGGAACGATTTACAAAACACATTCAAATTAAACACAATATTACCTATAAGTGATGTTAAATCCATGATTACAAACTAGTCCGCTCTTGAACGTAACTGTTTTTTAACATTGTTCTATTGTTGTCTGGCTGATTGCTTCTTGTAATTGGTTAATTATGTTTTGTGTATTTATTTTGTTTTTATTGTACTCTCAATCATCGTTGAAAATGAGGGCATGCCCTCAATGATTCCTGGAGATTTAATTTAATAAAGGTTGAGTGAATGAATGAAAAAAAACAAGATGAATAATCAATACTTTATGAATAATAATCCAGTTGCTTATAAAGTATAAACGTCAGAGTTTGCCAGAAAATATCAGGTAAAATGGTTAAAAAAATGCTTTAAAGGTCACATATTGTAAAGAGTGACATTTTCACGGCTTTTATATTATAAAGCAGGTTTAAGTTCTATATAAATACTGTGAAAGTATCGAAACGCTTAATCCACAGAGAAATACACACAGCCCCGTATTCAGAAACTGAGCTTTTGAAACAAGCCGTCAGGATTTCTGTCCATTTGTGATGTCACAAATCTACAATATTTAGACCATTTCAAAGTTTTAAATGTAAACATTCTAAATGGGTCCCAGTTTATTTCCTGTTGCAGTGTATGTGAATGACATCAGCTGACAGGAAGTAAACATGGACCCAAGCTGTTGTCTATGGCAACGCCATTCTGTTGCAATTCCTTTGAAATGCACTAAAACAGAGCGTTTCAGACAGAGAGGGTAAATACAGGTATATTCAAGCAGACAGTACGAGGAAAATAAAGGTTTTTTTAAACATTAAAGTATGTAAACATGTTCTAGTAGAAACCCAAAATACAAGTATGACCCTGAAAATGAGCATGATATGTCTCCTTTAAGAAAATCATACTATTGGATGTAATCATATCTTTTGATAGTATTGTGTACATTATGTATTTCTGATAGCCTTGAGGGGGAAAAACATGTAAACAAAGAAGTGAAAAGCAGCTCAGTGCTGACATGCTCCGCCACTTCAGACCCCGTATACAGACTACAGAGGGCACATGGGGGGAAAAAAACAATGGCAGCGCCACTGTCAATGAGCTCCCTTCCCTTCCCTTCTCTCTCTCTCTCTCTCTCTCCCTCCACGGGGCAAAGCCCTTTTGAAGACAGACATGAAAACCAAGCCAGGCCACAGTGGGGCCCCTGAAGGAGGTCCCCTAGCAGATGCAGCCACCCGCCCTCCCCCCTGTCTGCTCCCACTGGCCCCAGGCCCTGAAGACAGCCCCGAGGCTAACCGACCAGGAAACACAATAAAGCAGCAGCAGAGGCAGCCGGTTGCTGAGCGCATATGTCTGATGTGCGTGTACAGATCAAGAGAGAAGAACGTAAACGTAACGATATTTATCAAGCCACTCTAAATACAAGTAATGATCACGATCAGCTTGGCCTTTGACCCACCAAAAGAGATCCATGTCTACATGATGCTGGTCGATGAGCATCAGATTAGAACATGGAGACATGTGACGCAGTGAGTATCCTTCAGTTGACAGCATATACTAGATCCCATCAGATCAGGTAAGAACAAAGATGGTGTGATATGGTTGAAGAGCGGGTCAGGTTATATTGCCTTGGGATGATTCAAGCTCATTTGCATACTTTTCAAACATTCCCACATGGGGTTTGGATTGGTAGCCATGATAACAGGTCTAAACAAATCTATCCTTTAATGAAGCCACAGGATACCAACACAGACTCCTTTAAATTACTTAAAGAACCAGAATTTAACATTTATTTAGGGGGATCTATTCGCAGAAATGGAATATAATATTAATAAGTATGTTAATATTCCCAATACTTTCCCTCCCATGCTTTTCTTGAAGGATTTCAAAGGACAAATAAACTCTCAGATCAGTCCAATCCAACATTGTGTGTAATGAGAAGATAAACCTCTACGTGCCCACCACACTGCATGGTCATTTTCTTGTAGTAGACCAGATACTGATTAACTGTGGTGGAAGAATATCCTTTACTTAAAGGACCAGTGTGTAGCATTTAGGGTGATCTATTGGCAGAAATGGAATATAATAATAACTATGTTTTCTTTAGTGTATAATAATTACCTGAAAATAAGAATCGCTGTGTTTTCGTTACCTTAGAATGAGCCGTTTATCTCTACATAAGAAGCAGGGTCCTCTTCACGGAGTCCGCCATGTAGCTCCGCCATGTTTCTACAGTAGCCCAGAACGGACAAACCAAACACCTATTAAATAATTGTTATCGTGAATTATTTTGGCCAAGATAGTTGTGCAGTGAAAATATGATTTTTCTGATCATTTTCATTTCAACAGTAGGCCTATATAGATTTGTTATTAGCTTCATCTCTATACCGGCTACAACATTAAATGCTGCTAACATGTCAACGCATAAGTAATAACAATGAAATTATATAACAATAACAACATTGCACTGACAGAGGCAATTCTGCTGCATAACGAGTAGTTTTACCTTTAATAATTAAACACATTTTGCTGATAATACTTTTGTTCTTTTACTTAAAGATTATGAATGCAGGACTTTTACTTGTAATGATGTATTTTTATATAATTTACTTTTACTTAAAGGTGCAGTTTGTAGGATAGTGAGGTTGCAGATTGCAACCAACTGAAACTTCTCCCGTGTGCCATCAAAGAATAACAGTGGCCGACGCAAAAATGGGAAAACGCGAATGGCCCTATCTAAAGCCGGTGTTTGGTTTGTCCATTCTGGGCTACTGTAGAAACATGGTGGCCGGCTCCGTGAAGATGACCCGCTCCCTATGTAGATATAAGTGGCTCATTCTAAGGCAACAAAAATACGATTCATATTTTCAGGGTGATTATTATACACTAAAGAAAACATACTTATTATTACATTCCATTTCTGCCAATAGATCCCCCTAAATGCTACACACTGGTCCTTTAAGTAAAGGATATTCTTCAACCACAGTTAATCAGTCTCTTGTCTACTACAAGAAAAATGACCATGCAGTGTGGTGGGCACGTAGAGCTTTATCTTCTCATTACACAATGTTGGATTGGACTGATCTGAGAGTTTATTTGTCCTTTAAAGTCCTTCAAGAAAAGCATGGGAGGGGAAAGTATTGGGAATATTCCAACAGTTCTATAAAAAGCGCTGTTGAAAAGGAGAGTGATTCTCTTTATTTAGTAATGAGGGAGCCACGGTTCAGTAGCGTACATACACACAGCCGAGCGCCACACAGAGATCCAACCACCACCAGGAGCAAAGCCTCCCCATAGCTCTCACATTGCATCAAGTCACTGAGTGACGGGTACATTGTCCAAGGCAAGGGGGGAAAGAGTGGTGAAAAATGTTTCTCCCAGAGAGCTCCTCAGTCAGTCAGGCAACCGGCTCACCACAGCCAAGGCGGAGAGAGCGCCTACACAAATGTATTTCTGGGGACGCACAGATTGGTTGAGTGCACTCCACGAAAACAGGGTTCTCCAGAAGTTCTTTGGGGGCTAAATGATTTACAGAATCATTCATATTTGAGCAAATCGTTTGAACTTCTAAACGTTTCTGCATTGCTATTTCTGCACACACATAAATAACATAATACTGTTATTGTGTGCATGGTTCCCCCTGGTCCTATTGAAAACTAAATGATCACAATTTCAAGTGTCATTTGACCTTCTTGTTTTTTATTTCTGTGTTGATTTTTTATAATCATCTTGGCATAATACATTTTGAATTCAATTAAGTATGAGAATGAGGTAAATTTTCAACTTTGATCAAGTCAATTTTAAGCCCCAATAAATATTTGATGACTCCAGCTACTCAAATGTGAGGATTTGCTGCTTTTCTTTGTCTTACGTTAAATTGTCTTTGTTTTTTTTAGACTGTTGATTGGACAACACAAGACGTTTTTAACACAGAACACAGGTGAACAGACTTCATTTGATGCCACTAATAGCCGAATTAACCCACCAGGGGGCCCCCTGATCCCCCTTTTCCTCCCACTCTCTGTGCTATATAGGTGTGTGGTTGGACCCAGTGGCTTTCAAGTGCCCACATGGCAGCCTCAATTTATTTTCCCTGGATCCCCAGATACAAAACTACAGTAGTTTTAACCTGAAACACTACCTGGCAACAGGTAGGACATAAGTAAAGAAAGACAAAAAGATGGAGGGAGCTGAAGCTGAACAATCCCTATCAATCCACCAGACCTTTTTTTTTTTTAATCTTATTTACATCATTTCATATGCAACAAAGAATTCATGGCCTCCGATACAAAGGGTATTAAACTTAAAAGAAAAAAAAATGTGACAAATAAGACTTTAATACAACAGTGCCTGTGCAAGACATGCCCATTATTGCTGCTTGGCACTCATACAAACAATTTTACTACTGCACTTCCTCCTTAAAGGTGTGGTGGTAATATTATAGTTAGTATGGCAAAAACTCACACAATTTGTGTTGCAGTGGCAGAGTGGCGCTGTTCCATCCAGTAGGCTATCCGCTAGTGCTTGTTGACTCCAGGGAAGTGCAGAAAAGTGCAGAAAAGTTCAGTAAATCCAGCAGCAAAAGGGCATTGAGGTCAATGAGCCCAAAGGAACGCTGAGGATGACATGCTCGACTTCGCAGAAAAGCCCCGCATGTCGCTTATTGTCTATTAAAAGTTTATTAATATTGAATTAATTTCATGTGTCCAAGTATGCCCTTTTTCAAAGCATCTATTTTTGCCTTGTCATTGCAGGGTAAACACAGGTGTAATTAATGACGTTAATTACGGCCCTGTTCCATTTAGGTGTGTCGGGGCCCTGGTATTGTGAATGCTGGCTCACTAGGAAAGGCTGCGACACTAAACAGAATGGGACCATAATTAATTTTTTATCATTTACACCTGTGTGTTTACTCTGCTATGGTATGTCAAAACACTGATGATTTGATTTCAGGTTCCTGGTATTGTGTATATGCTGATTTACCATCACTCTCACTGAGACACTTGAATACAACATGAGCCGTCCTTATTCATCCTGTTATTAGCAACACCTGTGCTTTTTTTCTACTATGACAAGTCAAAATAGCTGCTGTGAGAAAAGCCTATAGCACTAACACTGCAAGTCCTCGGGTCCCTAGTCTGCAGAGTGTGGAAAATAAACTAGTCGTTTTGTATTGCTGTCCAAGGCAAGTGGTAAAAGAAGTTATCTCTTAGTTCAGCAAACAAAATAAATAAATAGAATATTTCAATGTATGGTTCCCCACTATAGTGGTATGTCAAATACAATGACACTTATTTTTAACCACAATAATAATAATAATTGCATTGTTGGCCTATGTTAAATGGTTAATAAAACAGAAGTACCCTTGTTAAATTGTACCACTATCCTCTTCATATAGAAGGAGGAAATTATCAAACAATCAGATGGATTAGATTTTTAAATTTTTTTAATTCTGCAATGTTTTCTATAAACTGATTACAAACATAATCTATCTTAATATCAAAAAATATGTAGTTACATTTGAGATACAAGGTTAATATGAGGTCAATGCTACAAATATGATATATTTAAAGAAATGAAAAGTGAATACATAGAAAAATAAGTAAATTATCTGCACACAAATTTTTTTAACTATTTGGGACTAAAGGTTAATCTATAGTTCAGCTGCATGCATAATCAACAGTTTTAATGTGATTCAACACATTTAAATACCGTTTTTATATGTCGTAAAAGAGGTCAAAGGTGTGGTAAGTCAAGTAAGTGTTATGTATGAGTGTGACTGAATGAGAAAAGATGTCGAAAGTACAGAATCATCAAATATCAATGCAATAAATAAAAATAAACATGATGAAAAGTAAATGTAAATCTCTGTAAATGCTTATTAACACACAGCGAAAAAAGCAATTCCATACACACTCAACTCATGGGCAATAGGATTTATTTCAATGATGTATAATATGATAACAATAAATATGTCATTCGAAGAGCCATAATTTATTAACTTATGTTAAATACAATGAAAAAATAAAGAGATGGTGTATTTGATAATGCTCAGATCTGGGTCCGTTTATAAGAAAACATCTGTTAAATGACTATTTATTACATTGGGTTGTAGTTTACTGTTGTGTTTTCTTGAACTGTGCTGGCTGAGCGTCGTGCTGACATAAATTTGCTTGGATATAACTCAATATCAGTCAATGGTTTTAATTGTACTGCATATAGTTGCTTCCAAATAAAAACAGTAACAAAAGGAAAACTATTTCAGTAACGACTTATTTTACCTGTTAAACAACAAATAAACCAAAACATACAATAAAATATAACCTAAATCAATCAATATCTCTAATCTAATCCCCCAATAATTTGCTCTGTCATTATCAATGCCAACTTTTTGAACATGTACTTGTAGGGGGAAAAAAAAAACACTCAAGGACTCAAGTGATCCACTGACAGTCGGGTATTCAGGCGTCGCTTGTTTAGTTCCCACTGAAGTTTCTTTTCTTGATACAAGTGACGATGTTTTCCAGAAGTTTCGGAATTGGTGTTTTGTCGCCTGTAGGCGTCACCCCCTCGATCAACTCTATACAGTTTGCCTGAAAGACGAGAAAGAAATCCAGTTGGTTCAGTACACTACCTTTCATCAATGTTCCTCAACTGTGTCCTACCTTCGCAACACAGATTCGACCTTCTCATTTTGCAAAATGTGATGTCAAAGGGAATTCTTACATTTATGCCCTTGGTGAAGCTGTCCAATTTCCTCACAATCTTCTGCTCCTCCGTATCATTTTTACCGAACTTCTCATGTTCGTGCAGGATGTCGTGCGCTTTGCAGAAGAACTTATCCTGTGTGGGACATAAGCAAGAATACATGAGCTTTTAAAAATAAACCAGGCACATACAGTCATGTTAAATTGTGCAAAATGGTCAATGCAATTTGTCTTCTTCACGTAACGTGTTTGTTGCCAATCAGAAAACAGATAAATGTAACACAAATAGGTAAAACAAATACTGGTTCTTCAGTCTAATTGCAACAGTTAGTCACAGCTACGTTTTCTCACCTCACATCCGCTGTCAACCAGGTACGTCAAATCCTCCACAAATATTTGCTGCAGCACATAAAAGAGAAAAATTAGAATTTATTACTTTAGGCAGCCTTTTCTCTGACATGAAAGGATTTAACAAGATAATGCACCAATCAATTGTTGCAAAAATAACTTAACAAGCAAGAAAACAGTTGTGCTCATCAGATGAGCTCTTACCTGATAGAGAGTTGTATTGTATGTTTGAACCAGTTCAATTATAGCTTTTCCTCGAAGGTTTCCTTGACGGTTGTGAAGAGTGTTGGAAACAGCTGGACTAACCAGCAGTGCCACAATGGACACCAGCAGAAACATCATCTTCATGATGCTAGCTCGTTGGCTGACAGACTCTGGAGGAAGCTTTTTCAAAGAAGTCTTTGAATTGATCACTCAATCGTCAGCTTGAAGCTTGTTCTGAGGTCTTGTCTGAGAACGCGAGATTTATATGTGCTTTGCCCACGCCTTTTTGCCACGTTTTTCCCCTCATTGCAAACACACACACACAAAAAAATGCAGTGAGTCTGCAGTATGTGTGAGATAAGATTTGTTTGATTAAGCTGTGGTTGATGAGCAACTTCACCAAAACTGAGCTACATTTCTCTGAACAGAATCTATAGGGTTGACTGACATACTGGTAAATAAAATCAAAAAAAACAAAAACTTTCAAACAAGCAAAAACCCTAACCCTCCAGTGAAAAGAGATACAGGCATAAATAACAACCCAAGTCCTTCTCAAGAGATTTAATGACAGAACGTTATGAGCTCACAAAGGTGCAAACATGGAAACTGCAAAATTGCCCCCCGAATGTTTAAGCAGAACAGATCCTTCCGTTGCCACTGCTGGTCAGCAGATGGCTACTGGACACTTTATAAAGACTACAAATACCAGTGCAAAACGATATAAAACAGTCGTGGTTCATAGCATGGAAGCTGTTCATGCTATTGATTAGAATCATAACCGTCAATGTCACTTTCTTGGTGGAATGGAGGATGTAATATAGTGTAGAGCACAAAAGAAGTTTTAAGTTATTCAGCAGTGATCAACACAGTATGCATCCAACAAGTTTCTGAAAAGCTCTTTCCAGCTGGAGCAAGAAAAAGACAGGAAAGAGATTGCCCTTTAAGTTGAGGTGATAAATAAAAAAATGCCGTGTTGCAGATCAGAAATGTTACTTATTGTGTTGTGGATATTTGTCAGTCTCTTTTGTTTGGGTAGGTTAAGTATTGTGCAGATCAGTTAACTTTCCGACCATTTCACAGTGCTAAATATGGGATTGGGAGCATTTCTATTGCCTCTCAACAGCTCTCAACATGGCGACGGTGAGCCGCCGGCTTGTAGCTAACGGTTTTAACAGTGCAAACAACAGCAAAAGTGCTGACGGAGCTAACAGTGTTAACCTGGGAGGGAACCGGTGGGTGGGCGCTACGCTTCCGAGATGACGCCGTCTGTCAGGACAGCGTTGTCAGCTGTAACCGACTTCATTCTCTGCTCAGGTAAACACTACTCCTCTATGTCTTTACATAGCAAATAGTTGTTTGCGGCTATATCAATGCTCTGGATATCAAATTTAGCACCTTTAATAGAAGGAGTGACTTGAAAGTGGATTCTCATCATGCTTCAAAAACAGAGAAATGTTGATCAACTGGACTTTGCCCAACCAAAAATAAAAAGAAAGGAAAGGATTACTGTGCATTTCCAAAGGAGTTTAAAGAGTCTTTTGTTTCTGCTCAGTGGAGATAGGACGAGAGGGAGGTAATGCTGCACTTTGTGATCTCAGAGTTCTGGTCCTGGTTCTTACGGATGCGGTAGAAGTTTTCGATGTAGCTGGACCGCCCCAGCAACTCCACAAAGTCCTCGTCGTGGGTGATGATGAGCAGCTGGAAGTTACGCTGGCGAGAGCGACTCTTGATGATTCTGGGGAGAGATAAAGAAGCACAAAAATTCATACAGTACTCACTGTACAAGTCCACGTCACATCAAAGCAGCCTTTTGTATTTTGTAGATGCAGAACATTTATCAGTCAGTCAATCAGTTTATCAATAATAACGGCCGTAAAGCCAAAGCAAGGCTGGAGACGTGGCTGAAGAGGCTTATAAATTAGAGCCAGCATGTTGCACAGTCACTGTGTTTGTGTTTTTGCACTTGTATTCTCGTGAGGACCGTACTGAGTTTGATACCTTGAGAGTGAGAACACTTAGGTCGATCCTCACCAGGTCTGTTTGAAGAGTAAGACTTGGCTTTGGGTAATGCATCATGTCAATGAGGGCCCTCACCAACGTTATAATAGTTTCACATTTTTAATTAGTTTTTATCTTATTTTAGTTTCGACTTTTCGATTTATTCATTTTAGTTTGTTTTCGGAGTGTGTTTGCTAGTTTTAGTTTAGTTTCAGTTTTTCAGAAAGGTTTAGTTTTAGTTTGTTTTTATTAGTATGTAGCTATATACATACAAAATACATGCTTAGAGAACTGTGTAGGAATGGCCATGATGTTTAATCTTCGTGCTACTTTAGTGAAGCTATTGTGGCATAGTGTCATCTCCAGGAACGTCAAGTCCGTTCAGTTTCTGCGGTTCAATGTCACGAGAGTTCACGGAAATTTATGCCGTCTACATTTTTCAGGAGTGATATATTTATAGATAAAAAACTAAAACTGAAATGAATTACGTGGAAGATAAAACAGTTTTAAAGATAGAAAACGTGTGTGTGTGTGTACTGACTCTACGAGGGCGTGTGCCAGTGACTCAATGTTGTCTCGGTCCAAGTTGGTGGTGGGCTCATCCAGGGCCAGGATCCCACAGTTCAGACAGAAGGTCTCAGCCAGAGCTAGACGGATGATCAGAGACGCCAACACCTACGCACACACAGAGACACATTAAAAAACAAACATCCACTGTCATTTCAAAATGTCATCGCGTCATCATTTTATCCTGTTATGTGTGTGAAATTGTGAATATGGCAAGAGTTTTATGTGACATATATGCAAATACAGAAAATACTTTTCTGGTACCTTCTGACCGGCACTGCAGCGTCCTCTCATATCCAAAGCTGTGTCTCCTTTCACCATAACTACTCTGTAGTTGTAAACCCTTCGCCTGGCCCCAGCGGTTGCGTTTTCGTCCACATCGGACCGGATCTCCACGTACTCAATGTCTAGAGAAGGGGGCGAAAGAGGGAGTGATGAAACACTGAGAAAAGGGAGGAGAACTATGAACATACAAATACTACATAAACATCATAGATTTCAAAGTGAGATGCACCTTGACCCCTGTAGGTGCTGCGCCATAGGTCTCTGATAATCTTGTTGATCTCATCCATCTTCATGCTGTGGAATTTCATGATGGTTCTGAGGAAAACAAAAAGAAAACAAAGTTACGAACCCAATAGTAGACTAGATACTATGTTTACCTTTTGTTGGACGTCTTACTTTACCCCAAGTGTCATTTCTGTTTTGACAATCAGGTGACGAGACAGAAGCAGATACATGATTGTGACTTATAACAAGTATATGTGATAATAGGCCCGGTTGCTATTCGATCTTTCAGAGGTTGCATTGGGCTCAGTGTGAAGATACTGGCATAATATGAAACTAAAAAAACCTAAGGAATCTATTGGTACCAACCATTTCATAATAGCTTGTTGCGAAGGAGGCTAAATAACGCTCCAAACTTATGCTGATTTTGGCGAGGAAAAAACTGTCATGGCCATTTTCAAAGGAGTCCCTTGACCTCTGACCTCAAGATATGTGAATGAAAATGGGTTCTGTGGGTACCCACGAGTCTCCGCTTTACAGACATGCCCACTTTATGATAATCACATGCAGTTTGGGGCAAGTCATAGTCAAGTCAGCACACTGACACACTGACAGCTGTTGTTACCTGTTAGGCTCGAGTTTACCATGTTATGATTTGAGCATACTTTTATGCTAAATGCAGTACCTGTGAAGGTTTCTGGACAATATTTGTCATTGTTTTGTGCTGTTTATTGATTTCCAATAATAAATATATACATACATTTGCATAAAGCAAGCATATTTGTTCACTCCCATGTTGATAAGAGTATTAAATACTTGACAAATCTCCCTTTAAGGTACATTTTGAACAGATACAAATTTGCGATTAATTAATAGTTGGCCATTAATTTAATAGTTGACAACTAATCAATTAATCGTTGGAGCTTTAGATTAAACTCTAGGTTGGTTCAGGTGAACATGTTGCAGACCACACCATAGTGTGCAAACAAGCATGTACGTATAAAGGGCAGTTATTTGAACTAAAACTGACACGAATGAAGCTTTATGTAGGTTTAAGAAGTGTGCTGCTGTTGCACATACGGATAATTTGGTTACAAGATGATGGCGACAGCAAATATTTCGCTTTTTTTTTAATTTATTTTTTTATAATCTCATATTGATACACGACAAAAAGATATATGTTGATATAAAAGATATGAAAGCAGGCAGTTGGATGCTGCTTTCCGGTATACCAAGAAGCATTTTGTCTATAATCTAGAAAACTGACGAGAAACTCTAATGCGGTTTGCAAACATCAGAGCGATAACAGCATAACCAACGGTGCTTCTTCTGAGGCCCATATATGGTGGATATGTATCGACAAACCCTGAAGAAAGGAAGAAAAAGACGGAGGGAGTAGAGCAGTCCTTATCCATCCATCTGACCTAGTGTATGTATTTACACCGTTGATGAAACAGAAGGAAGTCAGGGCTTCTGACTTCGTCTTGCAAGGGCATTCAACTTCTCGGAAACAACAATATAACATGACTTGGTCATGATCAAAAGAATAAAGTGATGTTATATTGGAGATATATCATATTGCTGATATTAAAAGTATTCCTTTGAATTGTCATGTTATATTGTTATCAATATTGTTACAGTTTGATCGGAGTTTGCGAGTGATTGACAGCCACTGATAGCACTACTATCAGGATATAGTGACCGTTTTATAAAAATACCTTTTTTTTAAAAATCATATTTGCTCCATTTCTACCCACGGCTTTCATGAACTAATGAACAAATGGTTGTCTTCCAACGTTACAACCTGTTTAGTACAGAATTCTCTCCTCGTTTTTCCTTAAACAGTGTTTTCCTTGCCGAGCTGCGGTGGAGGAGTAGTTACACAATTTTGTACTGAAAATACAAACTTTGGATGATACTCACTTTTGCCACAACGCAACACAACGTCATCCGGCAAGATGCTGCGGTGGCCGATCAAATACATGCAAGTTCACATTTCTGGTAGTTAGTTTATAATGTGAACGCTGCGTTTCTACCGCTTACCTCACCATCGTTGCAACGACAGATAAAACAGCAGATCAGACTGTGGTTGTACGAGGCAGCGTCCAGGTGTGAAAGTGTGCAACTGTGTTAAATGAGGTGTTCCTGAGGAAGAGAGCATTTCTCTATACGAAGCTTCCATGGATGAATAAAGATTAAAATGTCTGTTTTTAGCATTTTTTTTTACTCACTGCTCCTGAGACATCTTGATAAATATCTTTACTTGGACAGCTTTTTAATAGCATTTGAATTAAGGGGTTGAGTATGTCCACTGGGTTTCATATCAAACGTTTGATGAACAGTTTACTGCAAAAAAAAAACAGATGGGAGAACAATGTTTTGAAAGCTCTTTTTTGTAATCATATGTAAGTACTGAAATTGTGAAAGAGCAGACACAACATTCGGTTCACACACCTACAGTGACTGCTCTCTATCCGTGACACAATGACCTGGTAGCCTGGTTCAAGATAGTTTCAATTCCCTAAATGAACTAGAGCATCAATTTTTACATAGATTCTGTTTCAGTATCATGTAGAATACTTAGAGAGCTGTACACATAATGTATCAACCAACACTTTTCCCACCAAAAATGAGTCCAATAAAGTATTATTTTTGTTTTAATTCAGACAAGCAGAAAGCTGGAGGCTACTGTTCGCTCCTTGTAGTACAGTTAGGGTTTATTATTAGAATTATTTTGTTGAAATTACTTAATTAATTAAAGTTTTTAGGGGAATAAATAGGACAGCTATAACATATAGTTATTACATAAGGGATAGTGTACAGTGAGCCGGTCATTGTTGTGAAATCGAACCGCCGACCTTTCGATTGGTCAATGCCAGTGGACATTAATCTGCACTGTCCAATATAAACAAACAAGCAGACCCACGCTCACAATCTGTTTTGACTCAAAGTCATTTTACGACAATGAAACAGAGCGAAATGTCAGTCGCAGCATTGTCTTCAGGGTTTTGCTCTATTATGCACAGTTGCACACACAACAATTTGTTGCAAAGTTGGTGACGGAGAGAGTTTCACATTGATTTTCTTCCGCTCCCAAATCAAAACATCTCACCATGAAACCATTTTCTGTGTATTCAGACCTGGTGACCTGGATGTATGGTCTGCTGGAAGGCTGCGAAGGCTTACTTTCAATCTTGATAACAGACACTGCATCAGTGCAAACCCTGATGCCTTAACCCACATATCTGAGTAAATGATGCCTCTGCTCTTTTCTCAGATGGTATCTGAGACTGTGAGCTCACACTTCCTTACTGAGGCTCACTAATACCTTTCATCCTCAGTTAGTGTCTCTGTCAGACTTGTCCATATACACTGTATCCAAGAACAACAAAAAAAAAGGTTTCCACCATGACTACACATATTGACTTTGATTATATGTCAGATGGAATGAGTGTTTTTTGGGAAAGAAAGACACTAAAAAAGCATAATGAGCAAAAGCCTTGAGGTCTGATTCATATCCTTATAAAACAATAAACCTATTGGTGCTTCATTTCATATTAAAACAACTTTAATTAAAACTGTTCCGATACATTTTTTCAACATTTTAAGACGTGCACTGTCGTGCTTTGCTGCCCTGCTGATAATTTTCCAATTAATGGCAGATTTTTATCACAGAAATCAACAAATGCAAACCCGATGCCACACCACAATGCCATGGTAATAACATGGTCACATTCTAGGAAACGAACTTGATAGTTAGTGATTCTCGTAAGACTTACAAAGCGTTGTGGTATTTTCTTGGATCATTATCTACAGGCAAATGAAGTCAATTCTCACACTTAATTCATTTTATGTATCAGTTGTATTTTTCAGAGATTATAGTGCTGATTCTCTTGTAAATACTTACCTCTTATTGTAAAACCCATGTGATATATTTATATATTGAAAATAATCATTAATCATTTTCTTTACTTTTGATATCCAGAATAAATGCATTAGGGCTGCAACTAAAACTTATTTTCTTTATTAATTAATCTGCTGATTATTTTCTCGGTGAATCAACTTATTGTTTAGTAATGTCGGTAAATAGTGAAAAAAAATATAATTTAAATTATATATTTATAATTTCTAGGGCTGTCAATCGGTTGAAATATTTAATCACGATTGATCGCATGATTGTCCATAGTTAATTTCAATTAATCGCACATTTTTGTTATGTTGTTCAAAAAGAAACTTAAAGGGAGATTTGCCAAGTATTTAATACCATTATCAACATTGGAGTGGTCAAATAGGCTTGTTTTATGCAAATGTATGTATATATTTATTATTGGAAATCAATTAACAACCTAAAAAATATGCTCAAATCATAACATGGCAAACTGCAGCTCAACAGGCATCAACAGCTGTCAGTGTGTCAGTGTGCTGACTTGACTATGACTTGCCCTAAACTGCATGTGATTATCATAAAGTGGGCATAATGTCTGTAAAGAGGAGACTCGTGGGTACCCATAGAACCCATTTTCATTCATGTATCTTGAGGTCAGAGGTCATGTAGGTTTGGAGCATTATTTAACCTCCTTTGCAACAAGCTAGCATGATTCCTTAGGTTTTCTAGTTTCTTATGATGCCAGTGTCTTCACTCTAGAATCAATACTGATTTTTAGGTTGGCCTTTCTTTTAGGTGGCTAAAATATGTTTTGCTGTCGGCCCCGTCTACAGCAGTACATTGCTTCGCTTCCATGCGATATCTCCTGTCTGCTTCTCCACGCTGGTTGCGCGCAGACCGCCGTCTATTGTAGGCAATACACTGACTATCGATAAGTACCTCATACAACCCCACTTCAAAACCATCCTTTTAAGGTGATGAGCTTAAAACGATGATATGATGTCACTAAGGCCCCCGCTGGTCGGCAGGTTCAAACCCAGAACATTCTCGCTGTGAGGTGACACTGCGTCACCGTTGCGTCCTCATGAGTAATAATTGGCAAGAGTCAAAGGTTTTACTGTGGAATCTTTCATCTGAGACATTTCTCAAGCCCCCAGTGCTACTGCCTGGAGGAAGTACAAGAGACCCGACATCACTATTCACACTCAAGTTTCCCCATCATGATTCAAATGTCTTTCTAGCTGACAACCTAAAAAGCTTTGTAGTGGGTTTGATAGCGCCACTTCAAAGGGCCTGAAAAGGATGGCAACAGACGGATGTTTCATAACAGGACAACTAGCAGAGATGGTTTGACAAAGGATGTGCCAAAGTTCAAAATCTTACCGACACTACTACAACCTACTTGTAAGCACTAAGCCCCTTTTACAAACAAAATCAAATGCTGAGTGTAGATGTTATTTTTGTTCCAGTATTCTGCAGTGTTCTTCTCATTTATACAGTTTCTCTACAATTGGATGAATTGATTTTAGAGCTGTTTTTTGATACTAGGTAAATTAATACTTGACAATGTTTTCCTTTGTTTGTTCATTCACACCGTGGTATGTTACATTCTTTATTAGTTCTCCAGCCTTTTCACATGTGGTTACATTAGTTTCTGCGGTTTCACGCTGAAATCATTCACTCAGATCTGTTTCAGTCAGTGTCATTGTATACGTACATGTACACTTTCCCAGGCTGATAAAACGCCCACTGACATTTGCTTTTACTACTACCACCCCCTGATTTTTGTGAGGGTGAAATATCACAACAACCGGAAGATATTATTGTGGATTAAAATATTTAATTGTGATTAATCGCATGATTGTCCATAATTATTTTTTTTAGATTTTTTGATTGCTGGAAAATAATAATAATAATAATAATAATAATAATAATAAATAATGCCTGACAATGACTGATATATTTGACTTCAGGACATCTCGGACTACGTACATGCTGAAAATCAAACATTTTTACCGTATCAATTTAGATATTTTCCAAAGTAAAAGTGTAAGATTTAACTATTTCCCATGGTCTAGTGTTAAAAAAGTTAACAAAAATCGCAATAAATTGTAATATCAAATCGCAATACTTACAAATCGCAATACATACTACTAACCCTACTACCACTAACACATATTCTCCATTTCCAATCCCCGATTAGTTAAATTAAATTGAGAAATACCTTGTGGTTAATACCTAATAGTATAAGTGTGTGTGTGTACATGTTCGGGCAACACTTACTGATCCAGGGCCTTGTAGTAGAGATCCAAGTCTTTAATGACCAGCTCTGTTGTCCTCATGATGATCATCTTGTTTTTGTAGCGCTCATCAGCTTTGTCATACTGATCTTCTCGCAGCTCTTTTCTGCAAGCAATCAGTCCAAAGAGGAATGAAATAAATCATATTATTAATATAAAGCAGGATCCATCAGTAGTGATGAATACTAAAGTAGCCAAAGGGCTGGACAGAAACCAGTGAAACAATTACCTACTATAGGTGCACCGACATATGTCAAACTTAGATACTAGATTGGTATAATTATCAACCTCTCAGCTGAATTCGGTTAAGCTCTGTACTGTGTAAACCCAACAATAGATGTGCATATCTCACCTGTAGTGCAGTATCTCCTCCTCGAAGCCTTTCTGACGACCCAGTGCGATACTGCGGTTCTTCTTCAGCTCTTCCAACTTGCGTTCCGCTTCGCGCCGTTCTCTAGACAACCACAGAAAGCGACGAGGTGAAAATATTGTGGCTAACTTCCGATATTACTACCAGCCTGACCACAAGTAACCTTTAACAAGCTTCTGTGCAGCTTGGATCAAATTGATTGATCTCACAAATGATTAGTGACGGTGTAGTGCTCTTACTGGCGTAGCTGCACGACTTGCATGTTGCCCATGTCTTTCATTAGAGCCTCGCGTTTAGCCACAACCTCCTTTAACTCCTCAACACGCTTCCTCAAGGTCAGGTTGTCCTGCAACCAGCGCTCCTGGACCTAAGAAATATAAAAAAGTTAGTTACCCTTTCAGACTGCGTCCCTTCTCAGAGCATCTTGTAAGTAGGTGAAGTTAACTCTGTGACTACTAAGGCCTTATTTGCACCAACCAGTACAACGAGTCAGAAAGACAAAAAATGAAGACAACAATGACTCGGGAGGCTGTACCTTTTGAGTGTCTATGTCCTGACGGATGTTTCCCATCTCCTTGTTGATCTTGTCTTTGTTCTTCTCAGCCTCGTGGAGCTGAGTGTTGGTTTCTTGAAGCTCAGACTCTTTTTGCTGCAGCAACAACAACAGACAATGTCAATAAAGCTGTTCAGTACTTTCAAAAATGAATAAACCAACACAATTAGAGCCAAGCTTCTACAGCTAATATCAAAAGGTAACAAAAAGTTATTCAAAGGAAAAGCAAAGCTGGTGTTTCAGAGTGAATGAAGATGACATACGTTAACCTTTTAAGATAACCATGTGTATGTTATAACCATCGTAGAAACACCGATGTATCAATATGATACTGGTAAACATGTTACCTCTTTGTATTCGTCTTTGCCGTCGTCGACATATTTGGTGATGTCTCTTTCCAAGGCGGTGACCGTCTTCACTCTGTCTTTAATGCCATTGATCTATCAGAGGCAAAGTGTTGGAACAGTGATTAGATTAAGATTAATCAAATGAAGCAGAAGAAGGGAAAAATGCTTCTAGTCCATTGGGATTTATACATTATTTTTACATTCTTACTGTATATATATATATATATATATCAAAAAATAAAAATAAAAAATACAGCATTCAAATAGTGATTTGGAGGTTGAATACCATGGCAACGGTCGAAGCTTCCAAGCTTCGAGCCCAGCCCTATTTGCATAACAGTCTAGGCTTATTAAAATAATGCTGACTCAATTTGAATATTAATGTTTCACTGTTAAATAAATCCAGTGGTTAAATGTAAGGGAATAGAATACGAAAATATCAGGAAGGCCCATTGTCAGCTGTTCCCGTTCAGCAAAAATAGAGGGAGTAACACCAAAATAGGAAAGATATAACTTGGAGAGGAGGATATAATCTATTGTCCAGTACCAAGTGAGTGAAACAACACTTTGCTGCTGATGTCTCAGTACAGAGAAAGAGTTCAGAGACAAATGTGAGATTGTGTCCACCTTCTCCTGCCCCTCTTCCTGTTTCTGCCTCTTGCGCTCCACCAGCTCCTGCTTCTCCTGTTGCAGCTTCTCCAGAGCAGCAGACAAAGGGGACAGCTGTTCCTTCGCTTCCTGGTTGGACACGAAGTGAGAGGGAAAAATATCACGTGCAAAATGTGTATTGCATTCTCATAAACAAGTCTAGAGAATTAACTTGAACTTCAAAAGATGACTGGGAAAAATACTACAACAAATCTTGTGTCTTGAAGATTTTGTGCCTTTACTTCAACATCTTCCAAGAAGTAGTAGTACATAAACCAAAACAATAAAATGTACCCTGATGTCCCTGGTTAAGGCCTGTATCTCAGCGGTGAACTCCACACACTGCTCCTCCAGCTGCTGCTGTTTCTGCATATCACTGCTCAGCTGGAGTTTCTCTGCTCTCGTCTCATTCACGGCACTTTTCAGTATCTGAATCTGATCCTGCTGGTCCTGGATCAGCTTACGTTTCAGCTCCATCTTGCTGGAGGCTGCAAGGACACAAAAAGTTACAAACAGACAAAGACAAAAAAAAAAAAAAGAAATTTGCAATTTCAACTCCCATCCGTCTTCCATCTCACTCCTGAAGTCAACAATCTGCGGCTGTGCATAAACATCTGGAGACCAACAAGTGATCTTTAATATAGATGCTCCAAAATATACAACAGGTTTTCAGATTAATTGTGGTTTTAATGATGGAAACACCTAAAATGCCTCATTCACCCTCACATCACCTTGATTGATTACCTATTTTAAGCATGCTTCAAGTGTCTGACAGTTCAGTTTTTTACTGTTCCAACGTGGTAAAAAAACAATGATCATGGCTTAGAAAGCACGAAACACACAATTCCTCCAATTTTGAATGGTCAGTGTGGTTTGACTTTAAGATGAATAAAGTACTGCACATCTACATCATTGAGATTTTTTTTTTTTTAAAGTAAGACTTAGAATACACTCAGTTGCCAAATTATTAGGTACACCTAGCAAAAACTAATGCAGTGGTGGAAAAGCTACAACATTAGAAACCAGACTGTAGAAAAACAGAATTTCCCTCCAAGAGGCTGTTCACGCCAGCCGTGCCACTTTCATCCTTTTATCCAAGTTACTTGGGACGTTGCGCTCCTATCGCGCCTTCCTTTACTAATCAACCAAAACCTGTGCGCTGCGATGACAATTAAGTCGTGGTTATTTACCAGTAAGCCTCACTGACTAAACTACACAAAGTAAAAAGAAAGATAAATTAATTTCCAGCACCGTAAATCCCTCACAGTAACATTACTGCTCGATTTCTGAGTGTCAATGTAGCGGACCTTTCAACCAGATGTTGTGACATTCTTGGATGGAAAGGGTGAAGCAAGTAAAATAGTCCATGGGACAGATGTAAAGCTCTGGGTAGCCCTGCACTAAAATGATTAACTTCTCCTCCATATATTTACCGTAGACTGATATTTACGGAAGAAAGAAAAAATGTCTGCCTGCTGTGATTGGTTGTTCTTCGTCAAATGACATGCGGTGCAAGTTAATTCGTTCCAAAAGTTGACCTATTTTTATCTAGGGGACGCCCTGAAAAATAAGAGCTTAGGAACGCTTGTGCTGCCACGGCGTCACTCTCGTTTTTTTTAGTACGCCTTCCGAGCGTCTATATTGACAGAAATGGATTTGAGAGCGCAAAAAATATGGCGTGTTAACAGCCACTAAGTGTGTGTAGCTGTATGCTGTCATCTTACTGGTGTCTAGCTTGTGCTGAGTTTCTTGTTTCTCCTGACTGACTTGCTGGATAGTTCTGGTCAGGTCAACTCCCTGGAGTTTGGCTGCCTGCTGAGCGATTTTCCTCTCCAACTCTTTAAGGTCCATCTGGAAAGAAAAAAATACATAGTAAGGTGAAGAAAGAAATGGGGGAGAAGGGGTGTGTGTGTAACTTTGATATCAGGAAAACAGAGAAAATGACGAGAAAAGAAAGAGTCTCAGAGGCTATATCTGGAGGAAGAGGGAATGGTGGAAAGATTAAAAGTGTAAAAGAGAGGAAAGACTGAGCGAGGAACTGGTTAGAGTGTAAAGGATGGAAAGCGACAGAGGTGGTCAAAAAGAGGAGGATGGTACCAGGTATCTGTCCATGAGAGATATGTCCTGCAGGCAGGCCTTGGCTGTTTCCTCCTCTGTCATCAGGGTACCGAGCAGAGTCTCCTGCTCGTCCACGTCGCCCTTCAGCTTCTCAATTTCTCTGTTCACAGTCTGCAGGCGGTTTCTCAACTCAGGCAACTCCTTCTCCTGAAACTGTACAATGGACTGCCTGGGAGGCATGACAGAGAACAGAAATATACTTTGAGCAGAGAATAAAAGTGTATTTTACATTTACTTAGATACTGTCATCCAACAGTCTCTCTTCTTCGGCTCCCTGCTGTTACACAGGGAACAGATTTCTCTGAATATGTGGATGGATGAAAGGATAACCACTTTCTCTTGGAATTTGTACTGAGTTACGACACAAGTTTCAACACACCCAGATCATTTGAGAATAGTCTAGGATTTGATGTCCTGAGGAGGCTTAATCAATGACCTAATAATTAAGAAGACACTGGAGTCTAACAGCCAATTCACATTGAAAGCATATTTGATGTAAGTCACTTGCACGTCTCATGGAACAGATAAGCTTCCATGTTATCAGATGCATAAATATGCATAAAGACCCCCTGCGTTTTTTTTATGCTTTAAGTCTCTTTTTGTCGTGTTTAGTAAAGCGTAATCTGCATACACAGCTGTTTAAATCACACAAATATCCAACTATATATGTGTTTTGGACTTATTAACCAGATCTACATTGACTGATCAAGCCTTACAGTCTGTCTGTGAGCTTGTCTGCATATTCCCCTCACTCGCTACGGTTGGCAGGGAAATGAAAATCAATCGCCTACATAAGCACTGTTGATTTCTTCCCATGGAGACGACATGAAAACTATTTTGGTTCAGTACATTTCCTCTGTCAGTCTGCCTGGTGATGGCAGGTTAACCAGCCGCTGTTCACTCAGCAACCCAAGAGCTGCTGTTGACAGACGACTGAAGACGGAGTCAGTGTGGTATGGCTGGTGTGGACGACAGAACGGAGTTACAGAAACTGATAAAACTTAGTTGACGGACTTTCTACTTTGATAACAGTAAAGTTTGTTTGGATAAGTCTCCACTAAATTAGATCATGATGATCCATTATTATCTTACTTGTTTTTTCAGATAAACAGAAACTGATAACCAACACACAACTATACCATCACCATGACAACAGAGCAATCTCAATCTGCTGGTGAGTCATACAAGGAAAACTAAAAAAAAAGAAAAACCAAGTGGATCTTGTGATAAGTTTTAAGTGTGAAAATTTACATTTGGCTGTGTCCGAAATCACTCACTACTCACTATATAGTGGACTATCTTGTGAGTTTGCCATTTTTTAGTGCTGTCCTAATGTATAGTGAGAATTATCATACCCTATATAGTGGACTCAAAGTATCCCACAATGCATTGTGAATAATAGTGAACAACGATGGTCACTCAATAGGCACTATATACCATCATGCATTGCGCTGAAGGAAAAATGGCAGACGGAGGAGGAGAGAGAGCAGCGTGATGGAGACAAATCCATGAGTTGTGGCGTGAAAATAACATATTTAATGTGAGCAGAGCAGCACATCACAACGCAAACAGCCACAAAGTACTTTCAGAGGCAGTTCAGAAAGGTATAGAGCATCTTTGGTACTTTGTATTTATCTATTTGGGAAAATATGCCACAACTGCCACATTATTATTATTTAGTATTTATTGTGGCTGGTCTACCAGCCGATGTTGATCTGGCACTTTTTAATTGTGCGACAGCAATAACGTAAAGAACGGCGAAGAGAAAATGACCCGAGTAGTCTGAAAGTGTTGTTTAATTTTGCCGATGAGCTCACTATATAGTCCTCTTTATAGAATTCCATAGATAGTGAGTAGGGAGTGGTGAATGAGTGACTGATTTCGGACACAGCCTTTGTGTTTAACTTGAGGATACTAGACCCCTGAACCACAAGGTAACCGTTTGCCGGAGTACATCATATCCCAAATTAGGATTTGATAGCAGGCATTTTTGGGAAGGTCTATCAATTAAACCCATATTTAAGCTTTGTAGTTTGTATAATTGTTTCTTCTGAATGAGCAATTTCAATAAGTTTAACTGGTCTGAATATCACCTCACATGTTGAAGGGTTAAATATAGAAAGGGAATGGCTGCTGGGTCTCTACACTCTCAATGGTAGGGTTCTGCTCAGGTCATGAAAAGACAGTGGAGAGAACCAGAGATACAATCTCAATCATGTGAGAATCTGGCTCCATCTAGTGGAGTGCATGTCATAAAACCTGCACTCTACTCTCTTAAAAAAACAACAAATGGTAAGAAAAAAAACACACTTAATTCCTGTAAAGCAGTGTAAAAGCACATTTGGATACTTCATATTAATTGTCCATACTGTTTGTTCTTTGTGGTGTAAATATATGATATCAAATCAAGGGAAATATGAGTAACTGAATGGAAAAGGTTATGGAAAACTATGAAAATAAATTCTGATTTGTTCAAATGGCAGTAGCAGATTTATTTAGATGCTTTTTTTAGATGCTGTTTTTTTTTTTTTTTTTTTTTTTAAATGGTCATTTATTTATTTCATGACTCAAATTCAGTATAACAATCTTGTGGTGCGCAGCCCAGTGGGCTCCTCCTTTCTCTACATGCCATACTGCTTGAATAAACACAGCTGAATCTCTATTTTTAGTGTGACAAGTAAGTCTACAGTCTGTTGTTTGTGCACAATTGGATGACTGGATGAATACATCAGGGATTTTTGTTTACTGTATTAAATTGTGTTGATCATGGGTAATTTATGAACCTTTTTATGCCAGACTCTCAAATGGGGAAACGTATCCACCAATGAAGATGACTTAAAACGTGAGCCTTCATAAGAGTGTGCTAGTTTTATCTTGTGCTGTATGCAATGCCACTGCTTCCTCACGGTACTGCCAACCTGATACCTGTTTATAATTTTTTTAGTTTGAGGACTTTAAGTGCAATGTAATAATGCCTTTTACTTGCACATTTCAAGTCAATTTAAATACAGTTTTTAAATTCAGCAACCATTTATTTCATTAATCAAGCAAAACTGCAGCACATTTAGTGGTTATAGCTTCTCAGATGTGATAATTATTTGCTGCTTTTCTCTGTTATATCACTGTAAATTTAATGACCTTGAGTGTTAATAATCAATTTCAAGATGTCACCTCGGGCTCTGTGACAATTGTGTATTTTCTGACATTTTACAGACGAACACATGAAGTGTGAGAAGTAACAGATTAATTGGTAACAAAATCATTGAATCAAAGACGGGACAAAAAGCCTGCAGTCATAGAGACTTGGTAATAGTTAAAATAATGGTATACATTTCAACACTGTTTCCCCACAGAGGCATTATTCATGGCGTTGCACTCACGAAAAGCGGCAATAGTAGTTGTGTGATGAATTTAAAAATTAAAATCCAGCTTATTTTCTCTACAGATATGTCTGACGATCCGACAAACTGAAACGCTGTAACGATTTCTTGAGTAACTTGATTACTAAAAACAATTGATGCAAATTCTTTGCATCGAAGCTTCGTTTATGTTTTTGCATTTCAGAAAATGTTTTATTTAAACCCATAATTTAATATGGCACTTAAATGCACTAAATGGGTTTGGTTTTGACAGATAGTATGCAGTTTAAGCAATACAAATGAAACCAATTTAGTTGTTCATTTTAAGAGACCTGTCTTATTTTCTCTATTGTATATTTACTATTGCTCTTTAATAATAAAGCAAAAGTATTTCTTATCCGATTACTTGATGGAATAATCGGTAGAGTACTCGATTACTAAAATAATGAATAGCTGCAGCCCTAGTTTGAAGCATACTGACGTTTTTAGTTGCAGTCCTATTTGAAAGTACATTTAATTTTTCGATGTTTCCAGAGAGTCCGGTACACTTGTACACCATCTCTGTCTTGCCACAGCCAGCTTTCTGCATACCTGACAGGTCTGAGAGCCATCATCTCATCTCTCTTCCTCTCCTTCCTCTTCAGGTCCGTCTCGGTGTTTTTCAGCTTGTCTGGCACCAGGCGTAGTTTGGACTGCATGTCACTGATAACTTCCTGCAGATCAGAGTCTGAGGGGAACGTCCGCTGGCACACAGGGCAGCAGGGCTCTCTCTCCTCCGTCAGCTGGCCGATGAACTGGGTGTACACGGCTGTGGCTCCAGCTAGCATGGCTATAACAAAACAGATGGAGGAAGAGAGAATACATTGATCATATCTTAATTTATACTACTTCAATCATGAGGCTATTTGACTATTTGTGTCTAAGCCAAGCCTTCTAAATTTCTATTTCGGAGCATTCACCTCTTTGTTTGGAGATCTTTTCCAGATCGTCTCGCAGCTTTCCCAGGTCCTGCTCCAGATCCTGACTGCCACACACGTTGAAGAACTTCTCCTCGTCGCTGGCTAACTGCTGCTCCTTCTTCCGTACCTCGGCAGCAATGTGGCTTTTATTCTGCTCACTTGATGCCAGGTCCTTGCTGAGAATTATGAAAATCATGACATGATTATTTTCACATTTTCCTTTCTTATGTGTGAACTTTAATGTAAAGAAATCCTACTAACTTGAGTTTGGCAAGTCTGTCCCTGGTGCTGTTGATTTCCTTAGACTTGGCGTAGATCCAGTCCTCCAGCTCTCTCTTGTTGGGAAAGTGGCCCAGCAGTGACACCAGATCGTCGCTGTGACGAGACTTGATCTTACGAACCTGCTCCTCCTTCTCAGTCTGGAGGAATGAATGAGAGGAAAGATGAGAGGTGATACGACAGAGAAAGGAGAGACGACAGGAGCAGGTAAGGAAGAATGGGGAAAGATGAAGAGAGAGATAGAAATAGTATAGAAGATTGACGTATGTTTCACATTTTTTGTAACATTCACAGTGTAAGAGGAGGAAATGCTTCAAGTGAACTTAGGCTACACATTACCTTGTCCTTTTTCAGCATGTCCATCTGCGTGCGTGCAGTGGTGTGTGTGTTGAGCATCCCCATCTCTTGGTCGAGCTTTCTCTGCGTGCGGTCGAGTTCAGCCTTTTCTCTCTGGAGCTCCACCACCTCCGCCTTCAGCTCCTCCACGTTGGAGCTCTGAACTGTACTTTGCAGCTCACGCTCCTTAAGAGGAAAACACACACACAAAAATATTGGGAATTCATACAAATAATTTTTCTTTAATGCTCCTGGAAAGAAATGCATGTAACAAGTCATGTAAACAACCATACGGCTGATTCTTAAACAGTACTTTACAGACTTATCCAACTGAAAAAAAGGCTAGGGGAGAGTGACTTAAAGAGAACAACAAACTTAAACAAAACAACAGACAAGCAAACACACTTCCAGGCGGCAACTTCCACATCAGAAAATTGAAGAAAGCGGAAGTGCCTAAAACTTGCATTTTTTCTAATAGCCAGCAGGGGGCGACTCCTCCTCTGCAAAAAGTCAGATTGTATAGAAGTCTATGAGAAAATGACTTCTCACTTGATTTATTACCTCAGTAAGCATTGTAAACATGAGTTTATGGTCTCAATCACTAGTTTCAAGTCTTCTTCAATACAGCATGATGTTCATTTAGTAACGTATGGTCCCTTTTAGAGTCAAATAGACCAGAAAGCAGGGGATGCTTTAGGTCGTGGCTACCTTGTAATAGACAGGTTGCTACCACAGCCATGGCATTCCACAAAGCAATGGGTGACGTCACGGTGACTACGTCCTGTTCTTATACACAATCTATGTTTTACACACCTTACCTACTTAACACCTGTGGAAATTCACACCGTCTAAGAAAACCTCATCATAGCCATTGTGTGTGCACTCACCACTTTAGCCAGCTCATTCTCCAGTTCTTGCAGTCGGCTAGACGAACCCTCCAACCTCTGAAGCTCTGTCCTGATGTTCCTCAGTTCCTGCTGCTTCTTTCCCTGCAGGTCTCTCTTCAACTCCACGGTTCTCTCCAGGCCGGTCTTCTTATCCCTCATTTCATCAATGGACTGCTGCTTCTGCTGCTCTTTTTCATGGAGGTCCGCCTGAGTGGACAGAATAGTAAGAGGAGGAATCAGGCGTTGCGATAAATAGGACATTTATTTGTGATCCAACTGACTGTCACTGAAAATCTTTCTTGAAGGTAGAATTTTTTTTTAATGTGAAATAACACAGCTATTTATTGGCATTAAATACCACAGCTGCAAAAATAATAATAGATATATCGAATGTGATCAGGGCATTTCTTACCATAACCTGACTGACTGTCTCTTTTTCCTGCTCAAGTCTCTGTGTGACGTGACGATTAAAGCTCTCGAGCTGAAGAGTGGTGAAGGGCGGTCGGTCGTAACCCTCCATCTCCAGAAAGGAGGACAAAGAGCGAACCTGAGAAAGAGATGTTTCAAAATTATACATATTCTTTATTTTGTAATAAATGGTTAACTATTGTATTTTAGGTACAATCCACACACTAAATTAAAATAATGGCATTTTCTTTTTTGTAAGTAATTTCCAATATATTGCAAACCAAAGACCGTTTTTGTGTCTTTGTATATGGAACATTATTAAGTCTTTAGTATAGTTACTGTACACGGTTAGAAAAAATAATTGAGCATTAGTAAATCTGATAGTGTTGGCTGTGTGTGGAGGGGTTCACCTTCTCCTTACATCACATTACATCTAACTTTTGTCCAAAGCGACTTACAATAAGTGTATTTGACCACTATGGGAACAAGAGCTGGATGTCCTAAAAAATGTAAGTGCATCGCTTCCAAACAAACAACTAAGAGTGTGTTCAGCGCTGCAGCAAGTGGATTTTTCTCTCTCACCTGAGTGTCGCGGTTCTTGATGTTTTGAGTGTGGCGGTCGGCCTCCAGCTGCAGACGACCTGGGAAAAGAGGATTTCAGAAGCTAATTTAGTCTCCAGGAGATATCTCTCTTTATCTACCTGTCTGTCCATCATTCCTTGTATCTATCACTGATATTGATTTTTTTTTTTCTTGAAAGAACAGTCGAGTATTTCGAGTCCTCCTTGGACTTATTTCTGGGATTGATTCTGACATTTTGGTAAATGTGTGCAGGTGTGTGTACCTTGTTCCACCAGGAGATCAGCCCTGACTCTGTTGAGTCTCTGACACTCACGCCCAGCTCTCTCCAGCTCCTTCTGGCAGTCCGTCAGCCTCCGCTCCTTCTCCCTCACCGTCTTCTGGTGGTTCTGGTAAAGCTCCTGCAGCTGCTCGTCTGAACCCTGGAACACCTGCAGCACACACAGTTCACTGGCTTAGAGCGGCTCTGAGGCCCAATGACAGCTTAGTAAACTGTCATGCTCACAGGTTAAACTCGACTGGGGCACTCTATAAAAGATATATATATATATATATATACGCACCAATGGACACAGCATATACCAACTTCAGGTGTAACAATGCCTGCACAGTAAGAGCATTACATCATGACTACATTACATCAGTGCATCTACAGCAAATAAGCAAGACTTGGAGCGCCTTGGTAGCCGAATGATTCCAGCTGGGGACCTTTCTTGCATGTCATATAGGGCTGCAACTACCAATTATTTTCATTCTCGATTAATCTAGAGGAGTAAAGAAACCAGAAAATATTCACATTTAAGAAGCTGGAATCAGAGGATTCTGACTTTTTTCTTAAACAAATTACTCAAACCGATTAATCGATTATCAAAACAGTTGGCGATTAATTCACAGTTGACGACTAATCGATTAATTGTTGCAGCTCCACCCCCTCTCTCTCTCCCTGTTACCTGTCTGCCTCTTCACCGTCAACTGTCCAATCAAGCCGAAATAATGCCAAAAAATAATCTTTAAAAAACCCCAAAAGAAACAGAACTGATGGCTGTTAGATTTTGAGGGAATAAAAAAAAATGACTACGGACACTTTGCAACAGAAAGCAAGTGTTAACCGTGGTCATAATAGACCATAATAGACATAATAAAAAGACACATTTCCACTGAGATGGATAATAAAGTCTTTCCATCTATCTCATTCTGACAAACATACACAAAAGGGCACTCAGTTGCTGATGCTTTCCCTCTCAAATAAAAACAAACAGTCTCCAAACGTAGACACAAACACAACTGAGAGAAGCACCAAACAGATGGGAGGAAGAGATTCCTGGCTCCTGTAAGGCAGAGGAGCAGAAACACCCAACAGTCGTAAAAGACATTCATGTCAGTGATGAACTGGCTTGTGATAACAGAATTACAACAACCTCATTCACCATCTGCAGTCTTTCTCTTAGTTTCCAATTTATGTTAATGATACTCACAGAGTGGAGTCTGGAGGATTATTAAGCAGGTGTTCTCTCACTCACACACACACACACACACACACACACACACACAGGGAGACTTGTTGTGTTTTCCTCTTTTTCAACATCTTCGTTCATGCATTTCATTTTTTTTTTTTTTTTTTAAATCCATCCTCAAGTATCTTTCAAGCTTCTTTTCGGATTTCCAAAAATGTTTTAGCCAATGTTTTGCCTCCACGATTAGAGGCTCCTGTGGAGGCTGAACAGTGTTTCCTCCCATTCTTAATTAATAATTTCTGTTTCTCAGTCCTATACAAAATCTCCTTCAAATGGTTAATTTTAACATTATATAACTCGTGTTTGTTACTGTGTATATATTAAATACTGCATTTCTATGTTACCTGCTCCATAGTTTCCTCCAGCTCCTTGTTGTCCTGCTCCATCTGTTTCTTTCTGCTGTCTAAAGCCTTGATGTCGTTGTCCAGCTTCATCACTTTCCCCAGTTTCATGTCGATATCCGTCAGTCGACTCTAAAAATCATTATTAAAAGTGAATCAACAAATTAATGGGCACTACTGCTATACTTCAGACATGCATGTGTACACCTGTAAACATGTGATAACCCTCCTGGGCTTACTGCATGTTTTGATTAATCATGTGATTTCAACTGTTCTCCAGTTGACCAAATGCCTTCATCTCTCCTTTTAAGACATACAGAGCTTCTAAGATAACTATAGATTTTTTTCAGATTGATACCAATATCTAGTGCTGAAACTCACACTTGATTAATCGATTAGTTGATTGACTTTGTTGCTTATAATTTTTGTAATTAATTTCTATATTCAAATATAAAATGCTTGTAGGTCAAATACAATATATTTACTGATTACAGCTATGACATGAAAACATTATTTTTATCATTTATTCTTTTTTTTATTGTTGGTAATTTTATATATATATATATATATAGTATTTGTAAAAACACCTATTTTTCACTACTTGTGTACATAACAGTCCTGTCTATCCCTCACTTTTATTTGTCCTGCTTTCTTGTCCTTGTCCCTATTGTTTTTTTTCTATTTCTGTGTAAGTACATTTAGAGAGATGCATAAAATTGTGTAAAATTCCTTGTATGTATGTACTTGGCAAAAAAAACTGATTCTTGAAACATGTGCATCAACACAAACACACATCATGAACCAACCTCCAGTGGATCAATCAGGCTCTCTATCTGCTGGATGCTGTCTCTAGAGGCCATCAGCTGAGCCTCCTTGGTGTCCACGGTCTCTTTAATCTGCTGGGCTTTCTCCTTGTTCACCTTCAGGTAGCGCAGCTCCACCTGACACTCTTTGACTGTTTGACTCTGTTTCAGACGCAACTGACGCATCGTCTCCAGAGCTTTGATATACCTGAGAGAAACACAAAGAGACAGTAACAGAGTTTCCCTTCTAATTGCGATATTTGAATGATTTTAGGTAATGTGATGCTTTACGTTAAAAAAAAAAGAAGACATAAATGTAATAATGAGAATGGTCTTTACTTGGTTGCAGCGAAGATGGAGTCAAACTTTTCTTTGAGTGCTTTGCCTTCGCTAAGTGGCCAGTTCGACTCTTCTTGGTGACAAAAGATGACGTGAATCAGCACAGGCTTCGATACGCCCAGAGCAGAAATCATCTCCCGATCCAGGTCACCGCACTTTGACGGCAAACTCACCTTCTCACCGTCTCTGGATGAATGATGACGGAGGTCACATGTAAAGACAGGGGTCATGTAACATTAATACCAGTCCAAATTTCTTTTTTTTTTTTTTCAATAATACACAAATATGAGAAATGAAATGTGTGACTGTGGCTTACTTTAACCTGGTGATGACCTGCTCCAAGCTTTTGAAGGTGTAGTTCTTTGCCTTCTGAGTGCAGGACATGGAGCGATGGATAGTCACTTTCTCTGCGTTGACGTCGGTGAATAAGAGTCGAATCTGTGCTCGCACGTCTGTCTCATGTGCTTCCTGGAATTCACACAACAGCATGAATTTACTTTAACAAAGATCAGCTTCGACAATCCTCTTCTGACAGGGAGTGAGCTAGAGACAGGGACTTTTATTAGGTTAGGATTAAAATAGTTAGGATGATAAAAAAAACATATAAATGGTTTTGTTGTAATGATAAAGTCATCACATATTGACCCGATCCATCCAATAGGTCGTATTCAGTCTTAAAAGTCAATCATTGCTTCATTTTAAGCAGGTATTCTGTTTCTGGTATGAGGACTATCACTGATTCAGTGAAATACATAGACAGTTCAAATGTCAGAATTTATAATCTGGCTATTAAATATTAAAATAGATTCAAACAATTTAATTCATAAAATATTTGTTCTTTTTTATTATATCATTTTCAGTGTTACTTTAACACATGAGTCAGCAGGAATAGAGCTGCAGCTTCTTAAATGTGAATATCTTCTGGTTTCTTTACTCCTCTATGACAGTAAACTGAATATCTTTGAGTTGTGGACAAAACTAGACATTTAAGGACATCATCTTGGGCTTTGGGAAACACTGATCGAGATTTTTCACCATTTTTTGACATTTTATAGAGCAAACAACTAATCGATTAATCGAGAAAATAATCGACAGATTAATCAACAATGAAAATAAGTTGCAGCCCTGAACACGATAGTGTGAGAAACTAGTGTGAATAGAGTACTGTGGACTGAAAACCGTAACATCCCTGCATAATTTGCAGTAAGCTCACCTTTGGATCATGAACAAATGCACTTCCTTTAGATCCAGGGGGAAGTTCTCCTGCTGTTGCATACCTAAGGCACTCAATTATAGTCTGGAAACAGAAAAGAAAAAAGGGTCATATTGTACAAGAATGAAAACATGACAGCTGCAGTTATCATTTTGAGATATTTTTCCAGCTTCCACTGTCTGTGGCTACTTACAAAATATGAAAAAAGAGCACAAATCACCAGACCAGCTAGCCTAAACCCAATGCATACTGTCACCTTTCTTGTTCATTCTCCACAGGTCATGCTTCACAGTCAACCTTTGCTCTCGTCAAAACATGTTCTCGTACCGTTTTCCCTGCTCCGTTGGGTCCAACCAGCACAGTCAGCGGAGTGAAGAAAGAGATGACTTGTTTGTCTTTATCCTCAATCCCAAAGCTCCTCACCCCGAGGATGCTCATCTTGTCTATCTTTGACATCTTTGTTTTCTGAAAGAGAAAGAAAGAGAGAAAGGAGAAGAACACATGACATGAACAGGCCATGCCAAGCTATATGCAACAGAAGAGGAAGAACAATGCCTTCTAATTTGCAGTGCCTTCTAGTACAGTTGCAGTGGTTACCAGTGGTATCAGTTGATCTGCTGACTATGGCATTTGGTTTTGAAGTTGCTGTCAGTTCGCACTTTGCAGATACTAACTTATTTAAGCATTTTTGCAAAATTGGCCGTAACATATGATACAATATATCAAACGGTACTGTGCTGAAAAGTCACTAAAACTTTTACTATGTCAACAAAAAGCCATTTTTGAGCTGCTGTATTTACAATCACAGAATAGTCTAGTATAGGGACACCAACTGATATACAAACAATTTTACATTTTTCACCTCAAGATTAGGGCTGGGCGATATGGCCCAAATCTTCTATCCCGATATAGGTCATTACATATCTGGATAACGATATATATATATATATATATCATGATATAGCATGTTTTCTGGTAATTCAATAAATAGTCTATAAGAAATAACCACATGGTAAAGCCTGTTTTTGTATACTCCTGTGTGAATTAAATACTTGACAAATGAAAAGTACTGAGTATTTTCTCATTTTAAGAACTTGAGTGCAAAATGAACATAACAGTTTTAAGTGAAATTATAGAGAAAAAATAAATAACTATAGACCCAGCCTCTATCACGATAGAAACGATATAGAAAAATATATACAATAAACATTTTTTATATCGTTTTGATAATATATATCGGCATATTGCCCAGCCCTTCTCAAGACTGATAGTAAAACTATGAGAAACATAGCACTTGTATGTAAGAGCTCAACAGTTTGAACAGTTATATATATATATATAAATATATATATATATATATATTGGGGTGACAAGGGTGGAAACTTTTCATCAATGGCCTATGTTCCACAAGGAATACAAAGGCCTAATGAATGATTATATATATATTATATATTATATACTGTATATAAATATATTTATATATATATTATATATATATTTATATATATATATTTAAAAAAAATATATATATATATAATATATACATATTTTTATATATACAAATATTTTTATATATATAATATATATATACATACGTATATACATATACATATATACATACACATATATACATACATATATACATATATATATATAAATACATATATATATATATACATATATATATATATACATATACATATATATATATATACATATATATATACATATATATACATATACACATATATATATATGTGTATATGTATATGTAAATATACATATATATATATGTATATATATATATATATATATGTATATATATACATATATATATATATATATATATATATGGCTTTTGATATACAGGCATAGTTGTTGTACTGTTGGTTTTGATCTTTTGATGATGATTTGGTGTTAATATGAAAAATAGGATTACAAAACGTTTGAAACTTTATTACTCTGTTTATATGTGTGTATAGAGTTGACATGAGGAGGATTGGGAACTCTGGTCGAATAAGAAATTAAATTGTAATTCATTTATCCCCTACTCATCATACATGATGCTGTTTTTTGTCGTAAACTGCACAGTTTAAATACGTTAAGAACATTAACTAAAGGACATTTCGCTTTTACATTTCTAGATGTGGAGAAGATGCGTAAGTGTAATATAAAGTTAATTAACGTGACGCACATTAAGGTTAGCTAACATTACACATGGCTTCCTGTCAGCTCAGCAGGCTCTCTAACAGCTCGTTATAATGCTGCGTTACAGCATGTTGTAGTTAGACTCGCTGCCCAACACTGTGCTCCTTCCTGCAGTAAAGCAATGCTAAAGCAATGTTCGTTAAGTAGCAGTAGTCTCTCCGTATGTATGCCATGAAGTCAACTCACCTTGGTGTTGTTGTGTTTCAGAGAGTGAAACTAGTTTTCGCGCTGTGGCGAATAATGTGACGTCACCGGCGACTTCCGACTTCCGGTGGTGTGTCGAATACTACTTCCGCCGTCGATATTTTTTTATTTTATTTTTTATTTTTTTGTCACATAGTAACAGCAGAAAACATTAAAATCACTTACATACAGAAGAAGCATAGCGAAAACATAAACAAAGAGCTGTGCCAAACATAAAAGGACAACAGAAATGAAACAAAACCAACATAAACTTTTTTTTTAAAAAAAGATCACGCGAGAGTACGACAATAATTTCACTTAAAAACGTTAAAGATATTGCATACATTCATTGTTTTCATTGTTTTTTTGTTACGTGAGGAAGAAATTGTTGGCAGATATAATTCCATTTATTTCATAAATACAAAGAAGTTAGGCTTTCTTTTGGTAAATTTACTCTTGTGAATGTGGAACTTCGCGAGAATTAAAATTAAATTAATAAGAACAAATGCATTACTGTCTTTGTCACTGTAATCATAGCAACCAAATATAATATTTATATAGTAGCCTACAGTGCAAAGTCTGACAAAATGTTAAATAGTATAAAAAAAAATGTTTTTGTCTGACCGCCTGTCCAAAACTCTGAAGTAGGCAAATCGTCATGATTGAGAAGTTGGACCCATTAAAAAAATATAAAAATAAAAATATTGAATTGCACCAAAGAAACAAATAAACAATACACAATTGCAAGAGCTTCTATTGTTTATTTTATTTCTATGCCCAGGGGGGCGGCTCTGCTCAGTCTTCTTCTGTGGTGACTGACAAACTTGGGCAAACTCTAACAGGTGACTTATTTCTGATCAAATGGTGACCTTTACTGTCTCTCTTTCTCTATTTCACTATTTTATATGTTTTGTTGCATGGCTGTACATACTAATCTCTATATGAATATTGCATTTGAAGTCTTTTTTTGTGAAACTTTTATACCATTTCATCTCCTTATATGGTATCCCTAAAAAAACATATCCCACCACTTATATTGTGACTGACATTTGAAATATAATATATTTTCAGCTGTTGCAGTGGAATAAAAATGAAGCTGTATCACTGTAAAAATGAACCCCCTTAAAACAATAGCCTTGCATCCCTAAAAATCTTAAAAAAAGGAAAGCTGGGGTTATTCTATTGTATTTGTGTTATTGTCAACAAATCCCATGAAAACACCAAAACCATCAATGCATCATACACTCCGTAGCACTCACCCCAAGCCCATTAGTTCCTAGTGAAAATGCAACTCTTTAAAAATTGATCACAAATATATAATAACATTTTTTTTAGGTAGCCTAAGTGGCCTAATTTCCGAAAACAACCTGGCACTGTAGTTTTAGTGCATTTTACTATTTTCAGCTGTGGATTAATACAGTGCTCTAGTGAGTAGCCACGGCAACAGGGTGATGCATATGGGATAAACTCAAGATAAACTACAGTGCCCTGCCATATTTCATCATAATGAAACAACATATCACCTAGTGCAACAGTGTGGCTTATTTATGTGTTTTTAATAGTTTTTGGAAAACAAGGTCACAGGAATAATAATTTTTATCGGGCTTTGAGTACACAGGCAATAGCCTACTTGTTTAGGATACATTTGTCTTTTTCATGGGATTTGGTGACAGTAGTGAAAAATAGGATTACAAAGAAGTTTGAACTTTTCTTGTCTTTGGATGCTTGTTCCTTCATACGCATCACCACGATTGTAGTTTTGAATGCCACTTAAGAAACTTATAGTAGTTCGGCTTGAATTCTATCTAGGTTTGTCTTATGTATATACCTTATAGGAACTATTTATTTGTTGTTAGTATTTAGCTGTTGTTTTACTAATAATAAGTAGTATTGCTTGATTTATTATTCTAGATGTTTACTTTATTTAGACTGGATCTTTGATAGTGTTTTCTTAGATATTTGTTTAATTTAACTAGTCTCTTGTTTAGTAGTTTTTTGCGTAATTAGTATTTTGTTTTCTTTTGTTTATGAATTAGGTAAAAACTGTGGGCACCTGCGGTTATATAGATAGGTAAGCAGGTATAGGACCAGCATGCACCTGGGTGGGCTTATGGTGTTTTTACCAGAACAAGAGAGGGAGCCACATGCATGTTTTTATTTTGTGCTTTGTTTGCTTGCTTGCTTTTTGGATAAATAAATCATCAGAAACACAGAAACTCTGCATGGACAATGGACTCTTTTGCCTGCGTAAACTACATATGCATGGTGCGTCAGTGGCCCTGTTCATTTGGCAAATAGATAGCAATCCAGAAGTGATCCTGTCCTCCTACATTAAGATCTGTTATCATTCAAGCAGGCCTATCATTTACCACAAGAGGACAGTGTTTCCCTGTGGAAAAGCAATTGCTGCGAAATCTCACAGATCACACCATCGTCTCTTTGCTCTCTCCTCTCCTCATATTGCTGGGCAACCCATTTATTAGAGCATTGCTGTGACAGTTCTAGTAAGGCTGTTTGTTGGTCATTGCAGTATCTCAGAAGCCAGTTAGAGGCAGATGAGATCTGTTTATTTCAGCAGCAATTTACGTAATTTACAAGATAAATTCCAATAAAATGCAAGCACAACAATACAAAGTAGTATAATTTTGTTGAGAATAAAAATAAATATTCCTAATATTTTACAAAATTTACAAAGAAAAGCAATAATCCCTCTTTAAACAAATATTTTTCCTGAGGTCGTCTTACACATTCCAGCAAAAAAAAAAAAAATGTATGAGTAAGAACATAAAACTTCCAAGACAGCTCAGAAGCTGTGTGTGTGTATTTGTGCGTGAGGAAGGGAGGGAGAGGATAAATCTAATTGGGATGAAGGGACATGAGTTATTTTGAGCCTGTGTTTGGGGTATGAAGAACAGTTTGCGGACGTCCACAGGGACCTGCAGGACTGGTGTTCACCACCGGCAGCTAACCCCCTAAAAACCCGAGAACATCATCTCTTTGACTTCCTCTCTGTTCTCTCCCCCTTCAAAGAACACACACACATACACACACATGCACACACACACACACACACACACCCACAAACCGCCTTCTGCTTTCAGCCCACTGATTCAGTCTGTCTGTGTTATCAGCCCACTGACTCATTGTGCCTCAGTCTGTCCAGCTCATGGCCCTCTTTCTATTTTCATCCCATCCCGACATGAAAATGCCATGACCTTGTGTCTTGTGTTGGACCACTGGAGGTATATGTGTGTGTGTGTTGTTATTATGTTTATGTGTTGGAGTGTGAAAGCCTAATCCCACATGCCCACGGTCACCCTCCCTGTCTAAATGGCTAATGGAATTGGTTTACTTGGCGTTTTTGATAATCACACGGACGAATCGGGAACCAGCTGGTTCTCTCCTCCTTATCGTCAAAATGTGGTGGGAGAGCAACTGAGGGTAGAGGAGAGAGAAGATGAGGGGGGCTCAGAGGAGCAAGGGGATGAAGTTAGAAGGGAAACAATGTAGGGTAATGTGAAATAACAGCAGAGGAAGTGGTTGTTAGAAAAAAGCTATATTTTCTTTTAGATGAATAAATGATGTTGTGGACTGACAGCAGCTGAAGGAGAACTGACAGACTTACCTTTCACTGAACCGTCTGTTTTTTGACGTTTTATAAACCACTTTTTGCAAAAATTGCATGCCAATATTTTATTAAATCCCGAGGGACTGTTTTGATGGCGGTGCCCGCTCTCTGGAAAAAGTCTCCAGAGAGAGAGAGTTGATATGAGAGACGAAGAAAAGCTCATTGATTTGATGCATCAGAAATAGCTCTCTGGGTCCGACTGCTGCGCGACGGATTCAAATTAAACATTCAGTGGCAAATTGTACATTTAACAGCAAAATCACCAACGATAATCTTTTAAAGTGTTTTTTTTTTTTACAGAAGCAACTGTTTTTTCAAAACAATCTTTTTTTATTCAGCAAATTCCTGGACTTTCTTCCCCACTAAATGCTTGAGTGGGCCCCATTTTGGCCGGTGGCCTTAAATGGTAACTTCAGTATCTTTCAACCTGGACCCTGTTTTCCCATGTTTTTGTGTGTAAGTGACTAACAGGGACAACAGTTTCTGAAATTGGTCCAGTATTGAGGGAGAGTGATGTAGACAGCAGCCACTCACAGGCTCCAATGTAATCCTATTGGGGCAAGCTGGCAGCGTCATTTACATCCACTAAAAGTGCTTATTTTTGCCATAACAGGCTCTGATTGTTATTATAAGTGTCTGACATTATGGAAAGAGTCTCGCTCAAGGAGAAGTTTCATTCTGAAATCTCACGAGGTGACTTGTTGATGGAACAGTAGAATAGTGGAATATATCCATGGTGGAAATGCGAGCACCAGCAGAGTTTGTTGTGTTGGGACTACAGAAAGCGTAGCTTAGTGTTATCTAAAATATTTTAAATGTCATTGCTGAATATTTAGCTGATTTCCTGCGATGTGGATGATATCTTTGAATTTGATGGCCGCCCCTATTTATTAGGGCCATTTTCAGATTTCACATTGACACTTATCTTGGACACAATAACACACAGAGTGGATCAAGCAAAAAGTAAGAAAAATATTGTACTGTAGGCTCCTTTCCATAATGTTGTCAGACACTTATAATAATAATCTGAGCATGTCAGTTGCAAAAAAACAAACACTTTTAGTGGACGTAACGTTACATTGACGCTGTACACTTGCCCTCACAGCTCGTTTACCGGCTGCAAAAATTGTTGTCCTCTATTAGTAACTTACACAAAATGGGAAAATAGGGTCCAAGTTGAAAAATATGAATGTTACCCTTAAGATGTCTCTAAACCGAAAATAAAGATGGATTGAGTTGTGAAAAACAATATTTTCCCCTCATCTCCCCAGCATCCAATAAATAATGACTTGTCCTCTTCTTGCCACCCTCAGCTCTGCTTTCTCTGCTGTTTCTTTGTACATCCATTTCCAACGTTAAGGACCATAAGGCTGAAAAACTACACAAGAACTAAAAAAAAAAAAGAATCACAGTGTTTCAATTGAACCTCACTGGAGCAAACATACATCTGTGTATGAGTCACCTCACAGCAAGATATCTACAGTACATCTAGTGCTTTCATGAGGAGTTTTTTTAGGTCTGTCACAATGTGATTTTCATCTGTTTGACTTCACATTTATGCCCAGGGCTTTAAGGTATATAAGCACTAGAATGTCTTACATGTCTTTTCGCCTCCTTTTTTTTAAGTCCTGCTTCTTGTGCATACGTACTGTCGTTAAATGGAGGAAGCTTTAAGACACTCCAATTTAAGTTTCTGTTGCATCTTTCCCTCCTTTGTACACTTTTTTTTATTTTACCTCACTTTACTCCCATCAGCTAATATGAACAGAAGTACTCCCTTGGCTTATACCAGGCAGTTTTTTTTAGCCACTTTCAGTGTGCTCTTCAATAAAGACCCTGCTCTTTGTCTTCACGCATGGCTACACATTTATTCACTCAGTTTGGGTCAAAAAGGCAGCCAAGGACATGACAGATGACAGTATTAAATATTATGTAAGATAAAGACAGGATATATCTAGACCGTCCCAGCTGAATATGCCTTCATTGACAAAGGCAGCAGGCTAGATGCTGCTGTCTATGTAAGGGATAAAGCCCGACGAGGTGTGCATTATCAGGAATTAATGGACTTCACGGAGCCAAGGCCTTCATGTCGTCCATCGAAGGACATTATCCTGCTTATACTATGGTCACTTAACAAAGAAAAAAATATTAAGACCATTAATTTTGGGTTTCCAACCAAATTCTTAAATTTTGTTTTCACAATACATTCATTCCGTTTCCCTGGTAATCCTGAGGGTTTGCTAATACCTGGAACAATCATTACCATCCCTTAAGGTTCAAGATCATCGCAAGATCCAATGTTCATAACATTGCGTATGGTTGAAAAACAGTAGGATAAATATAATTTGACAGTATGTTTAACAACAAGACTAGCTAGCTATCCATGTCAGTGTCCCAGAATCAATAGCCTATCGGGAGTTATTGGGTGTGAGACGGTTCTTGCCTCCAAGTCGTCCCTTAAGTCCTGATAATGGTCACCTTGTTGTGCATTATCCCTTACATAATAATTGAATGTTATTACGATAAAATCTGAAACCCTCTCCCCCCAACAACTTTTTAAATTCTGTAACTTTCTAAAAACCGACAATCAAACCCATGTCAAGCAGCAATTGACAAGGTGGGAGCATATAGGGTTTTCTCTCAAGCTCTCAGTTTTTATTCGTCACACAATTGTTTCTGTCACTTTTAGTATGCACGACAAGTCCAACACTATGGAATGATCGTCCAAAAGTGTGTTCTGTTATCCCCATATCTGTCACTCTTGGTCTCTCTGGTCTTTTGCTTTTGTTCGCATACTGCATTTGGCAAAATCAGTACGAACTACTAGTATAGTATGCGGTTTCTGATACAGCCTTTCTCTCTTTTCCCCATCACCTGACTTCCACACCCATCCACACACCTGTCTGCCTGAGGGCATCTGGTGGATAGATATAAAATGGAAATGGTTTGATTTGGAGAACTAGAAATGCGTCCGGAGTTGATGGACAGAGAGACCAAGTGTGACAATATCTGAACGATTATCTCTCTCTTTTAATATCTCTCTTTAGCTGCAGGCTATTCCCACTACAGAGTGTGGCTTACTAAGCAACTGCTTATCAGAGAGTAACGCTATAGCACGCTTGCTGCTATGCCCTTGTGTCTCCACTTCTGGTGACTCTCTTATCAGGAAGAAGTGGATGCTAATGATTTCTGACCCAGGCAATTACGAGAAGATGGAGAGAAACAGTTTGGTTGATATAATGCAAGTGAAATGGAGGGATTGGGAAATAAAGAAATGCCAGTCTCTTTATTTCACGCTCTGTACAAATTGCAAATTTACAAAATTGTAAATTAATAACTATGTAACCTAAAATCAACATAAACTGTATAATGGGCAGCCGCAAGCAATACAATTAATGGTGGGTATTTGTTCATTTTGGTGAGCCAATTACCAAAATTTGCTTGACAATACAATTGACTATTGTCAGTGCTTGCATATTGGCACACCTGCATAACACGGCCCCCATTATTCATCTTATTAGCTGCAGCTGTGCTTATGACATTTGTGTGAAAAGGGTCTGTCTATAAGCCACTCTGTGGTCATGCAGCAGGTTATGAATATGACCCTGGTGCCAAAACTACTGCTACTTCTGAGAGTGGCTTCATTCAGCAGGACTACCTCTAAATTATGACAACGACTAGAATAATAGCAATAATAATAATAAAATAGTAAATGTTTTTCATACTACTAGTATAGCTACAGACATTATTATATCTAGATTTGACATTCAGCTTATCAATACAAACCACTAATACAAGGGGTTCTCAAACTTTTTGGGGCCAGGGACACCTTACAGGGGAGAATATTTTCCAAAGACCCCCTCTTAAAGTGGCAGTAGGCAGTATATTTTTGGCATCATTGGGCAAAAATTCCATACTAACCTTTCAGCATATTGTAATTCAAGTGTTCTGAGAGATAACTAGACTTCTGCACCTCCTCATGGTTCTGTTTTCAGGCTTTAGAAAATGTAGCCCGTGACGGGAGACTTTGACCAATCACAGGTCATTTCATGGAGAGAGCGTTCCTACTGGTAGTTGGACGTCGGCTGTAGTCTTTGCGGTGTGTTTGAGTGCAACTTTTTGTCCGAGACAAAGGCGATGTGAGGCGACGCAACTGGTGGCCTTCGTCGCCGCTAGTTCTTTGATGTCGGGTTGGTGTGTCTGGTCCTTTAGAGACCATTGGAACTATTTGTATTGTAAAACTTTTTAACATTAATACTTCAGATCAGTTTCATAGTGATAAACAGGAACACATTTCAATTTGAATCATGTTAAGATAAGATAAGATGATGTAATCCTTTATTAGTCCCCCAGCTGGGAAATTTGCAATGTAATTATTGAATGTTAGTGTTTGTTTTATTGGTTGGAAATGGTCGCCATCTGTAGATACTCATTTTCTTTTTATTCATTTAAAAAAAAAAAAATTGTGAATAAGTCTTTATCAGACAGACAGTGCACAATACATATTCAGTTAGCAAATTTAATGTAAATTTAATTTATAATAATTCATACATTTATAGATTAAATGCTCAAAGAAATAACACTAAACACAAATATGAAACTGTTTTTCAACTTGACCTCTAAAGCCTGTCTAAATCTGGACTGCTTGATATTGAATGGTAGGCTACACAAGCATCTGGGTGCATTGTTTAATTCAAGGCACTGGGCTGTAGCTGTCGAGTTGAAGACACTTCATCGCTCATCCAAGATGCCTCATCACTTGTTCTGCTGATGAAGGGGAAGCTGATGAGAACGAGTGGTACTCTGTACAGCTTGGTGGATCATTTTTTATTAACTTAATATGATCAGTCTGTCAGCTACCTGTAAAAGACTTGTTGTAGAGAACAAATGCTATTCTAAGAAATAACCCTATATCTAAAAAAACATACATCGGCTTTGAGAGGGAGTCACGACAGAGACAGAGACAGAGACAGAGAGCAAAAGCACCAGAGAGCAGAGGGGGTTACAGATACCTTCCTCCTCTTCTCTTCTAATAACAGAAAAGGTGGAGGTGACAGAAGTGGCTGCTGGGTAGAAGCAAAGAAAATTATATTGAATGACAACCTCAGCACACTATCACCAAACACAAGAGTGTAACCTGTGGATGTATCTTGTCTTAGCACATGTAACTAATGACATTAAAGGGGAACTACGCCTATTTTCAAAATTCATGCATGTTATTCCTGTGGTCTAAGACAGTCCAAAAAATAATAGCAAACATGAACAACTCTCTCCCAAATGCAAAAACTAGAGTGCTAAAACTCAAACTTGTGATGACAAAAGGTATAAAGTGTGGAGCTGCTCCATAGATAATGAATAGGGAGAGATGTTTTAGAAGACACTGAGAGCACCCAGGGGGGTTTTCTGAGTATATGGGAACATTTTCTGTTCCACAACAGACAACACTACAATAGAATAAAGCTCATTTGGGTATAAAAAAAAAGAAAACAAACATTCTGTGGGTCCACAAAATCAGTCTGCCTTTCATTGTCTATGGAGCAGCTCCACACTTTATACCCAATGACATCACAAGCTTGAGTTTTAACACTTTAGTTTTTGGATTTTGGAGAGTTGTTCATGTTTACTACTATTTTTCGGACTGTCTTAGACCCAGCCCGTTCTCATTCCGAGCGCTGTCTGCGTTAGATACTGATGCTGAAGGCACCCTTTAGGGTTGGTATGAGACGCACCAAGCTTTCCATCAACTACAAGTGTGCCGGGAGTGTGGTGATATAGCTTTAACAGCAAAAAGAGACACACCGGGCAGGCGGGAGAGGGAGGCGGATGGGTCCAACAAACACAGGGCTTTTTTATCCAGGAGACTGCTGTTTGTGTCCCGTGCCACGACACTGGAATTAGTTTTGAAGTGGGGAGGCCAGCTGTGGATGACATAATACAGTGTTTCCCACAAGATTCTGAGAAACTGCGGTGGGTGACCTCGGATCCTCTAGGGTCTAGGGGAGACATTTTGAATATTTTAAAGTTAAATGTGTCAATCTGGTGCACTAGGAGAGCAAAATGATGAGGCTTGATTAATGAAGAACTTGATGCTCTGGTAAACAATTTAATCATAAAGGTTGTATGGTTATGAATGCTGATGGCAAGAAGTCACACAGCATAAGCATGGTAAACAAGACAGGGTGCTGACATCACCGCTGACCCCTCGCACTGAGGACAGTCCGCCCCGGTTGACAGTCGCGCCAGGAATCCTGTCCCTCCCCTCAGGGAGAGAGGGCGCACTGCGCAGCAAGTAGTTTCCAAGTTTCCAAGCAGACCTAGAGCTGGTCGCAGCACACTGATCACAGATCACTTTGATGTCATTTGAACTATACACTACACAATGGTTGATAATTATTGGATAAAGATCCACAGCACACTCTGCTCCTGTTCACAACGTTCACAAATGTAGTAGTTTTAAGCCCAACCATGTTGTTTTTTCCTAAACCTAACTATAGTGGTTTTATTGCTTGAACCTAAGCGCGTGTTTTAGTTGACTTCATAACATAAACACGTATTTTCTACGGCCGAAATGCATCGCCAAGGGACGCCGAGGGGTCTGACAAAGGATCAGTATATGACGAGCTTGGATGAGAACGCATTACATCGACCATGTATGAATTTTGAAAATGGGTGTAGTTCCCCTTTAACAAAGGCCCTGTCTAGCGTCCAGCATGCAAAATAAGCCTTTTTCACGAACAGCACATGTGTTACCAATAACACTATCGATGCCTCCGTTGTATACAAGTGTCCCATTGAGACATGACAGCGTGACAGCATGCACAATGCGATGACCCCGAAATAGCAAACAATGAAATAGAATTCAGCCATCATTAATTTCATTATTTACGCCTCTGTTTTCCCTACCACGTCCAAATGTCCTCTGTGCAAAATGGCTACGAGTGGCATGGCCAAATGGAACGCAGCCATTATTAATGTTGTTAGTCACACCTGAGTTAACATGTCCTCCATGAGAAAAGGCCGATTGCAGGGGAGGCACACAGCACCCTGACTGAATTACGGCTCTGCCAAATGGATCATTCGGTAAATTTATGCGCGGCAAACTGCCTAAAAGATAAAGGTCGGTACAATTATGATAATATACATATTACTTGTTGAATAATAAAACCGAGCGGGGACAACAGAGAGACACACATATTACACAGGCAAACACACACAGCTTTTATGGCACCAAATACTCACGCATAGAGAGACCACTGCAGACAGAGATAGAGCAGACTGTGAAGCAGACACAAGCACACAAAGCTGGTGAGATGGGGGGGGGACATGTGCTGGACCTGGTAATGGGAGATAAATTAGCCTCCCTCTGCTGATGCGTAGTGGTGTCAGGAGATACATAGCATCGACGGCACAACAGTGAGCAACAGAGAAAAGGAGGGAGAGGAAGACAGAGGGAGGGAGAAAGAGGAAGACAGCAAATAAATATGAATCTGCTTTGAATTAATCTGCTCTGAAGGACATTACGTGACATGTTACAGCATCAGGACAGTTTTTATCCCTTTTACTTCTAATCTTAATTTTACATTTAGTGCAATTTTCTACAAAGTATCTTATGGTTTTACGTTTTTCTCATTCGCTTTTGGTCAATTGAACTCGAATGAGAATTCTTTTTTTCAAAACAATGAGCTCAAATCTCTGAACAATTAGTTTATTGTTCACAACAGATTAGAATTTCTCATTCATTCAAGCAAATTGCACTAGTTTTCGCACATGTGTGCAAAAAAAGTAAGTATAATTGCCTACAATTTGCACAATAACCACTTGCACATGTCTTGCTGATCAAAACTGATGAGTTGACTCTCAGTGAAGTTGTCGTCCTCTTGACAACTTTTCTGTTCGCTGTATATGACTTTACATGAAAGCTCAAAGGTGAATTTTCTTTTTACAGTACATTGCTACACAAAGTTACTATAAACACATATCCTGTTTCTGTGTACTACAGTGTTGTAGTCTACAGTATTGACTTGTCAAAGTAAACTTGGGAATCTAAACAGCTCAGTGCGATACACAATAGCCTTCAGCTGGACAAAACTTCATTACAGTTTCAGCTATGTGGTGATTAAAGCCCTTTCAAAGCCTTGATCAAAACCTCTGAGCCCCGTGGTTACACCTTGTACTAAGCATGCACGTGGCTGCACTGAACTATTAAATAGATGTATATTAATCATACATGATCACGAACGCTCAGATCAAATGATAACTTAGATCACAGAGGTTTGTTTGAGACCTACTGACACTTTTTGGACTTTGACAGCCGAGCGTTTCATATCTGAATTTCAATTCCCCCAGACTTGAAGAGAAACACGGACGTATTGAGCAGATGCTTCAGGGCCCATGGTTTTGAATCTCACGCCACACTGTTTGTTCCTGCCATCTTATCTCAGCTGTGAGCTCGATGCCCCACTTTGATGGAACTTGCATGATGGAAAAGGAGCTGGTGCGTGAAATCAGCAGAGGTAAAGTTGCCAAGTGAGTTCACCCAAGACAGCCGGTTTGAAAGAGAGCAATTATTGTGAACAAGAGAGGTGACTGTACTGTGTGACTCTCGCTGTTGCTGATCTAAGGCACTCACCTGTTCTTTGTGCTGTCATTCATAATATGAAATGATAGGTTTAGTCTCCTTCCAGAAGTTGTGTTTGTATAACCCATTTGCAGAAGACAGGGTTGCACACACCCCATTGCTTTATGTGTGGATTTAATAACATAATAATAATAATAATAATAATAATAATAATAATATTAATATTAATATTAATAATAATAATAATAATAATAATAATAATAATAATAATAATAATAATAATAATAATAATAACAATAATAATAATAATAATAATAATAATAACAATAATTTATATTTTTTATTTGTTATAATAATAATAAATTACAAAATCACCCTCCCTTTGCCACAAACTGAGCATGCACTTTTGATGAAGGTGACATTATGGAAATGCACAAAGTTACATGAAGCACATAAACTAAACTCACTAACAGCAAAAAAAACATTTTACACCATAGAGATGTGGAGTCAAAGATAATGTATATGTTTATCTGCCACGCTTCCTTACACTACATGTTCCTCTGTAGCATTAAATCACACATCATCTCTCCTGCATGCATTCATTATCTTATGGTGAGGAAGTACATTTCTCTCATGTTCCAGGCACTGAGCGTGTTATTTCTATTTAAAGTGTGATTACAGTGATTATTGGAATTTGTGAAACGAGGCTGTCAGCCAGTTAACATCTAACATGATTCATCGTGGTATGATGTCACTCCAGCATCCCACATACATTTCAAATAATTGACATTTTTTCGGGGATTTTTAACAACAACATATTTATCTGCTATTTGCATCAATCTTACTGAGCGTGCATGTGTCGACAGTTCCTCCGAGGCTTTATTAAAGACAGGACATACTGTGATGGCCGGTATCAGAGTGACAACAGCGTTGACGAAAGTCACAGCAGCGGATGAGAACAGCCGCATTGATGTCTCTCTGAGTGATGTTTTGATCTTCAGAGCCCAGCCAGGTTCACTCCCTTCCCTCGAGTCAATTCAAACCAGATGAGAAACGATATATGGAGATTGTGATGGATGAATGCATAGGACTGAAAAGCTCATTTCATTACTGTCAGGTTGACCGCTGCTAATACTAACAGCACTAATGAAATGGTTGCTGAATGAATATATTCTCATTAAAGTATGTTTTAGTTCAATTCTAAAGTTCAATCAGGGTTCAGAGTATTAGGTTTTTGGAGTTCAGGTAGCAGGAGAAGCAGATACAGATGAGGAGGCAGCACGAACGATTCAATGATTTAATAAAGGCATGGAGTCCATAGGGCAGACAGGCAACAAAACTCCAAACAGATGATACAACGCAGACAAACTGACAGGAAACAAAGGAACTGGGCTACTAGTATAGCAGTAACAGTGACTGACTGCATGGGTTCAGGGGGCTCTGTATATGCTGATGGGAAAGTGGGAACAGGTGAGCAGGAGGTCAGGTGAAACTAATCAGGACGGGGCAGGCAATTAAGACCGGCGGTTAAAAACACAATGGCAGGAAGTGAAGCAATCTGAAACAAGAGGAGAGCAAGCCAAGCCAGAGCTTTGAAGCAAATGTTCGCAGTGGCCAAATGGTGGAATTACAACTTCCGTGTCCGTCACATGATGCCATTGGGCCTAAAAATACTTTTTCCCATAGACTTACATAGGGATAGAGACCCTCTGTAAATCAGAGGGGCTGTTTTGGAGTGCTATTCAAGTGTTCGTACTGGGATAGCCCTGATTTAAATCATCATCATCATCCTAAAAGTTGTAAAATGCATTAATAGCCGAAATCCAGAGTTATTTTCCTTCTTCCGTTCATGTGAATGAGACCCAGACCGAGGCTGGAGCAGCGCTGGGAGGAGGTATTAAAGGAAACGCTACTGCACCTGCTCTATGGGCCCGATGGATGTAGAAGATCGCCGAATGATCCGGGTACTTTATCAGTTGGCAGTCGAGCCATTTTGGCTTCACGCACCACTGAGCAACTCTCATATAGGAATGAATGGGAGCCCGCCTTCAACGCTGTATCCAGTTCTCTGGAGGAGAGGTGAGTAACAAACTAAAACAGGAATCACTAAACATGAATAATATGAATGAAACATGCAGCAGGTCAGATCATGAAAAGTTGTGGAAAGTCTATATTCATTATACTTCAAACATTATCAACCAAATGTTAACACACATTCACATGAATGGAAAGCTTTACAACTTTTTTTGAAGTGATTTTGCACCTTATTTTTCTTTTCTTGGATACATTTGCATAAACTCTCTGTGGTCTTTCAGAATCTGTATTTGTCCAACTGTGTCTGTCTTTGACATGTCTAATGACAGCATACTGATGTGGTCTTGCAAAAGAGTAAATCACAGCTTGATTCTAAAGCTCATTTTCTCATCCAGCTACCAGCCCAGACTCTCAAATGGAGCAACACTCTCTCTGATAGACTACATTTCCTGCACATAATGGCACAAGCCACTTCCATTTTACTTTAATAAACTATCAACCGGGATAATCATCATCTTAGTTTTACAGCCAGAGGCCACACTGCGAGGTAGGTCCTTCTTAGAAAGAAACACATTAAGCTTGTCAAGAAGGAAAGGTTTCAACAGACCAGAGTGTTAAGATGCTTCATTCATCACCGTTTTCTGTGTAGTGTCTTGTTTCACGCCACTGTAAGCTCGTCTCCCTCATTACTGCAGCTATAACGACTAACGCATGCCACCAAAAGCTGAACATCCCTAGCTTGGAATTAAGTGAGGTTAAACTTTTTGTGTCCAATCCACAGCAGGATGTAAGCTGCACTGGCTTGGATTTAAAGTGCACTAAAGCTGAGCTACAAAGCCGTCTTGATAAAAAGGATGCAATTCTCTGTGAAGTGTCTGGTGGGAAGCCGTCCTACTGTGTGAGACAGAAACAGATAAAAATGTGCCAAACAGAAATGAATGAATTCCCTTTAGCAATTAAAAGTCATAAAGAGGGCAATGCAATCTCCAAACAGGCAGTGGTGTCCTGACAGGCCGCCAGCAAGATCAAGACACAAAAGCTTTTCCTTAGTTGTCTGATCCTTTGGTGAAATCCACCAGCATATGGCACTTCTTAGGACATCTCTGAGACACACTGACTGAAGAGTGTTATTGAAGATACAAAGGTTACACTAAAGGACTCATTTTGGAGTCAAAGTATGTCCCAATCAAATCATAATAATTCGGAAAAGAAAATCCAATTTGTGGACAATCGTGTGAAAGTTAATGAGAAATAACAAGTTTGCATAATCAAATTCAATGTCTTTGGGCTTGTGACACAAACATCTAATATCTGAACAAAGTGCTGCCATCAAGGGAAGGTCCCCTCAACTGTCTTAGATTTGCAAGCACAATCTGTTTCTGTAACACTTAAGAAAAAAACAATTAAAGGGACAGTTTGGGTGTTTTGAAGTGGGGTTGTATGAGGTACTTATCCATAGTCAGTGTGTTACCTACAGTAGATGACGGTCGGCACGCCCTCAGTTTGGAGAAGCAGACAGGAGTTACCGCACGGGAGCAAAGCAATGTACTGCTGTGGACGGGGCCGGCAGCAAAACATATTTTAACCACCTAAAAGAAAGGCCCACCTAAAAAAAATCAATACCAGTTTAAGTGTACGCTATATTTAACTGAACTGAAAGTGAAACGTATTTATACTGTTTTTGTCAACAGTGTCTGCTGGCATTGAAAGAGAGCATAAATAAGTTTCAATTTCGGTTCAGTTCCCCGTCGGCTATCTGACGGCAAGATAAAGGAGTGAAAATATTCCAGGTGACTGTTTTGCTGCTGGGTAATACACTGACTATACTGCCCTACTTCAAAACACCTGAACTATTTCTTTGAAGAGTTAGAAAGCTATAGTATAATCTTGTTTTGCTGTAATGCTTTCACGTAGGTTGTCTTTCACAAGTGTTTTGCACAAGGTCAAAATGAATAACAAACACAAGGCTTTCATCTAGGAGTAAATTCTCATTGTAGAACTCACAAGCAAACATGCTATAATATAGATGAAAGATAGATAGATAGATAGATGGATAGATAGACTGTGTATTTGTTTGTGTGTGCACATTATATTTGGAGATTGACCTTTTGCATGTCTGGTGCCTCCGCTTCTTTATAAACCTACTTTATCAAATTAAACTCCCGACAGATGGTCCAAATATCCTCAACCACACTGAATTTATTATCCTCGTCTACAAAAAGAAGGGACCAGGGAGGATGAGAAGAAGAAAGGGAGGTAAGACCATAAGTGCTTGCCAGGGTATCTGCGTACGTGCATAACTAGAAGCTGCAGAGATTAAAGACACAAATATTACAAACGCACCACATAATGAATGATTCCACCAAGAAAAGACATTTTTTTTTTAAAAGATGTGAAATTTTAAATATATACTTTATAAAGTAGACTTTGTATTTCCTGAGGATGTGACTTGACAGAGCCATTTTAACAATGATGAAAAGGCCTTTTTATCCTGGTCACTTCCTGTCATCTCTTTACTTTAACACTTTAACACTTTAACACATAGATTTAATAATAGGGCTGTTAATCATAATTAATTTATGATTGGAAATCAATTCACAACATAAAACAATGACAAATATTGTCCAGAAATCCTCACAGGTACTGCATTTAGCATAAAAAATATGTCCAAATCATAACATGGCAAACTGCAGCCCAACAGGCAACAACAGCTGTCAGTGTGTCAGTGTGCTGACTTGACTATGACTTGCCCCAAACTGCATGTGATTATCATAAAGTGGGCATGTCTGTAAAGGGGATACTTGTGGGTACCCATATAACCCATTTTCATTCACATATCTTGAGGTCAGAGGTCAAGGGACCCCTTTGAAAATGGCCATTCCTGTTTTTCCGTGCCAAAATTGTGCGTAAGTTGGGAGCAATATTTAGCCTACTTCGCGACAAGCTAGAATGACATGGTTGGTACCACTGGATTCCTTAGGTTTTCTAGATGATGCCAGTATCTTCAGTGTCTTCTGGTTTTAAAACTGAGCCCGTTACAACCTAAAAATCACACGTTGCGTTAATGCGTTAGATAAATTATTGACGTTAAAACAGATTTGCGTTGAAGCGTTATTATGGCGTTAACTTTGACAGCCCTAGTAAAATATATTCTCTTAGCTCTGAGGGAATTCAAGCAGAACATTAACTAATAACTAACTAATTAATTAATAATTGATGAACTAATTAAGAGCCTATGACTCGTTGAGATCACTTAGAGGTCCTTCTGGAAGCACTGAGCTTCTATCACATGAAAAGCTGCCACATCACTTCAAAGAGCAGAAAATACATGTGATGACACACACAGATCATACTATAGGTTTTGATTACGTCGCCTAAAATTACCACGATGAGGAGAATTATGTTGAATGTCATGAAAGCTGAATCTCAGTGGTGGGATTATTGCTGTGTGTCTGGTGGTTAGAGGCCCCACGACAACAACAACAACCTGGGACCTGATTGATGTCACACTGACAAAGGGGATTGGAAGAGAGTGTGTGTGCGTGTGTGTGTGTGTGTGTGTGTGTGTGTGTGTGTGTGTGCTGTATGTGTGTGTTTGTGGAACATGTTTGCTGTGGATTAGTCTCCTTTTCGTCCCTGGCCCTTTCTCTCTCACACATACAAACACACACACAGACTGTAACATGTCAGTAAAATATGACTCAGTAATGTCGAGTTTAATGCTATTTTCATTTGGTCATTTCACAGAGAATAATCTAATGCTGTTGACAGGCTTGAAAAACAGTGTCATCTTACAGAGATCACCTTGATAGAAGTCTCATAAATTTCCACTGATGTTTTATTATCGCCATACACTGCAAATTAGATTTCTTGTACTCCGCTGAAAAACCAATGTGGCTTTAAAAAGCAATCTGTCCTGACAGCAAACATCAAGTCTAAGAAGAGGCGTTAACGTTGTTGCTGTTTTTTAAACTACTTTGTTGACCGATAGTTTTTGGTTGTTTTACTCTCTTGAATTTGGTTATAGATTTCAACCACCCTGATAATGCCATTTACCTTACATTTTTAAGGTAAGTTATGTAAATAACCACATCATTGATACAGCTGATTGGATATTTACATGGACTCTACACATCTACTGTGCCATTCCTGATGCCACTTTAAAGTGCCAGTGTGTTGCAGTGTGTTAAACCTAACTATAGGGGTTTTATTGTATAAACCTAAGCACGTGTTTTTGTTAACTTGACAACATTAAGCACATGTTTACTGCGGCAGAAAAGAGCGACGCCGAGGGGTCTGACAAAGCGTCAGTATATGACGAGCTGGAATGAGAACGCGTTGGAAAGGGAGGAGTGAGTGAAGAGGTACTCAGCTGGTTGCAATATGCAACCACACCATTAGATGTCGCCGAATCCTACACACTGTAACTTTAAGTTATACTTTGAATAGAAGATTGAATGGGTTTGAAGGAGGGCCACAGCTTTTCACACACTTAGGCTGATCTTACATATAATTTCTAGACAAATCTGAATCACAGGAAGCCAAGTAGTCACTGTTGTTTTTAGCTAATCGCCCCACTTATTGTGGAGGGAAAATAAATAGACTCCAGCTAATGAGTAATGAAGATTGCCTCTGGTAAATGTCATAAAAAAGCCATCATTTTAATCGGTTTTTACATTAACTGCTGTAAATTTACTGCACCAGATGGGAATTTCAAATGAAGGCAGCCACCTAACATTTGGTAGACACATTCAGGGACGTCCCTTAAATATGTTGTTACAGGAAAGCAGCTTTGTTTTAATTTAAGGAACTCACTTTAGAGCATAAATACTAATTTTACATTCATCTGTGCACCGCTGAATGATGTGTCTTGGCTGCACACACCCCTTCTGACAGCAGTTATCCTTTATGATAGCATTAATATAAATGTATTATGCGTGTGTAGATCATTGCTGTTGGAACCTTATTCAATATTCAAGTGTATGATGAAACTTGTGGTGAGTGCCAGGAATTAATCTTTAAGCTGTCCCCTGCAGGTTTTGGCGCCCCGACAGCCTTAAATCTTTGGCATTTCCATATCGGCTTGAATATATGAACCTCTGCTTGTGGTGATATTTTAAAATTGGACTGGGTTTAGACTGAATCCTTGAAAATTAAAGCATGGCACTATTCCCCCCCAACCCCCCACCGAGATCAGCGTGCACCACACAGGCACGGTGAGAAACCTTTCCGGAGAGTTTTCAGGTGATCTCCTCCGATTCACTGCCTGTAGGAATAAGTGAGGGTCAGCAGAGTGGCAAATAGAGTCACTCGATTAACTTCCTATCAGGAGGCAAGCCGCCACACTCTCCTGAAAAGTCGCACAAAGTTTTGTGACACTGGTTCATTAGCAAACTTGCTGCATTAATTTGAATTAAACCAGCAGACGCGTGTCAGAAGACGCTTGCTGCTCATTTCCAATGCATCAAGGACATTCAATGAATCATAATAGAGACTTATGCTGATTAAAATTTTGATGCACAGAGCCTAATGACTCAAGGGTTGTTTTTTTTGTTTTGTTTTTTATGTGCCACATGGGAAAGCACGGAGAAAGTAAATGGATTAGTGACACAACTATAAAGTCATTGTTATCAGGCCATTAAATAGACATTATCAATCACTATAAGCACCATAGATGTAGGTCAATAGGGGCCTGTTACACCCACTACGTTGTAAAAGTGAAAGTGAAACTTAAAAGCAACGCGTTCTAACATGATGTAAAACTGAATGAAAAATAAATTTTTGAACGCAAACAAAAAGGCTTCTTTAGTTATAGGCAAAAAAACTACAACTTCTTTAGGTTTAGGCAACAACACTACAACTTCTTTAGGTTTTGGCAATAAAAAAACAGCTAAGTCTATACTACAGGGCTTCACTTGTGCTTCTGCTCCTGTCATAATTACTTCATTCGCTAGAGGTCGCTGTCGTGTTCTTTTATATCTTCTTTTGGTGATCTAGATGATAAAACCTACTAGTGGGAGTAGTAGGCCCCTATTAATCCACATCTATGGTGCTTATAGCGACTGATAATGCCTATTTAATAGCCTGATAACAGTGACGAAAAGGCATCCCAAAAAGACATTTCTATTCTATTCTATTCCATTCTATTCTATTTTGTTTGCTTTTTGGAGCAGACATAAATTACCCTGCATGGCTGGTTGTGTGCGCGTGCGTGTGCGTGTGTGTGTTTCCGTGTGTGACGTGGTCTTGGTTTGAACTTTGTCGGCTGCACGCACACCCTGGCTCTGTGCTACAGGGAAATGTGGGCGTTGTGTCTGCCAGGCCTCTTACACTTGGCTTGTCTACATGCATTACTCACACACACACACACACACACACACACACACACAAATACATGTGTACAGATCCGCAAACACACACAGACATGCTCAGTCATAGATGCACAAAGTCAGACACACATGCCTAACAAGAGTCACACACACACACACACACACACACACACACACACACACTCAGGGGGATGGAGTCCATTGAGGATTTCATTGTGCTAAATAGTTAATATTCCAACTGGCCAGTCCTGCCAGGCAGCTTAAGGCATAATAGCATTAGCTTCTGTAATTCACATCCACCCCCCCTCTCCACACACACACATATCTCACCACTCACTGTCTCTCTTACTTCATGGGTCTTCCTGCTGCAGCACTGGCTCATGGGACTCTAATCTAATTCAGAGTTGTTCAGTCATGTTTATTGAGGTGACGTTAATGCAACAGTGCTGCAGCTCTGCTCAGCTCACTCTCTCTCTCTCTCTGGGCTCCCACTCAGCATCCACACACACACAATCTCCCACAATCAAAATTGCATCCAGTAGATGGCCTCATCGTGCCTCCGTGTGCATGCCTGCTGGCTACAAGTTCATCCCAGGACATCAAGGCACCTTCATTTTTAGCTCCTCTTTTTCTTTTTGGGACTTTTTGGGAGCTGTGATATTTATTGCACTTTTTTTTGTCAGTGTAGGTCAAATAAAATAAAGTGGAAGTAGATAAAGGGAATACCATCATTATTTTGTTACTGTTTATGATGTATTGATGAATGACACCAAAAATCTGACACCAACCAGGTTTCCAACAGAATTTGAGAAACAAGTAGTTTTCCCCTCTGTATTAATTATCCCCATAATAAAACCTCATGTGTTTGTCACCATAAACCGTATGTGGCTCAACAATAATAATAGTGCATGGTGTGAATTTGGGTGGCTTTAACCCTCCCTGGATAGATGGAGCGTACACTGTAAACAATTGCTGTTAATTTACAGCAGGATTTCAACAGTATTAACCTGTTATTGCTAAAAACAGTGCTTTACTGTAAATACAAAAGAAAACTTGTTAAATTACGCTCATAGGCCGTTTTTTAACTGAACTATAATGCATTCTTAAAACAACAGCACTTTACTGCTGATCAACTGTCTAAAGTATCATCAGTAACAGTTTCATGCAGTATTTGTTTTAATTCTGGGACCTGATCTGCACATGTGAGGCTTGTACATTGTACATGATTGTAAAATCAGTGAATTAGCTTTATTGTTCTTCACTCACATTTTGTTATAGTTTGCATTCTGTGCTTGTAGCCAGCTATAGACAGACATTTTGGGAAAAGTGTCAACAAGTCTATTATAGCCTTTTTCCTAACAAGTGCCTTTTATTGTATTTACTGTGACTATTCCTATGTCTGTAACCTGCTAAGTCTATTCATCTAGGCAAAAAATAATGTTTATTAAAATGTATGTACAACCTAAATAGTGCATTAAAACAAATCAGTACGATAATGTAAAAGAAAGGTGAAAAACAGCTATATAATGTATCTTTAAACAGTAAATTAACTATAAAATACTGTGAAATTAATACAAAAATGAAGTATTAAGTATTTTTCATTAACAGTACAAAGCTGTAATATAATAATATTAATTTTACAGTAACATAAAGGCAACCCTGCTGCCAGTTCTTTACTGTTATTTTACTGGGACATTCTTAACAGTGTAGTTGTGGCAGAGACTGTGGTGCACAGCAGCAGCAGCAGCAGCAGCTGAGCAGAGAGAGAGGAGCGCGCATGAAAACCCGGCTCTTGGAGAGACCAGAGTCATTCCCATCACCAGTCAGACCGCAGACACATCACAGGGTAACTGAATGTTGCACAACAAGAGGATGACCCTAAAAAAAGAGAAGGATTGATATATAAAAAGAAACAGACAAACACCTGAGGACCGTTGCAACATGGAGGAGTGCGCAGAGAGGGTGAGCTCCTTCACCTTCACTTGGTACCAAGATACAAGTTGGATGTACGCAGAAGAAATGTGGATTTTGCGGGACTGATTTTTTTTTTTTTTTCTTCTTTTTTAATTATTATTCCTTTCAATTTGAGTTTTTTTTTTTTTTTTTAAATTTTGGATCTGGTGCTGTTCCAGAGAGGAGCGCACACTATCTTTAACTGCGCCTCTTGCCTCACTAACCCATGCAGGGATCGCACTGCCAGAGACACTTTTAGGTGGGTGGCACCAAATAACTCTTGAATGTTTTGGAAAGCTGAGCTGTCGTTTTGCTGCGTGCACACAAATGGTTCACGCGAACTAAAGCAAAAGGAGAAAAAAAAAGAAGAAAAAAGGACCTTGCATCTGGATTACAGCCTTGGACATGTCAGCATAAAAAAAGATGTCGAAATGGACTTTTGAATGATTTCCTTTTTTTTTTGGCTCAACACTCAGGTGCAAATCTGGTGCCATGTAGGAAACAGGGAGATGCATTTAAAGAAATAAAAAAAAAAAATACTAATAAAACACCTAGTAGCTGTGGGTGGATGCGCGTCGATAACAGGCAACACCACGGACACGCCTAGAGGATCATTAAACAAATCAGATAAACGCAGCGCGAAAAACCATCAATAGAAGTTATTGATGAGGTGGTATATAAGGCTAATGATCGGCCGAGCCTCTGTTTACTCAACAGCTCTGCAACAATATGGTGTGAAACTTTCCTGCAGACCAGAAAAGGGACTTTTTTTTAACACAATTGTCACTGCTGCTTTACACTATTTGGTGACTACACAGTGCTGATTGGAGACATAACTGCCAACAACAGCTGGAATATCCCTCCTCCTCCTTCAAACTAGAATGTCTGCCGCCTGTGCTGCTGCTGCAGGAATTTATGAACCAGGCATCTTTTGGGAGACAGTTTTCTTTCTGAAATATTTATAGCAGCTCTCGTGCAAGGATGGTGGTTGTGACAAAGAGCCTATGGATGACCCAGTCTGTGGGAGAGCTGGTGCCGAGACAGTTGACCTCTCCACCAGCTACGCCGTCCGTCTGAAACTCCTCTCCGGAGAGGCACAGCCGCTGCAGGCTGGGGATGTGATGGGGTGACTGCTAAGACACCCCCCATCACCCACTCCCCCTATCTCACTTTACTAGCAGTGCAACATAAAACAATGGATCAGAATTTCTCAACGGTTCGAGATGGAAAGCAGCTGCTGCCGGAGCGAGACTCGTCCAAACGCGTGCTGACGGGATGCTTCCTCTCCCTCCTCATCTTCACCACGCTGCTAGGCAACACGCTCGTGTGCGCCGCCGTCACCAAGTTCCGGCACCTGAGGTCGAAGGTCACCAACTTCTTCGTCATCTCGCTGGCCATCTCGGACCTCCTGGTGGCCATCTTGGTCATGCCGTGGAAGGCGGCGACCGAGATCGTGGGGTTCTGGCCTTTCGGCGCCTTCTGCAACGTGTGGGTGGCGTTCGACATCATGTGCTCCACCGCTTCCATCTTGAACCTGTGTGTGATTAGTGTAGACCGTTACTGGGCCATCTCGAGCCCGTTCCGCTACGAACGCAAGATGACCCCGAAAGTGGCTTGTCTGATGATCAGCGTGGCGTGGACCCTGTCAGTCCTCATCTCTTTCATTCCTGTTCAGCTCAACTGGCACAAAGCTCAGACCACCAGCTACGCTGAGCTAAACGGGACGTACATCGGCGACCTGACCCCTGACAACTGCGACTCCAGCCTTAACAGGACCTACGCCATCTCCTCCTCCCTCATCAGCTTCTACATCCCCGTGGCTATCATGATCGTCATCTACACCCGGATCTACCGCATCGCCCAAAAACAGATACGGAGAATATCCGCCCTGGAGCGGGCGGCGGAGAGTGCCAAAAACCGCCACAGCAGCATGGGGAATAGTTCGAGCATAGAGTGCGAGAGCTCATTCAAAATGTCGTTCAAGCGAGAAACCAAAGTGTTAAAGACGCTCTCGGTCATCATGGGAGTGTTTGTGTGCTGCTGGTTGCCCTTCTTCATCCTGAACTGCATGGTTCCGTTCTGCGAGCCCAACTTGCCGGACGGCGCCACGGACTTCCCCTGCATCAGCTCCACCACCTTCGACGTGTTCGTGTGGTTTGGCTGGGCGAACTCCTCGCTCAACCCCATCATCTATGCCTTCAACGCCGACTTCCGCAAGGCCTTCTCCATCCTCCTGGGCTGCCACCGGCTGTGCCCGGGGAGCAACGCCATCGAGATCGTCAGCATCAACAACAACATGGGCGCCCCTACCTCGAACCCCAACTGTCAGTATCAGCCCAAGAGTCACATCCCGAAGGAGGGCAACCATTTGGCCAGCTACGTGATCCCCCACAGCATCCTGTGTCAGGAGGAGGAGTTACAGAAGAAGGACGGCGAGGTCGAGGTGGGCATGGTAAACAACGCCCTGGAGAAACTCTCCCCGGCCATTTCTGGGAATTTAGACAGCGATACTGAGGTCACGCTGGAAAAGATCAATCCCATAACACAGAACGGACAGCATAAAAACGTGTCATGTTGAGAGAAAGATGGATTCGGAGTACACCGAGGCATGTATGTACGCACAAAGGGAAGAGAAGCTTACACAGGAGGACAGAACCTGACAGGGAAAACAGTGAGTGGGATATACAGGACTTTAAGACTGTCAACAAAAATCGACACGGAAAAAACCTACAGAATGTTTTAAAGTAAAGGCACTTTATCCTGGATATAACTATCTGCAAAATACTCTCAGCATTTATTGATGAAATTGACACATTTGATGATAAATGTTGATAAATGTGAATATTAAAGCAGAACACTATAGCTTCGTGCACATGTATACATTTTTCTGTTTACAAAGATGTATACATCTGCATGTGTATACTGTACAGTACAGACACAATCCTGGAAGGAAGGACTTAAACAAAGTATATACAGTGGAGGAAGATGTAGTAAACTATTAGCAAAATGTCTCGTAGGTAGGTGCTTTGTGTGTGTTTCATGGACGAGAGAGAGAGCAATGTGGGTAAATTGGTTTTTCGGAAATTAGTTGTTTATTGCAGTTATTTCTCTTCAGTACATTTCTAATGACAATTTTATTGCGAGATCAAAACACCTCAGACACCAAAGTAACAATATTCTGATCAATCTAAACTAGGCAGATAATGGAGTTCAGTACCGTAAGCCAAGTCATATATTTATAAATATTTCATTTTTACACCCCCCCCCCTATGTTATCTCGCAGTATCTCCAGATTAGAAAAAGTCACTCCTGGTTTACTTTCCTTCCCTTGTACCCTGTTCTAACCCATCCTCAGTCATGCCCTCCGGGGACCGATCAGACCGGCTCCTCCTGAAGTTTCCTCCGTTTCTTCTCCCTACTTCCTGTTTTCATTAGCTTCGTCTCCGCTCTCTGCCGCTCTTCAGCAAACCCTCCCTAGGGCCCTACAGTCTCCTCTCCTTTCCTTTTTCCTGCTCCCCTTTCCTCAGTCAGCAAAGTCCCTTCTTCCCTCGCGCTGCCCTTATTTCTTCTCTTTTCTCTACCTTCCCCACCGTTCCCTCAGTCAGCACGGTCCTTTACACCTGCACCTTCCTTTTATGTTTGTCTTTCTCCGTCTGCCTCCTCATCATCTCCTCTGGCAGCCCTCCATTTTAAGTCTTTACTCTGCCCCACTTAAAGTGGTACTTATTATTCTATTTTTGGCCATAATTTAAAAAGAATGTAAATCTGTAAACTAAAATTTCCGCATTTGGACAGAGGAGGCAGCAGCAGCAGCAGAGTTCATTCATCTGTAATGCAAGTGACACTTAGTGACCTTTTGCAAACTTGCAGATATCTGATTTAGTAAATTGCTCATGCTGGGAGCCATGCTGTGCTGTAGTGGCGATGTGGAGCACGCAGTGTGACAGTCGCTCTGTTTACAGGGGTGGAGTCCAAGACAAACCACCACGGTGAGGTTTACCTTCAAGATATCCAACATTGGTTTTATTGCCACTCCTCTCCCAGTCAAAAAAGAAATACAATTACAATTTAGGGGGTTGAGGTTAGTAAGAATAAAGTCTTTTACAAAAGGCAAATTTGAGTAAATTAGTTCCTATTATGAAATTATTTTATAGCATAGATTAGCTCAAAAACTACATTTAAAACATATTATTAATAGTGCTCAAACAAGCCTTTTGAAATTGTCATGTTTGTAATTAGCCCCACTTTTCGCACTGATTTGCATTTTACCGTTCATTTACAAAAGGTAGTTTCACATTCAAGGTTGAGTTTGAGATTAAAGTGAGACTATGTAACATTTGCTTAAAGGAACAGTGTGTAACACACATTTCTATTAGCAGAAATGTAATATAATATTCATAACTATGTTTTCGTTAGTGTATAATCACCTGAAACTAAGAACCGTTGTGTTTTCGTTAGCTTAGAGTGAGCCCTTCATATCTACTTAGAGAGCGGGTCCTCTTCGCGGAGTCCGCCATGTTACTCCGCCATGTTTCTACAGTAGCCCAGAATGGACAAACCAAACACGGGCTTTAGAGAGAGTCTTTTTTTTAATGTTGCCTGAAGATCACCGTAGTTCTCCAACACGCTTGTGGAACTGCGGTAATGTGAGCCACAGAGTGCAAAACCGCGATACCGCCAACAGCTGTCTGACTTCCGTTGCTCCTAAAGTAGTGTTATGGATGGCCTCTGAGCGAGATGAACGGCGCTACCACGGTTTTACACTCTGCGGCTCACATTACCGTTGTCTTGGAAAGGGAGGAGTGAGCGGAGGGGTACTCAGTTGGTTGCAATCTGCAACCACACCACTAGATGCTGCCAAATCCTACACACCGTACCTTTAACATTGGCCAGTGTGGCAACAGTTGACAAGTACTGTATGTGATAATGGTAAATGCTAAAACATAGCATCGCATTAGTAGTTAGAGTACAGTCATCAGTGACTCTGTAATGTCCATTTTAAAGGTAAATCAATCTATAACCTGCTAACATTAGCTAACATTAGCCAACATAAGCTACTGGTCATACCAGACCAAGTAATGCTGTAGCAGCAAAACCTGTGATTGTATTTAAAGGTGCAGTGTGTCAAATCTGGCGGCATCTAGTGATCTAGTGAGTTTCAGTTGGTTGCAGATTGCAACCAACTGAAACTTCTCCCGTGTGCAAAGCGTGTAGGAGAGCTACATTGGTCGACGCAAAAACATAAAAAGCGAAAGGCTCTCTCTAGAGCCAGTGTTTGGTTTGTCCGTTCTGGGCTACTGTAGAAACATGGCGGACTCGGTGAAAAGGACCTGCTCACTATGTAGATATAAACGGCTCATTCTAAGATAACAAAAACACAACGTTTCTATAATCAGGTGATTATACAGTAAAGAAAATATACTTCATATTATATTATATTTCTGCCAATAGATCCCCCGTGATTGTTGCACACTGCTCCTTTAATTGAGTCTATGTTATTGCGTATCAATTCAACTTTTCATTTGTAAGAGGAAAAATGTGGAATTTCATTCTTTCTTTCAAAAGTGACTTAGTCTTGCTTCAAGTTTGAGTTTTATGCTAATTGCACCACGAACATAAGGACAATAAGAATATTAATGTAGAGACTGTATGGCGTATTCATTATCTCTACGTAACATAATTCACAATGTCAAAGATATAATAAGTTCATTGTTCTTTTTTATAGGTTGAGTGAAATTAATTACATTTAATTGCATATTCAGAGCTAAATGCAAAGTCTATGGGTGGCACACATCATTCTCAGACATAATTAGTTCTCTATCGAAGCCTGCACAGCTGGTTTTTCTGTTGTGTTTAGAGTTGCCGGGGAAAGAGTGCTCAACAGCATGCTTTCTGACATTGTATGCTGAGCGTCCACCGTGTGCTGTGTGTGTCCATGAAGGCGTGAAACTGTTGCACATCAGAGAAAGGAAGAGCTGAACCAATAGAAAGCAATTGGTCTTGAACGAAGCATTTGATTTTCCTGCTCTGGAAAATCCAATGCTATCTATATGGCAACAAAGAGGGGTGAGGGGGAGGTGACTTTTAGCTCAATATGTGACTTGGCTTGTGACACAAAAGCAACTCATTGTCCTCTCTGCCTCCCTGTCCTCGGCTACACCGCTCGCTGCTTGCTGCTCCATCACTTTTAAAACGGACGTTTATGAACCGGAATTTGGATTAGCGCTCTTTTATTGTGAATTAATTGAATTTTCCGAGTGATCAAATTCTGTTTCAAGTGCCACAAGTACTATTCCCCTCTACTCCTATGCCTTTTAGAAACTCTCAACCATATCAGCTCAGTGACTCTCCCTTCTCTCTCCTCATCAGTTCCTCTTAATTTACTCCCTAATTATTTCCAAACACAAACCAGCTCAAACATGCGATAAAAAACAGGAACTGCACATAATCTGTCAGGACTGGACATGGAGGGGAACTGCCTTGGGGAAGATTTTGGTTCCACCCTCCACCTACACCCCCCACCCTCTACCCTACTACCCTTCCTTTTTCTCTATCTCTTTTTCTTTTCTCTTGGCTGCCTCTGTCGACTTGATGAGCGTTCCCGATGTTAACACAGATTGGATTTCTTATTAAACAGACGGGGCCTACTGTTTCCCTTCTGTGGTTCGAGTTGAATCGCGGAATCAAAGCCCCACCTGGCCGTTCTTATTATTATTATTATGATATTGCTGTTGCCAAAATTCTTATTTTTGGCTGAATGTGGATGTATTGTAGCTTATGCTGTGATTTAACCAGTGTTTTATAAGCTGACATTTTTTTTTTTTTGGGGGGGGTGGGGGTATTCTTAACGATATAGAGATTAATCTGCCATTTGTTGTGACATCATTGGCATTTACAGGTTTACCAGATGTTTTTCGTATATGCTGTATGTACACATTTATAGCAACATACCTCCAGCTGTGAGTTGAAATGCTGTATTTTGGCTCGATGTAACAACCCCCCTGCCACCCCCTTGAGCCCTCACCTTGTCAACTCGGTGAGTCATCCTCCCAGATGCCACTGCTTTGATTTTGGAGGAGGGCGATGTCAGGCAAGAGTCCCCGCAAGCGAAATGTTTTGTTTGATCCAGAGCATTTCCTCAAGGCTGCCCTACATGTTGCTTTGGGGAACTAATGGTGACAGTACACAGCCTCTCAATCAGTGTAGTTGCATGACGTATGACAACTTAAGCAAATCTGACAGTGCAGAATCCCTCCTCTCCTCTCGGATGACGGGCCGAGGGCCGAACAACACTCCCGGGCCTTGGGGATGTGGCGATGACGTTTTTCAGCTTACTTAAACTGTCTAGTATAACGACGGAGTCCCTACCTCGACATCCATTCAGTGACAAAGCTTCATGTACAAAATTAAATTGCAGTATTTAGGGTTGGGGAGTGCAGGGATATAGAGTATTGTACAATGATGTTCAAAATGTAGTCGTGATGAACACAAGTGCTTTTTATCTTAAAAAAAAATCCTTAATGTGTGTAGCAAAACTTACATGCTGTATGTTTTCTCCAGTGTGGGATTATAATTTACAGTAAAAATGCAGCAGTCACTGACTATTTATATATTTATTTATTTACATGTCTCTGGTGTTCATTCATGAACGTGATGTCAAAGATTATAACCCTCAAAAATAACTATTTAGTTTACAGTTTGTACAAAAAATAATGTGCCCTTCTTGTAAAATAAACATGTATGTATTTTTTTTTTCATCTGTGCTCGCTGAGTTTATTTTTTTTGAGAGGGGGGCGTGTTGGATGCGAGTGGTTGCTTTGACACTGAGTGGCTATTGGAAGATCATGTCGCTGCAGAGGATCGATGGACATTGATTTTGAACGGTGACGCATATTTTTTTTTCCAGCTCCCTGAGCGCGCTGTCCTCGCTGTGTTCCTGCCTTCGCCCTGCATTTACATAACCTGACAGCCACTTGACAGTTGACACGTCCTCTTGCTCTGCTCCCTCACCCGCCTCGTTTGTTAACTTAAATGTGGGCTCAAACACAGGCAGACTCAAATGCACACACAGGAACATTTTAAGAGCTAAAAGCCATCACAATAAAAGGAAAAAAATACACTTTTTTTTTGCAAATTCCCAAACAAAACAGGTCTTGATGCACTTGATATAAAATGCCGTAAACATGTATTTATTTTATTTTATTATTATTGCCCAAACAGGCTTACAAGACACCTTTATTTAGAAAATAAAGAAAAGACAAAGGCAGAAACCAGAGTAGCAGTATAAATTTACAAATAATACTAGACAAATAAACCATCCTGATGTTTTTTTCCAAGCTCGAGAAACATAAGTAGCCAATTTATAAACATTAATATTAAATAGCCATTCCATTTTGTCATCATCCAAGCACCAAAACATTTCTGGATTCTGAACAGACATTTCATTTAAAATAGCTCATCATAGTATGGACGATACAGAAGGAAACGTGATTCATTTTCAACTTCTCCTAACTTGCATAATCTACCAACTTCAAGGGCCAGAGGAATAATTCCTGTTCTAACTGTGCAACTAAAGACCTTTGACTCCTTGATAAGTTTGCTATAACATAAAATTCAGCACCATAATTGTTCTTGATTTGAATATATATATTCGTAATTTTGGTTTTAACAATATATCTTTCAACCATTTTTCTTCAAATCTAGCAAGTGACTAATTGTGTTCATGCTGCATGATAGATTATTACTATATTGCTTCTTCAAAAATAGCATGAAGTTCTGTAGCCCCTTTGGAGCATTATGTGATTTACTCCAAAGAAAAACCTTCTTATTGACCCTGTATTGTGACATATTAAGCAAACTATTCCACAGTCTTATCGTTTCACATTTTCGCATTATTGAACCAGGAATCCAACCCATATCACGCTGAAGAGCCAAAGTAGGAGCAAACTTATGTACACCTAAAAAACAGTGCGCAGCTCTGTTCTGTATAAAGTGTTCTATTTTACAATCTTTGAAGCCCCATATGCCTGAAGCATAATTGAATATGGGGGAGACACATGCATCATAAAGTTATGAAGAAGTAAAGTACCCAAGGTCTTTACATATTTTGAACTAAAACAATTTACAATTTCCCCGATCAGTCTCAACACCTTTGGACTTGTAATTTGCAATATTTTTAAGCTTTTGAATTGGATTTAGCTCACAGCTATGAATCATCTTTTTATTTGGCTTGAAATGATCAATAATCTCTTTTCAGTTCACTTGGTTGGAGCTTGTTTCATCAGCTTTTTACCTGAAGGCAAAAACATCTAAATCAGTCTAACTACTCAGAAAGACTTGACAAAACCCATGACCTCAGAGTTAAACTGTCTGATCGTAGAGTTATGCTTCAAAGAGTTGCTCTGCATATCCCTGGTGAATTAAGCAAGGTAAGGGTCAACGTTTGAGCAGGTTAGTCTGATGCTTAATCACATTTCACACATCTGTGAATTTGCTCTGTATGCATTAAGTAAGGGTCAATATATCACAATTGGGAATTACACCTCAAGATTAGTCTCACTATCGTTTTGTTTTTTTGGCAGTCTACTTTGTGGTTCAATAAAATCAGGAGAAAAATTACAGAAGCAAAACTGCAGCGTCCCCTTGGCTGACCGCTCTGTATGCTGCCAGCGCTGCTTTAACTAACATCTGTTTGATTTTGTTTCACACACACACTTTTTCGAGTAACTTCAAAACGAGTTTGGATCAAGACAGTGAAGCTTGTGCAACTCAGGATTGAAATCAGTAGCAGTTAGTGTACTGAAGAGAAGGAGAAACCGTTTCAACTTCTACTGTTTGTATTATAATATAGAAAAATACAATGCGTCCGTCTGTACAGACACAATCGCAATATGTGTGTAATGTAAACATTTAAACATGCTTTGACCAGATTGTTTCTCCCGTGAGTGATTCATGGATAATACTCGTACGGTAAGTTCATCCAGTGCTCTTAATTTGAAATCCCAACTAACCAAGAGCACATTCTCAATGGCAGCCAACGCGTTTTCATCCCCAAGGCGTCAGATACTGACGGATTTATGACCTATACTGCAGCCAGCCACCAGGGGGCGTACCAGATGTTTTGGCTTCACTTTTGGGGAGCTGTCATGTCGTCCTTCTTTATATACAGTCTATGTATGAGATGCACGGTGGATGGGTCCAACAAACAGCTGTTCGTTCATGTCCCATGTTCACAACAATCAGTTCCATTTTCACTTAACAAACTTAGTAGTTTTAAGCCCAAACATGTCGTTTTTTTCCTAACCCTTTTTGTTGCCTAAACTTAAAGCGACACCAAGGGTATAGTGGTTTCGATGCCAACGGGCGTGACAAAGTGGCTGTATGTGACGAGTTGGAATGAGAATGTGTTGCAGCAGCGATGCACACTGGTGACTGGAGCAACTGTTGGAAGTGCACTTCAAATGAATGACATTTGGTACAGTATGTTTGTACAAGCGAAAACTTTCAATCACTTGTTTCCTATTTAGTTTCAATGAATTTTGAGAACGTGCCAAATTCAATTTTGTGTGCTGTTTGAGTACACTTTCGATCCATTCAAGTGAAGAGACGTTAAAATGCAGTTGATGTAACTGAAGAAAAGACAGCGACACCACCCTAAATGGTGTAACGTTTTACATTGTGGATTATTTAATCTTCTTAGTCTTTAGCAGCCGAATCATGTCCACATATTTAAGTCCCATATCAAACTGTATTAAACCTAAATTGCCAATTGATCGTCCGTGACCTGATAACCTTCACTGTTTAATTTGCTCCGCATGCAGCAGCAAGTATGCAGTCAAAGCAGTCCAGAAAATAGTAATGAGAAAGGGCAGAAGTAACGTCCAACGTATCATCAAAATGAAATGTGAAAGAGAGCGTTGACTGCATTTAGCTGTTATCTCTCGGTGCTCCTTCCTGACGTACAACAGCCTGCAACTTCAGCTCCCACTAATAGCATAACTTAATTTTAAGGCAATTCAATTTCAATTTGAGGATCAGAATTATTAATTTGAGGGTAGGAATAATTAATTTCTTCGCACAAGTTATCAAATATTTAAACCCCTGTGACTTGCTGGTGCTCTGTAAACATGCTGGGGCTAAAAGTCTATCAAGAAAATTTCCTCCAGTTCTCAAAAAAGTATGATCTCAGTTTCGACTCGCTGCATGCCTCTTCTGTTAAGTTGGGAATGAGCAAAGGAGCCGAATGAGTGCTGGGGTAGTTACATAAACTCATTACAGCGGAGTGCATGCATGCACACACACTCTCTCTCTGTCTCTCTCTCTCACACACACATACACACATACACACACACACACACAGGAACAACACTGTTGCATTTTGCTGCCTGCAGTCTATCATTAACCTTGACTGTATTTCCACTGTGACCCCACTCCTGTCTCTCTCTCTCTCAGGCTGGATCAGGATAGGTTAAATATCAATACACAGGGCTGTGCCAGTATGGGAATTAAAGAACACACTCATTGTTTTTTTATTGTCTTTTTTAATGTTATGGTTCTTGAATCCAGGTTAATTGTGTAGTTTCCCATAATTTGTGAATAGCCTCACTGATAGCTTTACTTCTCATAAACGTACCACTCTGCTGCCTGCAGCCCTCTAACTGGGCTTAAACACAGTTCAATGGGAAACCAATTAGACCCTTCAAACACCTGGATAAATCTGATTTTTTAATAGGAAGCTCACAGGACAGTAGTTAATCTACATTTTCTGCCCAATTCAAATGATTGCAACCATTTGCTTTACAAAATAAAAATCAATTAAAGCTGATGGAAAGCATGCCTTGCAACCCTCTTTATAAAACACATAGACCTGCTACTATTTGACTGAGCTTCTTGTCTTCAGAGGGAGATTTAACTTGGTTTTTGAAAGCTAAATGATTGACATTTTCACCTTCACTCTTGGCACACAAGAGAAGTTTCAGTTGGTTGCAACCTGCAACCTCACCGCTAGATGCCGACCTGAGCGACTTCTGCTCAGGTAGATATTACTCCTCTATATCTTTACATAACAAATAGTTGTTTGCTGCTATATTAATGCTCTGGATGTCGTACAGAGAACCTTTAACATCGCCATATTTACTTCACAGAGTTCTCTGATGGTGAAATGCTTTTCCTCTGCGATCCCTCAGAGACCTCTCCGGTATTGAACTGCTGCTCTTGAATATGCTAAAGATCCACAATATTCTTAACAGCCTCGTCTGCCACCCGTTGCCCGTTTGATTTTATTCATCTTATTGCATCTCTTTCGTTTCAGTCGATGTAGACGAGCATCCGTTTAAAGGAACATGCCCTTGAGCAGTGTCTTTACCTCTGTCTCTGCCAGCAAATTCTCAGAGGGCTTTTTGACAGCTCCTTCCAACATTAGTCAAGCACCTCTGCTCAGCACAGAGGGGTCGGGGCTTTTGATCACTCTGCTCGACTCTTCTGCTCCCTTGAGGAACAAAAAAAGAAAAAGAAAAAGATGACACCATTACAATGCTGTAAAAGTTATATCATTGAAATATCAGTCTCAAGGATCTGAGACACTTTATTTAAAGGAACCGCCATAACCCTTGTTTTCAATATTATTGATTCAGGTATGAGCGCTCTGTTTGGAAGTTGTGAACCAAATACTCTCTCCCTCTGACAGCCTCCTATCTGTCACTGTGATGAACTATTTTGAAGCCATTAGTTCAGGGGTGTCTTGCATGAGAACCTCCATCTGTCCCATCTGAGTTATTGTATAAGTTGTTGAAATCACGCACTGCAAGCATTTTGCCTACAAATCATAGACTGTATAAGAAGTGGACTTAGTCACCGTGATGTCACCCATTGGTTTGTGGACTGACGTTTTTGAAGCCGCGAGTTCTGCATTTTGGGGTTGTGGCTGGAAGATAACACGCACATTGCAAAACTCTCGCAAAATGGTTAAGGTTAGACATTGACCTCAAATGGTTAAGGTTAGGATAGGTAGCGAGTTTTTGCAAGATTTGCAAGTTTTTGCAGTTTGCGGGTTATGTTCTAGACACGACCGCATTATGGTCATCACCATATTGTTTTCTGCAACGAAAAGTGACACGAAAGGGTGGAGCTAAGTACAACTGAATGCTGAAAAAAACATTTTTAGGCGACCAAAATGTTAATTTCATGAACTGAAAACACATTTTGAAAGGGGTTAAAATTCTAAGACGAAAACACGGCCAACTCCCAGACCGGACAACGCAGTGGTAGCGACCTGTCAATCACAAGGTAGCCACGCCCTAAAGCATACCCTGCTCTATGGTCTATTTGACTCAAAATGGGACCATAATTTACCAAATAAACATCATGCTGTATTGAAGAAGACTTGAAACTAGCAATTGAAACCATAAATTCCTGTTTACAATGTTTACTGAGGTAATAAATCAAGTGAAAAGGAACATATTTTTTAGGAGACTTCTATACAATCAGACTTCTTTTTGCAACCAGAGGAGTCGCCCCCTGCTGGCTGTTAGAAAGAATGCAAGTTTAAGGCACTTCTGCTTTAGCTTCACTTCTCAGACTCTGCATCTTGTTTAGCTCACAATTGAACAGATCATTTTTGAAAAAAACACAATTTTCTATCATTAACCTTGTTATACCAGCAGCATAACAAGCCCTAACTGTCAAGGTAACCAAACAAGTTCACAAGACTGTCTGTAAAAATAGCTCTCTAACTCTAACACTTCTACACCCACTGAACTCTGTGAAGTTGAAGATATGTGTCTTTACTCTTGTTCCAAGTTTTTCAGACACAAACTTTGAATAATGTTTAAATGCCATCACATTTATAAGCTAAATTACATCTTATGGCTTCCTGCCGATGTTTAAAGCCTTAATACTTACTCAACCTCTCATCTCCTCCCCTCTTGTCTCGTCTCTCCGTCCAAACCCTCTTCGTCCTTCTTTCCCGACTCCCCTCCTCTCCTTCCCTCTCCTCTCCCCAAGCAGTGGGGTGACTCACCCTCCCTCTGGTGTTGAAGTGCTTTATCTCATCAAGAAATGGATCAAGGCGGGTATTTTTTATTACCTCTTCACTCAAGTAATAAAATAAGTAAAACATGAAGTACAAGTTCTTGAAAAGAAAGTTAGTGAGAGCAGACACTAGAAAGAAGCATGATAGACAGAATGTCACATAAAGAGAGTTACAGTGATCACAACATGAAGTGTTGAAATCACATAAATAAGTTTTATTTCCGAGAAGAAGAAGAAGAAAAAAAAGGGAACGGTTTGAATGACAGCTGCCCAGTGGCATTTTCTTTTTTTTTTATCACCTTCCAGGTCCTTGAAAACTGAGGGCAGAAGGAAACACTCTGTCTCTGTAAACTCAGGTTTTAAGGCACAAAGTTTTACTCTCCTGTTATAATACTATGTTTTATTCATAAACACACTCCTGCCTTTCTCTGCCATGTCTAGTGTCCAACCCTGGTATGCATGGTGAGCCCAGGTCCCTTTCCGTTCCTCATTATCATACTGCCGTAATGCTAATACATGGTCTTTAAAGTCACATCAGCTCGCTAGTCTTCCTCTTAGTTCCCCCCGATATTTGTTTTGGTGGAATATTTTATTGCATTGACACTGAAAAATAATATTTGGTCTCACCTTTTGCAATGTGTGTAAGTGGGGGGAGTGTGTGTGTGTATTTATCCTCTAAAAACATTGGCTTATTTACTACACTGCACAACTATAATGAAACAAAAAATATGCTCAAGCACAAGCTTGTATTTGGATATTTTAGTGTAAAACTTGCAAACAGGTTTTACAGCGCTGATAAATCCAATGACAGCCTGGTAGCGGGTCATAAAGTCACTGCAAATGGACATGAAAGTCATTTCACAAACAAATACATAAAGCAATTAAAATAAAAAATATAATAAAGCTATTAATAAAGCCGTAGATATTTATATATACTGTAGGCTACTACAAATATTCCCAATATTTAAATAGATACTTGAAAGCATACATTGCATAAACGTATCTTGCTAATTCATTGGGCCGGATCACCACCTGTTATACTGACTCTGCACAATCATTCTGCTGATATCAATTTCAATGCAGTTTCTCTCCGTGACCGATCAATTTTGCAGTCGTTGGCACGGACCGGTGCCAACGTGCACTTGAGGCACAAAGACAGACAGTGAGTCAGTCTTCGTCTGCTTGCATAATTCTAGCTTGTCATCAGGTCGCCGGAAACACCACTACAAATGTATGTTTGCTTCGTACCTGCTGGATGTGTAAACAACTGTTTGCTAACAAGTTCACCATATCAACATAAAAGGTGATGATATGCCAGTGTTGTGTTAGATTTGGAGAATGTGAACTGAAGGCACTAGTATCTCTCTTCACAGTTAGGGTATAGGACGTTTGATGAAGTTCAACAGCCAAGTTCATTCCCTTCAGTCGTGCCATCCCGCTCTCATTTGTAAAATCACTGCATGTGCTCCGATCTTCTGTTGAACATCTTCCCGCTCATAAACTCTTTTTACTTTTCCTCTTGGTTAAGACTCTTCTGATTGAATTAAAGATGAGGCCAGTCTTACTTTGAATTAAGTGATGCGGCTCTACATATCTAGAATTCAAAAGTGTCCTTCTAGAAGTACAGTATATGGCTGGATGTCATCAATATAAACTTCATAGAGAGATATGAAAATACATGTGAATCTGGGAATGTAGGAAATGCTTTGAGCGTCCTCGTGTTTTGGTTTCATTTACTTTGAAGAAAAAAAAAAGGTGGGTCAATGTTGCTCATCAGTTAGCGCTGTCAATCTGCCAAGGACACATCCCCACTTAGTCAAAACACATGTACACTGCTTTCCATCAGGGATGGAAGAAGTGTTCGGATCCTTTACTTAAGTAAAAATAATCCACTAAAAGTAAAAGTCCTACATTCTTAGCAAAAGTATGTACTTAAGTATTAAAAGTACTCATGGTCCCTGTCAGTGTTTTACTATTATACAGTGTGTGATGTTTGTGGATTAATATGACTGGTGCATTATGTGTATGTTGCATTTTACTGCAGTAAATGATTAAGGTTATGCTAATTATAACTCCTTTATATACTGTTGGGTAGTTTTATCCACAGCAATGCATCAGATTCTATAAGATCATCATATGTTTGTAGTCAACTTTTCATGAGCTCAGAAAAACAGCCCTGTTTTCAGCTTTGTGATGATGCATTTCGTAGCTATATACAAAAAGTAATGCACTGTAATTTGTGCATATCCCACTAAATACATTCGTTTGTAATCCATGTAATCGCGAACCAGGAAATATAAAGAGCGACAAACGCTGTGTAGAGAGGAGGTCGGGGTGGATGGGTGGGTCAAAAAAACGATGACTGGTGTCCGTACCCCGTGTGAAGCTAGAAGTCAACGTTGATTCATTTGTCATGCAACTTACGTACTTAAGTTACATCTCTTCCGGAGTTATTTTAACCAAAACCACGATAAACTAAGTAGTTTTTGTTGCCTAAAGTTGTTTCCTGTGAAGTTTATTTTGAAAATAATGGAGCGGAAATTAACACGTACGTTACGTGTTGCTGGACATTCCCAGGAAAATGTACAAAAAATGAGGAATAACTTTTCGTAAGATATCATACGAACCATTATATGAGGATGTGTTGCATGTATACCTGTGCGTGTTTATTATACCTATACTGTTCTCAGTACAGCGTGTATCTGCATGTGACTGAGTGCAGCTGCTGCCATTTATTTTCTCCTGCCCAGTGCTGTGTTTGCTATGTTCTGTGCTGCACTGAGCACCTGCCTCCTGTTTGCTTCCTTTAATTTGTAATGTAATGATATATGCCCAAACCTCCCGAGGCATAGCCGGTGTGCCCTACTTCCGACTACACAAAGATGTTAGATGGAATTGAATAATAACTCATAGCACTCTAAATAAATTGCTCTATTGACCAGCCTTTCCCCTCGACAATACCGTTTTATACATTATTATTACATACTACATGCATTATTTCTCACTGAGATTATATATTAATAATATTAATATCTAATGTTTCACTCAGTATTGAAATAAATCATTCAAGACTATCCATTAGTTTTATGAATGAACATGAATCTGAGTTTTAACCTGAACATGACATTATCCCATAGCCCCATAAAAGTTCACTTACATGTGCTCTGTACAAGAGCATTAATATAGCAGCAACTATTTGCTATGTAAAGATATAGAGGAGTAATGTCTACCTGAGCAGAGAATGAAATCTCTCTCTCTCTTTAAGTTATACAAATGTATAGATTTATCTATCGATCCACAGTGTACAACTAAACAGCGATGGCAGATGTTATTGACGAGTAGTTTTTTCTCGGGTCCCCAGGGACCCCAGTCAGTATTCCTTGTATGTTGGTAGGATGAGGGTTAATGGTTTTCTTGAATAAAATGTTAAATGTCAATTCAAGATCATCCTCCCTTGAAACCATATTTGAAATGCTATATGCTATGTATTAATATGTGATATTCAGTACATTTTTGCCTCCAAGACATGTTTCTTCCAGAAGGGGCCTGACCTCTCCTCTTAGCTCAGTGAACCATTAAACTGCCGGATGCTTTTAAAGGGTTAAAGAGAACGAGAGGAGCAATATTTGTAACATTGTAAAGAAATGTTTAGTTTGTTTGGTATAGGGGGCACAATGGTAAACAATTAAAACTATAAATCACTACACTATTAACTCCTTGACTATCATGGACATCGCACAAGAAACGTGAACGGAGGGTTTTTCCTTCAATTCCACTCGGCTCGTTGTTGTTGTTGTTGTTGTTGTTGACGCCTTTAGGCAAGGTCACCAAGCTCATCCGCCTGCCTTTGAATTTTTCAACATATTCCTATCAGAGTTCTCATCAGTAAATCCAAAGAAAATTGCTTTTTTTATGAAGACAGACTTCAAATCCCAGTTTCTCACTTATCACCAATGCTCACTTACCTTGCATGATGTGTTACCGTATTCGATCAGTGTCAGACAGCGTGGGTGTTTACTGTTTTTCTCATTATAATGCTGCTATTTACAGCAGGCAGCATACAGTTAGGTCAACATGGGAGAGGCAGAAAGAAGCCAACTGGTCGGTCTAATCAGGAAAAGTAATCATAATGAGAGTCATTACAGATTAATACAGATTTTGCTTGACTAACTGATAGCCAATGGGGGTCAACTGGCCAACAGGGAAAACTCCTGCTGTTCCAGGTGGCCAGTTTGACCGTGCTGATGGGGTCATTATATTTTATATCGCACCATTTGTGACTAATTGGCCGACTAATTGGTCAATAAAGAAATGTAATCCATAAAATTCAATAAATCGCAAAAAGAAAGGCACCCACGTCTTTTACATTTCAAGTACAATTTAGATTTTCTCTATTATCTGCAGAGGCACCATGCATGATGCATAAATGGGCCGAAACTGTCACTGATTTTTATCAAAGCCCATCCACCGCAGCAGCGCAGTTGCTTAACAGTAATAGTTTCAAAATGCAACTTAAGGAAAACATAACAAAACAAGCCTGTTATTACAGTACACCTTGGTTTAACGCCTAATAACGCCACCGTGCTGAAAGCAGTGGATGGTAAGACGAAGCATTCTGCAGTTTTAATTGGTTTCTTCAGATGCCGTCCTCCATGAGCAGTCACTGGATTTGCTGGGTTTGCTGTCTTCACGGCATCCTATTTTTTGCTGTGTTGTTGTGACAAATGTTCACATCATTTAAAAATCTTGGCAGCGACACGGCAAAGAGCAAGCTTAATTGCTGTGACAGGACAGTTTCCTCACTGCGAGTAAATCTCACAGGGAGTTTATTATGCCGTCTTCCTTTATCGAAACCTTCAAGCACAGCACTCGGCAGAGAGAAAATAAAACAAGGCTCGTGTTCAACGGCACCGCTACTGACGTTTTTGCTCTTTGAAATGCATGTTGTTTCACTTATATTTTACATCAAAAGATATATATTTCAAATCTCACTTTGCCATTTGCAAATATTTTTAAATAAACAGTGTCTAAGTATTTCAAGGGAGTCTCATTAAAGAAAAGAGTGTGACTTTCTAAAATCACGCTATATGTAGGTGAAAGGTTTGTTCATTGGCTTATTGCTGACAGTTGGCTGGTCCTATCAGCAAAACATGAGAGCTTTTTTCTTTCTCTTTTTAAGTTTTGTTTTAGAGAAGAGAGGGTTAGGATTAGGGTTTCATACCTTCATATCTCACACCAGCTGGAGACCCCATTTCCCATCAACCCTTTTTGTTCCTTCAGTATTAACCTGACAAGCTAAAAGTCAATTTAGATGGAAGCTGGAACATTCTTTTAAAGCCACAATAATTCAGGTGTGCTTCTCCACTGTGGAAACATTGGGCATCATGCATGAAGGTTTTCTTAATTTTCTCATTTTTGTTGCACAAAGCAATAAGGGAAAAATATGAAAATCCTACATGGGATTCATGATACGTGCACTGACAACCAAGTCTGTTCTTACCCACCCGAGTATATTGATTAATTGTGTTTGATCTTAAATTCAATGCAAGCGCCAGACAGTTCGCAATTAGCATACTGTAAACCCAATAAACCCATAGAAGGGCAGCAGACTTAGGCAGACAGTAAGCAGTATATTTTTGGCATCATTGGGCAAAAATTCCATAATAACCTTTCAGCATATTGTAATTCAAGTGTTCTGAGAAAAAACTAGACTTCTGCACGCCACCATGGCTCTGTTTTCAGGTTTTAGAAAATCTAGCCCGTGACGGGATACTTTAACCAATCCCAGGTAATTTCATTGAGAGAGCGTTCCTATTGGCTGTCCTCCGGTCATGTGACCGGAACTTGCCGTTCCTTCACAAGATTTCACAATGGCGGCGCCGTCACAAACTTTCTCATTTTACAGCTAAACAGTGCATTACAAGATGATTCTGAAAACATTTGAGGCGAGAAATAGGCATTAACGTAACATAATATTGATTCATATTTGATCAGCGCTGCCTAGTTTGACCATTTGGTTGGAGTTCACCAGTGATTGACAGCCGGCTCTCATAGACGGCAGCTGGACAGCGGACCTCAGATCAGCTCTTACTGCTTGTTTTCCTCACGTAAGTGAAATCTTGCAGATGCCGTTAGGAGCATCGGAGGACACAGAGGCACATGATTTTTTTTCAGGTTATCTGTTTCTTGTACTGCTGTCACGATATAGCGACCGTTTTATAAAATAACTTTTTTATCATATTTGCTCTAATCTCGCCTACTTCAGCTTTAGTGCTATGTGCAAACCACAAACCAACAAACCACTTACACTTGACAGGTAACCTTAAACTCTGACAAAAACAAAATGGAAAGGAAAGGAAATATCACCTAACAGCAGCAAAAAGAAAAAAAAGTTTCTTCTGCAGAGATGGAAACTTAACTTGATGAAGTTTCGTTAAGAAAAACAATCTTATTTTCAAGTGTGAATGGGGCCCAGAAAAGTGAAAAGCATAGCAAGAGATCACCAGTGCAATTAATGCTGTATGCTCAGAAGAAATAACTCAGATTGAAAAAAAAAGAAAAAAGTATGATATGGAAATGGCCGCCTAAACGAACAGGCGTACCATTAGAGCCACGGGAGAGGGGTCTGCAAACTGTCACAACAACAGACATGGATGAGCGCTTTGCACAATGGTGCATTGCATTATTGTGCAGAACACAGCAGGCCATGGTTATTTTGCACACTTTTTCAGGTGTGTATAAAAGCTTGCCACCTGCTGTTTCTAGGCATAGCCACCGACCTTTCCGTATACCGATGTGCTCCACCGCTAAGCGAGTGCGCATCAGTTTCTGATCATACTGTAGGCCCCGTCCTGCAGGGTCTGAGGGTGGTGTCATTAGCCACGGTAGTAGCGGATAGCCCCGATCACCTAAACTAAAAGTTGGATTTATGTTGAAAGTTAATAATGCAGACTTGAAAAATGAAAAGTGAAAACTCTACTATAACACATAAGCTACCCAACTCTAGCAGCACCTTGATCCAACCACATACCCACTGAACTGTTATGCGGCACAAAAGAGTCACTGCATCCAAGATATGACCCTGTGCATCACATATTATGTAGACGTTGACTGAATGGAATTATTATCTGTTGTTTTCTATCACCAATCTCTCTCTGGAAGGTCCCAGTAGCCAGAAAGCAGATAGCGGTGAGTACTGAGGTGGAGTGGGATTAGATCGTTTTGTCTCTGATCTAAGTTTAGGCTCCAGAACAGCACACAGGTTTGGAAGAATCTGCCTCGGTAATTGAAAACGACTCAGGAGCCACTCGGCAATCTCGGCAAACCAATCTGCTTGACCTTTAAATACACACTCTCTTTTCAAGGCTTGGTTGGCCAACACATCGGGCAGTAGCGAATAAGCCATTGCAGATTGGGTTGGGTGCCACTTTGTACTACTTTTATATGAAAAATCGTAATTAATGACGTGTGCTGTCATAATTAATGACTGGACAGGTGTTTGTGCGTGCATATTGGTCTAATTTTGTTGTCATTTAGGTTAGACAAAATCATCAGAATCAGGTTTATTTTGCCAAGTATATAGAAACATATTTCACTCCGGTTTTATGCAGCTCTCTCAATGTACTTACACAGAATAGAAATAACAGATAGGAATGTCTACAAGTCAAGTGTTCAGAGCAAAGCCCTTCATCTTTAAGAGTGTAAACATTTAAAATTATTTAATGAATAAATAATCGTAGAATTTTTTTTTCTGTGTTTTCATAAAGTACATTGCTTTTTCATCATTTTTAATATTTCACAGCACAAAACGCAAGTTGGCTTTTGTGTGTATTGGCTTACGTGTGGTCCAGGCTAACCAAAGAACATGCGGGAAGTATTGATGATTGCCACAAAAGCTCTTAAATTTAAAATGAAATCTGTGCATACGTGCATGATACATGCATTAGGCCCATTGTGACCATGTGATATTATTACTATATCTCAGACCTGTGGACCTCCTGCTGACCTCTAGTATAAAAGCATGACAGAGAGTGGTCTTTGGTCCTTCTGCATGCATGCATGGATGTGTATATGGGCACTTACTGCACACTGCTCCACAAGCAGATGAACATGACTCTCAAATGAATAATTGAATCCGCTTGAAGGGCCTTTGCTCTTTGTAAAACACACCTGACCTTTACTCTCCGGCTCTGAGGTGTGAGCAAACAATAATGCTTTGAAAGATTCTTTCTTGCAGCTCTGAGTAGAACGTGTAGAGATGGTGGAGATGATGTTTCTAACTTGTCCCCTTCAGATATTGTATTCATTCATGATCATTGCTAAATTTTTCTTTCGAAGAATGTATTTATACTGTATATAGGTCTATATTTAATTCAGGCTCTTTTTCCACTACGACCCTGCTTGTGGCTCGTGTAAGTCTGTACTACTTCTACGTCTGGTCTCCAGAGGTGGAAAATATTCCTCGTATAACTGGCTGTCACTAAAAGCCTAAGTAAATCTGAACTGTGGCCACACAAAAGACCACACACAAAACAACTTAACCGAGGACTTAGCTGCACAGACGAGAGTGCTCTTTACATTGCTGTCGGAGCGCCTTTTCTTTGCTTGATGATTTATTATCTCAGAGACGTATATTCTCTGCAGAGAGAATGGCCTACCTCTGCAATCCTCCCTAAACCATTCGTCCACTATGTGAGACATTTGCCCTGTGTTTAATAGAGTGCCCGGTAAGTACTTTATTAACCTCATTACCTGTTGGTGGCTATAGTTAAAGCTATCTTAATGAACAAAAATCCGTGCCAAGTGCAACTCGATGATGTCTTAATGATAGGCTTGATTCACATACAGGTCCGAATCAGATTCGATTTTATCATCTACATTGCAGAACAAGAGTTTAAAGTAGCTCGACTAATTGGGTTGAGGAAGCTGATAACCCCGGCTTTGTGGGACCAGTTAGCTCTTTTGTTTTGCTGTGTGAAGCCAGGGAGAACAAGACTACACTGGAATTCACAAGATTGGGCTCCCAGTGTGCATCAGGTGAATGATGATGTCCAAGCACAGCTGTGCCTCTGTCACTCTGCAGGATTTCACTCTGTCTCCTAATTTATCTTGTAAACCAATGATGCTCTCCAGATGGTTATTTAGCTCAAACTTTATTCCCTCCTTTTCAATGTCATTATAAACAAACAGCCACCAGCAAGTACAACAAAATTAGGAACACAGACTGCAATACATTCAGTGAAAAATAACAACCTTATTACCAGACAAGGACATTAAAATTGGACGATTCTGCAAAACCCTGGATTTTTTTTAAATGTCCAATGTTTATGAAATTGCTACTTTCTATATCTGCACATAACAGAATACTATGGTTATTATGGTAATGTTAGGGTTAGGCAACTAAAACGCTTACTATCCAATTAAGATTGGAGAAAGATTGTGGTTACGGTTATTAAAAAAAGTCAAATGGCAATTGTAAGCCTGTGACTGTATGCAAACTCTGCTTTCTGAAAGTCGTACTTGCGAACAGAACATCCCAACCTCAATGTCCTAAGCTACTTTTGGCCATTGCCACATGCAGGGCAACCTGACCTGCCAGATGGTTTGTTACACAGAACCATCTGAGAAGCCGCCATTGGAAACTAGGGCGACATGGTGGAAAATGTCAATCGGTGTTTCCCAAAGCCCAAGAGGACATCCTCAAATGTCTTGTTTTGTCCACAACTCAAACATATTCAGTTTACTGTCACATAGGATTAAAAAAACACAGAAAATATTCACATTTAAGAAGCTAGAATTAGAGAATTTGGACCTTTTTTCTTAAAACATTACCCAAACCAATTAATGGATTAACACAATAGTTGCCGATTAATTTAATAGTTGACAACTAATCGATTAATCGTCGCAGCTCTAATGGAAACTGTTTGGAAAAAGGCAGACGCTTTCAAACAATACTTGGCAGGTGATTGGATGAATCATCTGTCAATCAAAATCTTGCCGAAGTCAGTCGGGAGAAGAGCGAAAACCTCTTTTCCATCGAGAAAAGCCTTCAGTGCCGTTCTTTGCGCTTATTTCAATGAAGAAATACTCTCCAGTTCTGATACAACTGACGCTATTGCATCTACGCTAACCTCTTCAGGAGCCCCCTTTTCTGTTTAGAACGAACAGTCGCCTCTCCGAGTCATCACGTACACCTAAACATTGCTTGAAGCCTTACGAGATGGATTTTCCTGTGATATGTGATTCCGCAACATCGCAAGAATCCAGCTGCCGTGCATGGTTACATACAGGGCACACTACTTCCTGCATTGCCACTCAGGCAGCGTTGGTATTGGACGTCACTTGTGAGGTGCAAAATCATCCAATATAAACACAATTCCTTGGATTCTGGGTTGAAAATAGCTGAGAAATATATCATATGATATTGATTTTCAATGCCGGCAAGGTCTCACACAGTAGAGTCCTGTAATGCAGAAAAAGGCTTTGACAACAAGTTGTATGGCCTGGGTATTTTAATATATATTGCATAGTGTAATATTTCCACATGTTGTGGTTTTCCCTCCTGGCTGACGTTAACCCACTTACTGTGGCTTCATCTTTGCAGTAGACCTTTTGAATCCCAAGATACAATGGAGCTGCTCAAGCCTTTGTTGATTTGTAGCTTTGGTCAGTCAAGTGAGCCAATATATCAACCCTATCGAGGGATTTCCTTTCTGGCTCAAGCGCAAGCTGTACGGATATTGACAGCGAGCGAGGAGGACTCAATGGAGAGCGATACGCATGAAGAATGGCAATCATTACAAAGCAACAGAGGATTCCCCGTGTGGTCCAGGATGCTGACTCTGTGGACAGATGTCTGGGTTAGCGGAGTCAGGCAGAAATGCCCAGCAGGTATAACCACCTGTGCTTCAATCTAGCCATGCTGAGTGACTAAGTTATGTCTTTACAAAAGGTAATAGGAATTAGTTGTGTACATGTAAAATAACACGTAATCCATGTGGAATTGAGGTGAATATATCAACAGACTGAACTCCAAGAGTTGTAATATAGAAATGGGAAACTGGCCAGAGCAGGTGACAGATGACAAAGATGTGCCGGCCAAAAAATCCAGTCAGGACACTCTCTCCTGTGCATTCTCCATATCTATCGCAATAAGAAAGAAATGATTCTTGACGAGTGCAGGTTGCCCATTTTCCACAAAGGAAAAAACAACAACATAAAGAGCGGGTTTGGAATGTTAATCAGAGCAAGACACGACTCTTAAAAAGGGCACGAAAGCCCACAAGGACAAAAGCGAATGACTAAGACCATGTTTGTCTGTCATCTGTCTCGCTCCCTTCTGTTTTTGTCTTCCGTTCTGTGTTGTGTGTGTTTGTGTGTGCATGTATGTCAGCTTGACAGACTGATTTAATATGCAGACGTGGTCGAGGAGTGGCCACAGTCATCGGGGAGATGTGAATCACTCAGCAGCTGACCACTGCAGAGAGAAAGCGAGAGAGAGAGAGAGAGAGAGAGAGAGACGAAATGGAGAAAGGAGGGGTGTGCTGGAAGAAGAGGCAATTAAAGGGAAGAAGAATACAAGGGACTGAAGGGATAAAGAAATTAGGAACCGACTGAGAAAGGTGCTGATTAAAGGAAGAGAAGCAGGGTTGAAAGGAAGAGGAAATGATTGAAAGAGGACAGAACAAAAGAAGAATTAATGGATTTTTATTTACTGACATTTTTATTTTGCTGTGTTTAAAACCCTACTAGATAATAGGCGCGTTCGAGATGAGGCCACATTGCATGCCAGTTAGATTTGTGTCCAACTTGATCCCGACTTGCTCTGTTGTCATGGACACATGGATAATGATAACCTCACGAGATCGAGGCGGCCGATGTTTTTAGAGCCAGGTGCTCTCCACTGACTGCAAGACCCAAGGCATGATGGGAAATGCTTGGCCATCACCTGATCAAAGAGCTGATTGGCTCTTACTTTGACAACTAACACAACGTTTTGTCCAAATGTTCAGTGTAATTGTAATTGTTTATCGCTATAGATTGTAGGTTATTAGTCTCATGTTGTGCAATGAAGGTTTAATCTGTTAACAAATACATATTGTGTGGTTGATAACAATAATAATAATAATAATTATAATAAAGGTTAAAGGTGCTATTGATAACATTAACAACATTCAGCCACTCCCCCCGTTCCATTGCATTCACTTCACAAAAAGTCATTGCCAGGCATTTACCGTCAGTCAATCTCAGCCATTTATCTGTTTTTTCCACACTAACTGACGACCCAGAGATACCACATGATACCAACGTCGTTTTATTATTGGCTCACAAGCCTTGTTAGAAGTGTGAACCGAACATCTGATATCTACCACAGAGATAAACAAATCATTCATTTTGGACCCGCCAACATTTTTAAAATGATGAATTCACAATCATAAACTTTTTTTTTTTTCAGGAAAAGCCATACTTTGATTCAGCACGTTTCTAAAGGCTCTGTAGATGTGTTATTTAAAAAAAAAAATTGTCTCCAAAAAAATGTTAGCAATAAAACCTTTAATTATATAGCACTTATCAAAACGAGCAATTACAAAGTGCTTTACAAGGCAGACATAAAAAGAATAAATGATTGGATACAATGCCAGATGCAAACACACACACACACACACACATATATATATATATATTAGGGCTGTCAAAGTTAACGCGTTGACGCAAAATCGTTTTAACGCCACTAATTTCTTCAACACATTAACGCAAGTGATATTTCGGAGGTGGTAGAAGGCTCAGTTTTAAAGCTAGACTGAAGATACTGGTATCATATGAAACTAGAAAAAAGCATAAATCAATTGGTACCAACCATGTCGTACTAGCTTGTAGTGAAGGAGGTTAAATAACGCTACAAACTTATGCTAAATTTTGATGAGGAGAAACAGTCATGGCCATTTTCAAAGGGGTCCCTTGAGCTCTGACCTCAAGATATGTGATTGAAAATGGGTTCTTTCCACGAGTCTTCCCTTTACAGACATGCCCACTTTATGATAATCACATGCAGCTTGGGGCAATTATTTAATAATTCCGAACGTGGTCTGCAAACTGCAGGTAGACGGATCTAACAGGTTGTAAATATTCCTAAGACTTCCTGTAAATTCTTTGAAGGCTGCTGGAAACTGTCATCCCCTTTCCAGACGAGGCACAGTTCGTCTCTAACGAGCCTGCTGACTTTCTGACTGCCCCATACCGTCTCTTCCTCTATCACATGCATACGCACACAGCCAGCATTGCTAATTCATGCCGAGATCTCTCCTGCTTTTGCTTTATGCAGCACACCCTGTTGCTTGAGTCAAAAGTTTCCCGTCTCTTGAGGTGGCGGTATATTGCTTCTGAAGTGTAAGACGCACTTATTGGTTGTAGAGAGATGATTGGAGGTACCTGGGCAGAGACTGTGACAGCACATCATCACATTTTTTGTTTTGCAGTGAAAAGACTGAAAAGAAACATCACCTTGAGCACCACGGTGAAGGAAATATTCAATGAGTCAAGTTATTTCTAGGTTCAGTAATCACAAGCAACACAAAGGTGTATGATACATGATGATGCTCCCAATGATGTTCTTGTACTTGACTTGCCGTAAAAACTTCCTGTGGCATAGTAGCGGCTATAATGATCACATTTCTTAGAAACTGTGGTACAGAGATGATCGTCTGCTGTGATGATGATATGCTTTGCAAAACAGCTCAGTCTCCTCGCCTGCTGCGATCTTTACTCAGTCAAGCTTAATTCATTCATCTTGTCCTTTGATGCACTTTCCTATGATTTCACATGTGAGGTATTCATATTTTGATCTTTATATTAATCTATGAAGAGCAAGATGCATATAAAAATGAGTGAGGAAGAACGAGTGAAACAAAATGAGATGAAAGAAAACGGAAGAGCGACAGATGGAGAGGTGAGGTGGTAGCGTCAGGATGACAGCAAGCTGAAAAAAGAGATGGATGGAGGCATGGAGAGGGAGAGGTTTAAAAAGTCTCAAAAGGAGACAGGTGCAACTTTTCTCGTGTCTCCACAGGAAAGAGTTATATGTTGTGACTCCAGTTCTATGAGCATAGGTGGAGCTATTTCATGGGTTCAGTGGCCAGCCAGACTCGCCCATAATCTGCAGAGCATTACACTGAAATTAGCATATGATATACTAGTTTGGCCAATCAGGTCAGAGCAGCAAGAATCTCCTCCTGGTGTAAATGGCTGTTTTATCCTCAGCAATACAGCAACTTCACTCCCAAAGCTGATTTCACTCCAAGCCTCTCAAGACTATGAAACTGCCCCACAAAATCTAATGCAAAGCAGATTTACTCCTTTAAGAGCTTCACAACGATGCCATCATTCATTAATAATAAATGTTCTGACCCAGAGATATACTGTAGCCAGCCAGTAGAGGTATTATTCAGTTTTACAGCTACCTAAGATTTAAGCTGCTGCTTCCTGGAGCGCTCCTTAGAACACAGCAGATGTAAAAGCCTGTTACTGAATGTGCTTTACGGTTCTACCAAGGTGTTGTCTTGGGAGGGAGAGTTCTTCTTGCCGCTTTCCTGTCCACTGCTTCTGGATAATGCTCACAGCAGATCTTACCCTTTGGACATTTTTTTAAAGCCTCCTTGTAAAACTTTTGTTCTACAACTAGCAGTACTATCAGAGTAGATGGTCATTGTCATCAGTTTGTTTTTCAGCTGCGGGAATAAAGCGATTAGGATATATAGACTGTATATAAGTAGAGGAAACCCATTGGTTTGTTGGTTGTGAAGCCTTGGGTTCAACATTTTGGCTGTCGCCATCTTGGTTTTTTTTGCAACCAGAAGTGATACCAGATGGTTGAGCTAAGCACAACCAAACACTGAATAAGACATTTTTAGGCAACCAAAATGTTATAATTAACTTTAATGAACTTTTCATGACAACGCCGTGGTAGCGACCTGTCAATTACAAGGTAGCCACGCCTTAAAGCATACCCCGCTTTATGGTCTATTTGACTCTGAATGGGACCATAATTTACTAAATAAACACCATGCTGTATTGAAGAAGACTTGGAACTAGCGATTGAGACCATAAACTCATGTTTACAATATTTACTGAGGTAATAAATCAAGTGAGAAGTAGGGTCATTTTCACATAGACTTCTATACAATCAGATTTATTTTTGCAACCAGAGGAGTCGCCACCTGCCGGCTATTAGAAAGAATGCAAGTTTAAGGCACTTTTGCATTGGCTTCATTTATCAGAACTGGAAGTCGCTGCCTGGTGGGATATGAAAGCCATTTGAGAGAGCAGCATACTCCATCAAACCCCCTATTTTTCAACTCCCAAATTGGGGAGGCTTCGTTGGACAATTTCTGTAACTTTTCAAATCTGACAGCCTGACATTCACACACACTTCCACGGTGTGTGAGGCTGCGAATGTAAGTAGGGTTTGAACTTCTTTACTCTTTAGCCCTCTTTAGCCCTCTTTCTTTACATAACCATTTCTGTCACTTTTTGTATGTACAAATGAGTGTAACACTATGGATGCCTTCCATGAGAGGCTATCTGAAAAGGTGTACCGTGATACTCCATATTTACATTATCTATTATTGCATATTGTTTCTCTCAATGCCAGCTTTTCACCGGGCCCCTGAGTGTGGTTGGATGCACTTTATACGAGGGGGAAGGGAATGTGACGGATGTGACGGATGCGACATGCGTTACAGTGGAATGACAGGTTGGAGAAATGGATAGAATGGGCCCAGCAAATGAAAAACATAGCATTTACAGAAACCTGAGATATATTGATCTTATGCCAGGACTTCTGGAGGGCAGTCCTCCTGCGCCCTCTCCATAACCATCCATCTCCCCTGTCGAAACGTCAACCTCTGACCCATCCCCCCTAGACTAGGTTGTTGCTTTCTTCATAACATTTTGTTGCTTAAGTTACACGATACCGTGTGGTGTGGCTTAACCACAAAGTGCTGCTTCCACCAACCACACTTTGACTGCCTGAACAATGACAGTTGTTTGCAGCCAACTGTAAGGTTTGTCACCAAGGTGCCGTTTATCCATCATGTTATGCTAATGGGGGAGTTCAGGGTTTTCTTGCAGTAAAAACATTCTCTGAACAGCTATAATTTACTCACTTATTACCATACAAATTGTTTGCAATGTGCATTCAGCATTCGCCACTGTAATTTCCACCCTCATATACAAGGTGGTTCAGTCACTGATTGCTCATGATGATTTATGTAGACATAAATCTTAAAGTGGCTTGCCTATGTATGAACAAATACTGCAAATTAAGAAGTTTACATACACAGTACAGTACAGTTGTGTTTTTTGTGTGGGTCTTCAATTTCGCCCCAAAGCACCCTACTTTTCTCTGTCCTTATCCTTATCCGTACTTATTAAGATTGTATTAGATAGAAAGAAATAAAGGCTTGCTGAAGTGACACTTCTCAAAATCCTCAATGATTGGGGGAAGGCGTCTTAAAGGGACAGTGTGTAACATTTCGGGGATCTATTAGCAGAAGAATCAGAACAGAAAAACTAAGAATCGTTGTGTTTTCGTTGGCTTAGAATGAACCCTTCATATCTATATAGGGAGTGGGTCCTCTTCACGGAGTCCGCCATGTTGCTTTGCCATGTTTCTACAGTAGCCCAGAAAAGACAAACCAAACAGTGGCTCCAGAGAGAGCCTCTCGCGTTTACGTTACCTGAAGGTCACTGTAGTTCTCCGACATGCTTGTGAAACTGCGGTAACGTGGGCTGCAGAGTGCAAAACCGCGGTACCGCCAGCCGTTGTCTGACTTCTGTTGCTCCTAAAGTAATTTCATTAGGGTAAGGATGGTCTCCGAGCGAGGTGAACGCCGTTACCACGGTTTTGCATTCGGTGGCTCACGTTACCCTAGCCTTGGAAAGGGAGGACTGAGCGGAGGGGTATCTAACATCTAGTGGTATGGTTGCAATTTGTAACCATACCACTAGATGTCACCAAATCCTACATACTGTACCTTTAACTGTTGGAACTTTATCATGACCATACCTTTACATAACCCTGCATTAGAGGGTATCAAATTGAGATTGCATGTTCATCTGTTTAATATTGGGAAAAGAAAAACCCAAGCATCAACTAACAGGTAAAGCAGATGGTTTATTATATTAGTATTATTTATCATACAACCTTTAGTATGGTGCTGGAAGTTTGTGTAGTGTTATTGGCTATTTTAAGCCAATTATGTGGACTATTGTGCCGGTGGTGGACTTATTGAGTTTATTGAATAACATTTTATTGAGTTTATTAATGAGACAACTTTTTTTTGTGTCCTCCTCATTGAAGAAGGCCATGATAAAACATTAGATTGGGTATTTTTGTTTCAGTTTCATGCTTGTGCAGATCACTAATCCACTTTCAGTCACTTTATGGATTTCCTGCACTAGCCTGCATGGCTTATAGATGACATATCAAACCTTCAACTGAGGCCTACAGATGTCAACCAAACGGCGGGGGGCGGGGGGGATCACTAAGCATCCCGACATCAATGTAATTTCTTTTACTCCCTGCTTTACGAAGCTACTAAGCATGGGTATAAAGGAGAGGCTTGTTTAAGTGGAGGTGATTAAGCCTGATTGATGAGACTGTGAGGAGTCGTGGGTGGAGGGGGAGGCTGAGCTAGGCTAGCGGTGCTCTTGCGGCGCTTGATTCAATTACCTCAGCGCATGAGCTTTGAGAGGAGATAATCTAGCAGTAAAGATCCAGTTGAATTACATTTCCTTCCACTGCTGCCTTATCAAAAGAGTTTTATTGACACCAGCAGCGGTGTGACCCCTAAGGCGGGAGAAGTATCCCAAAGTTGGAAAGTCGAGCCCAGAGGAAGTATGTAGTAAGATGGAAAGTTTTCTCTAATTAAATGACTAATGAATCTTTTTTTATAAAGGTCTGAAAGTCGCTGCTAATTTAGTTTTTTCTTATGAATTTCCCACACTGCTGTCAAACAAACTGATTATCTTGGCATTTGCGTAGCACTAAACATAAAAAAAAAAGTAGAGCCTGCAAATCCATCATTATCGCCGTTTATGTTAATTCACTGTGCGACTTACAAGAAGAGTCAAAGCTGTAGAACTCAACAAAGAAGGCTGTGAAGCGTATTCCCCCGTCAATCACTACAATCTACAGATCACTCTCACACAGAGCTTCACATCATTACCATATCAAGCTTGTTGCGGTTCATCTTACTACATACTTAATGTTAGTTTGACATTAAGTTTCCTCGTTGTGATTTCATCATCAAAATATCTACAAAAGCATGAAGACATTTTTTTTAGATTTGTCTTGTTTGATGCTGTCTCCTCCTAGCCTGTGTGTGTGTGTGTGTTGTTTTCTTCAATCCACACTTGTCCATTCAGCGTCTCTTTCTTAGCAAATAGAGCTAGACTGTTGTTGTTGTTGTTACAATAACCTACAGTATTTCAGTGGTTTTAGAAAAAGCAATAACGTAACGCTACTGCTGGCTCTTCATCAGTGAAACAGACGTTGCAGATTGGATTATTGATTTTTTTTCAAGTTAACATTTACGTTACTAATCACGGATGCAAAGATCAGCACACCACGCTGCTTGTAAAGGCCTCATAGAGAGATCTTTTCAGCTTTTACACCTGATTGACTGAATTACATACAGGTGTGACTGACTGCTGAGTGCTGTGAGAGAGTCTTGGTCTCACACAGAAGCTGCATTTGCAGTTGGAGCATGGCATGTCGGCCCTGAGGCTCGACATTCGTTAGCAAAGGGAGAGTGTTTTTCACTGTTTTTTTCATGGCTGCTGACAAAGACAGCTTAAATAGGGGGTTAGTTGTTCCTGCTTCAGGAGAAAAGGCCTACTGCCTCCTGTAGACAGCCAGTGCTAGTGCTGAAGCAGAGTGCAGTAGCCACCTCTACCTGTATTGCTTCCTGCTGTGTTGGGTGACGCTAACACTTGACAGAGTCTTGGCTAATTCATTGAACAAAGCTGTTTTCCCGGTGAGCTGGAAGACACCCCAAGCTCCGACCCCAGGGCTGGGGGTAAGTACATAGTTCAAATTATATGTTACGTATGTGAATGTGAGAACTAACTTCAAATGGTCATTTTGTGGGTGAAGTATTCCTTTAAAGTAAACTTCCCGCTCTATAACAAAAGAACAAACCTGTCCATTCAAACAGTCTGCTGATAGATGTCTAGTTCTCAAACAACCCCGCAAAAAACCCATTATTCAGGTCAATTTCTTTGTTATTCCCTCTTGTGAACAGGCGTGCAAATCAGTAAGCAAAGTGAGTTCTACACTTCTGTTCTACAAGGAAAACAGGGCGGATCAGAAGTTTATTTCTAACATCGACAAGCATCTGTGTGCTCTGTGTGACGCCTCAGGCTTTTAACTTCTCTCTCTCTACCTTCCACGCCGTCCTTCATTTTCTCTCTGTCTATCCACACACACACACATACCTACACACACACACACCCACACACACACACACGCACATTATTACATCCTTTCACCACCCTCTGTGTTTCCTATTACTCTGGGTGTTGTGAAACATTAATGTATAATAGCAGTAATAGCCTGTCTTGTCCCAGTGAGGCCCTTGAATAACACACACACACCCACACACACACATATACAAAATCCTTTCGGAGGACAAGGAGTAGACAGGCTGGTAGAAATAACTTACATGCATAATACATGATTTTTTATAGGCTTCTCATTCAGGTTAATGCAAATGTATTTCAATACATTTATTTTTCATGTGGCAATATGTATTGAGTGCATAGCAGGCTTAACCTACTTGGCCACAATGGTAAGTTGCTGTGAATACACTGCTCATGAATATCATCAAGCTCTCACCACAGGGGCTCAACGCTCAATGAAAGAAACTTAATCTAGTTTATGTTGTGAAGATGATAAATAACCATTTTAAATCACAGTTTAATCACATATTGGCAGAAAATTGGACTGGATGAACCAGATCTTCCCTTTGAGGTTTCTTCTGAAAGGCGAATTATTGATTCGTGAGCAGTATAGTCAAAACCTGCTCGGCGTCTCTATTGGAATTTATTTGGGAAGCTACTTTATGTTTATAATTATTATAAAAAAATGGGTCAAACTGCAGTTCAGACACTTAAACCTATAGCAAAAAGACTCTTGTCAGAAGAAACTAAACCAAAAATAAACTGAGTTTTCCTCTCCTGTGCCCTGGACCAACCATTATTATCATCCGTCTAATCAATCTGCTGAAATATTAGTTATTCTCCGTCTGAGCTAAGAGGATAGCCACAAACTGCAACATGTAATGTCAGCGGGCTCCTTTGACCTATTTCTTACTGAAACATGGTGTTCCAGGTTTATACATGTTTAAATTGTTTGGCGTTTTACTACACTTGAAATATATAAGTGTTGTTACAGCACTTCCTATAGAGAAGGAAGAAGCATTAGGAGCATTAGATCAAATGTAAAAGACTGTTTTCCTCAGATTTTACAGAAAGTGTATTGCTTTTACTTTTGGAAAAAAAATCGATCTAGATATTGATATAGACTGTTTCAACGGAATTGCATTGGGTTGAATTCATGTTTACTTCCTGTCAGCTTAAGTCTCGTTCCAAATCGCGTAATATGCACTACATACCCAATAGGTGTACTATCGTTCAATATATTTTTGTGTGAATAAACAGTCGTTTGTATCTTTTCGGACGCACTGAGCAGTAATTTATGTCGTCATTTCCTGAGGGCCTCCTTGCCGGTTGGAGACAGGTAACCACGGTAACCTGTGCCAACCTCATGTGACCAAAAAGACGGTTTGTGAGAATCAAAGTCTGAACTATTTAAGAAATATATTACACCTAGCAAAGTGAAATCTTACACTTACACTTATGGGTTAATGATGTTACAGAGCTGTCTTTCAACATCTGTTATGAACGTTGTTGTCACTACCGCATTGCATTGTGGGATATTTATGCCACTGTAGTGTCCAGCGTTTGCATACTGCAATATTTCACCCGAAATAGTTTGCGTACTATTGGTTTCATACTAAGGTTTTGGACATACTAAAAAATCACACACTGTTTTAGTGTACTAAATAGCATGTTAGTGTGGAATTTCAGATGCAACCTCATATACATTGCAACAGGAAATAAACTGGGACACATTTTGAATGTTTACGTAACAGTGAAAATATATTAATACACTGTGGGACGTTAGTTAAGTAACATCAGAGCACTTTGAGGTTAAAGCAGGAAAAGCAGAGATTTAAATAGTCTACATACAGTTGTGGGTCATTGCTCTTCCTTTTAGCTATGAATATCTCCCTACAACTAAAAGGCTCTTTGAAGAACAGGTCATTGTCAGCTGCCCCAGTGAATCTCATAATCTCAGGGGATGGCTTGGTTTCATTTAGAAAACAACAGAACTGTGGTGAGAGTATCAGAGTCAGGGTTGAAATGGTCTAACCTTGTTAAATGCGAGAATGTGATGTAAGAAACTGTGATGGGAAGTTGAAAAGGATTTTGAAATGCTATACTGACTGGAAAAAAAAAACCCCTCAGGTCACATTTTTGAAACCTTTTTAAAATTTCCATTTTGACATGGTCAGAAAACCCTCAGGTGTTTATTTCCAGCAAGTCTCTTATAAGCGTTTGACACACAGAAACATTTAACATTGCTGTATTCCATTTGTGTCCTTTGACACAGCCGCATAGCTGTGGGAGGGCCTAGGTGGGCCTGGGTCCAACCAATCAGAAGGCTTCTTTTTTTTTGCTGGATCATCCAGTGAATGGCAGGCAATGAAGCCGTTCAATTATCTGACTAAGACCAATAAATATAAAACAATTCTTTTTTCTTGTTAAGAGTACGTGATCAGATTTTTCTGAGTGGTAGTGCATTTTGCAAATGCCAGATTGCGAGCAGCCCCTCCTCTTTTGCTCACAGCCGGCGTTTCGCTTTAACAAGTAACCATGTTACAGACGTAGGCAAAGTTGTTGGTAACGTTCCGTTAAAGAGAGAAAAACCCACAATGGTCACTGAAATAACTTGAAACTGACAAAAGTAATAATAAATACAAATTTACTGAAAATTAACTAATGAAAATCAGCTGTTGCTTTTGAATTGTGGTTCAACAGAATCATTTTAAAAAACAAACTGATGAAACTGGCCTAGACAAAAATGATGGTAGCCCTAGAAAAGATTGAAAATAATTTGACCATAGGGACATATTAAACTAAGGTGTGTCCTGTAATTAGCATCACAGGTGTCTTCAAACTTGTAATCAGTCAGTCTGCCTATTTAAAGGGTGAAAAGTAGTCACTGTGCTGTTTGGTGTCATGGTGTGTACCACACTGAACATGGACCACAGAAAGCTAAGGAGAGAGTTGTCTCAGGAGATCAGAAAGAACATTATAGACCTTCATGTTAAAGGTAAAGGCTATAAGACCATCTCCAAGCAGCTTGACGTTCCTGTGACTACAGCTGCACATATTATTCAGAAGTTTAAGGTCCATGGGACTGTAGCCAACCTCCCTGGACGTGGCCGCAAGAGGAAAATTGATGACATATTGAAGAGACGGATAATACGAATGGTAACCAAAGAGCCCAGAACAACTTCCGAAGAGATTAGAGGTGAACTCCAAGGTCAAGGTACATCAGTGTCAGATCTCACCATCCGTCACTGTTTGAGCCAAAGTGGACTTAATGGAAGACAACCGAGGAGGACACCAAATCATAAAAAAGCGAGACTGGAATTTTTCAAAATGCATATTGACAAGCCACAAAGCTTCTGGGAGAATGTCCTTTGGACAGATGAGACAAAACTGGAGCTTTTTGGCAAGTCACATCAGCTCTATGTTCACAGACGAAGAGATGAAGCATCCAAAGAAAAGAACACTGTACCTAATGTGAAACATGGAGGAGGCTCGGTTATGTTATGGGGCTGCTTTGTTGCATCTGGCACAGGGTGTCTTGAATCTGTGCAGGGTGCAATGAAATCTCAAGACTATCAAGGCATTCTGGAGCGAAATGTGCTGCCCAGTGTCAGAAAGCTTGGTCTCAGTTGCAGGTCATGGGTCCTCAAACAGGATAATGACCCAAAACACAGCTAAAAACACCCAAGAATGGATAAAAACAAAACATTGGACTATTCTGAAGTGGCCTTCTATGAGCCCTGATCTAAATCCTATTGAACATCTGTGGAAGGAGCTGAAACATGCTGTCTGGAGAAGGCACCCTTCAAACCTGAGACAGCTGGAGCAGTTTGCTCACGAGACGTGGGCCAACATACCTGTCGACAGGTGCAGAAGTCTCATTGAGAGTTACAGAAATCACTTGATTGCAGTGATTGCCTCAAAAGGTTGTGCAACAAAATATTAAGTTAAGGGAACCATCATTTTTGTCTAGGCCAGTTTCATTAGTTTGTTTTTTTAAATGATTCTGCTGAACCATAATTCAAAAACAATATCTGATTTTCATTAGTTCAATTTCAGTGAATTTTTATTTATTATTACTTTTGTCAGTTTCAAGTTATTTCAGTGACCATTGTTGGTTTTTCTCTCTTTAACGGAACGTTACCAACAACTTTGCCTACGTCTGTAACTGGTGTGTCTCTCAGCAGATTGTGTCGTGGTTGCTCCTAGTGATGGCAGCTGTTTCAAACCCAAACAGAAAACCTTGAATTTTAAAATTTCAAATAAATACCCATCTGTTTATTATCTACGCCGAACATTTACATAAAAGTTACTACGAGCACACGGATGCATTTGGCTGAAAGTCGTCAGATAACACTGTCACTCGTTAAACCGAAACACCTGTGCATTGAGGAACAGAAGCCTACTTACTACTAATGTAAGAAAAAAAAAAAAATTCATGGTGAAATGAAGCCGTTTGCTTAAATTTGTCACAAAAATACGTCAGGAGGAGCATGGGGGGGAAGATAATTCTGCTCAAGTTCAACCATCATTCTCAATCTCAGCCAAGACCTACTCCTGTGCCAGTTTCTTCTCAACAAGTGCCAAGTAATAACGCATATGTATGTGGCCCCTTATCACTCTACCCATAACAAGCTGCTCTTTTGAAATACTCTTTCCACCTGTCAGTTGGATAAAACCTGGCATCATGACAGACTGAACTCTTTGTCCCCGTCGTCTCCTGCTGGAATCATCAAAAGTAAGCTCATTTACAATTTTGGACTGTAGTGAGTTTCCTGGGTTTATGTTTATTGGGTATAGTTTTTGTTGGGTGGACAATTTTATGCTGTGTGTGTGCATACATGTGGCTCATGTGGCCGCCGTGCCAGGCTATGTGATTCTATTAATGTGGCCGCCGTGCCAGGCTATGTGATGCTGTAATGTGGCGGCCGTGCCAGGCTATGTGATGCTTTAGTGTGGCCGCCGTGCCAGGCTATGTGATGCTGTAATGTGGCCGCCTCGCCAGGCTATGTGATGCTATAATGTGGCCACCTCGCCAGGCTATTTGATGCTGTAGTGTGGCTGCCGTGCCAGGCTATGTGATGCTGTAATGTGGCCACCGTGCCAGGCTATGTGATGGTGCCAGGCTATGTGGTGCTATAATGTGGCCACCTCGCCAGGCTATGTGATGCTATAATGTGGCCGCCTCACCAGGCTATGTGAGCCTATAATGTGGCCGCCGTGCCAGGCTATGTGATGCTATAATGTGGCCGCCGTGCCAGGCTATGTGATGCTGTAATGTGGCTGCCGTGCCAAGCTATGAGAGGCTATAATGTGGCCGCCATGCCATCTATGTGATGCTGTAATGTGGCCACCGTGCCAGGCTATGTGATGCAAACCCGGTCTCACTCCCAACTCCTCAAATACCACCGATTGGGCAGTGCCCCTTGGCATCGGAAACCGACGCACTGAGGCACCCTTTAACGCCAGTATGTGATGAACTAGGCTTTGAACTAACTCCAATGTTAACCCACCCAGCAAGTGACGTAGTATTAATGGCGTGAGAGACGAGAGGCGGGAGGTGCAGGTGGATGGGTCAAGCAAACATAACACTTGCAACCAGGAGACCGGTGTTCGTGTCCCGCGTGAAACTAAAAGTAACATTGACTTATTTTGTCACGTCAGTCGTTAGTCATGTGACTCGTTGGTATTGTCAGTCCTCTGAGTCACATGAGTCACTAGTCAGTGTAGTTAACATCAACCATGACCATTTCCTAACCCTAACTTCTGTTGCGGAAAACCTAACTTCCTGTGAAAACGGATATTTATTTTGAAAGGACACTATGCATGTAACGAGCGTATACTGACACGCCGTCCCTTACATGTCCAAAAGAAGCGAAAGAGGGGTGCACCGTGCGTAACTACTACTTTTGGTGAGTCCATGAGTGGCAGCTCCGATGACAATAAATGCGTTAGTGCATTTTTCCTTTCTAAAATCCTGCACATTATGAATCAAATGACAAGTCTTACACTGTCAGGAGTTTGATGGAAACATAATTAAACGTACCAAAAACCGCAAAAACAAATTTAATTGTAATCCATTTGCATGTCAACAGGCTTTTAAAAGTCTCCTTGGAAAACCATTTCAACGGATTGTCATTTCTTAAATTTTAATTCTACAGCCACTAATGTTAATTTAGTGCTCGGCTTCTTTTCAAACCACAGAGGAATGACAAGATCAGCACAAGTTGGCGGCGAGAGCCTGGTGGTGTAATGGATCCGGTTAATAAATAACACCATTCACACAGTAACTGATTACTTTCAGCAACATGTTAGACAAGTTATTAATATTAATCAACTGTTGTTTTGGTACAACATTAAACAACAACAAATGTGAAAACAAATTAGCTGTTCAGTGAGCATAGTCTCTGTGGACTCCTGAAGCCATGTGTCATATTCCCTGAATACAGATATTTGACATGATTGGATGTGTTTTTAGTAAAGATGATACAATCCCAGGAATGTGTTTAGATCACAAATAATTTGTGATTCATGGGTTTCCCTTTTGATGCCCCCCCCCCCTCCCCTTTATGTACTAATGCTGCATTTGCACTACAAACAACACAAGACTGTGATTGCATGCAGTGAAAACAGATCATGTTTTTTTTCTTTCCCTCTCTGCCGTTGCTTTTCATAATGCCACACTGCTTTAACAACTTTAACACTTCCAGCTGAAGTGGTAATCAAAAACAAAGCAAGAATAAATCAGTGTCATTCCTTAGTTCAACAACAAACCAATTGTCTGGTTGATGCTGATCAGCCAGACAATTGGCTTTGGCTTTTAAGGTTGTATTTTCATATTTGAAATCTATCATTCAGTCTGGCAGACCTCACTGCAGATCAGCTTCTTGACTTTTAAGGGGTGATGCTGTCCTAAATCGGAAGGGCCTGTATCTATCCAAAGATGTTAAATGGTGGAATTTAAATGACAGACATCTAACGACGAAGAGCCGACAGCCTTGTTAGCAGCTCTGTGACGCTCTGTTTGAGCTAAACGCTCATGTCACACTGGGTAGCCTAGCACGTCAAACTATGACGCTCCACTATGGTCGCAGTAGACACGTGATTAACCAGCCCCTTCTCATTCACATAAAAATACCTAGGCTTTGTCACGGCTGTCGGCGTGTGATAACGCTGCATAAGGCACCCTTTAGCGCTGTATGAGACGCTCTGGGCTTTCCTTTTACTACAATATAAATCCATCCACGGGAACAGTAAACGCTCAGAGAAAGTGCAGTGGTGACGTAGATTAAAGAGCAAAAGAAACACACAGGAATGGGGAGGTGGATGGGTACAACAAACACAGGGCTTACATCCAGGCCGCTTTTTGTTCAGTTTCACCTTACAAACGTAGTAGTTTTAAGCCCAACCATGTATTTTGTTTTCCTAAGTGGTTTTGTTGCCTAAACCTAAAGTGACGCCATGGGGCGTGACAAAGAGGCCGTATGTATCGAATTGGGATGAGAACGTGTTGGGTTAATGTTGTGAATTTAAACAGAGACACATGCTTAGGTTTAGGCAACAAAGCCACTTAGTTAGGTTTAGGAAAGAAACATCATGGTTTAGGTTAAAATTACTATGTTTGTAAAGTGAAAGTAAAACTTGGGACAATACATTGTTGATTTCACACGAGACACGAACAGCGCTCTCCTGGGTGAAAGTCCTGTGTTTGTTTGACTCACCCTCCATATGTGGGTTAAATTCAGTCTTTATACTACATCACCACACTCCCCAACCACTTTCTCTGAGGGTTTAATATTGACGCGGATGGGTTTATATTGTAGTTACTTGAAAACCTGGTGCGTCTTATACAGACGCTAAAGAGTGCCTTGTGTGTCGGTATCAGACGCCCTTGGAATGAGAACGGGCTTAGCAATCCATCCAGCGGTTGTCAAGACATTTTACCCTAAGCCACAAAAGTCAGAGGATATCCAAAGTCATTAGGGTTAATCCTCTGGGGACCATGAATATTAAAATTTGGTGCCGATCCAGCCAATAGTTGTTGAGATATTTCAATCTGGACCAAAGCAGTGGATCAACAGACCAACATTGCCGTCCACACTTTGTTACCTGGTGATGTTTAGATTACTTTAGTCTAGTCCTAGTAACTTGAGGAAAATATAGCTGGGTTGGGCCTAGATATTTACAGATTTTCAGATGATGAGCACGGTTCCTGCATGTACATGTTGGTCATACAAACAAGTTTAAATAAAATAAGGTGTTCAAGTCTAGTGGTTCGTACTGCGATGTGTGTCAAGAATCGACTAAAATGATTAGATCTCACTTAAATTGTTCTTGGCTTGAACTTTTTTCACGAGTTGAAGGTGACAAAACTCAGACACGGCTAATCAAGATGGCTTAAGCGCTACTAAGTAGTTCTGTAAAAATGTAAATGTGTGACCTCCCGGTGAACTTAATCCTATCAGAATCGCCGTTCTGCTGAAAGCTCTTAGTGTTCGCCAAGTTTTCAATCACTTACCTATAGAACTGACACAGCACTGATTTCACTTAGCTTTATGACACTTTTAAAATATACAGAAATAAAATTGCACTCCTCCCGAGGAAAAGATAAATGGTGCGTTGACACACATATGGTGATTGGTGCTTTTATAAAACTTTAGTAGTTCCGTAACTCAGCAATTCATGCTGGTGTTTCCTTTAAACGAAGACAACAATAGCATCTGCTCGAAAACCCCATCATTAATCCTGCAGACCAAGCATGAAAAATGAAGACAGATCACAGGGAGCGGTAGTCCTATTTTGGGGCGTAATTTATATGTTGTGTTTGCTTCCCAGGCAATCTATCCAGTTTATTGAGGCGCTGAAGAAAACTAATCGCTGGTCTGCACTTTGAGACTCTCTCTGTGTGGACTGCCTCTCACATTTTATGAATAGAGTTGAACTCTAGATGTGATGTGGACCCTTTTGCACAGGACATTATGTTAATTAAGACAAGCTCGTGCGCTGATCTGATTGCTTACAGCCTTTCGTGAGCTTAATTACAGCTTGGAGGCTTATTCAAGTCAATCTATATATTTATCACCGAGCTTCGGGCTCTTGACAAAAGGTTGTAATTTAAAACAACGTGTTGCCTAAGAGGGAGAGTGTTACATATGCATGATCATTTAAGATACTGAATAATTTCTCAAATTGGTTTCACAGAAAACACACATCTTAACACTCATGGATACAGTTGTATACATCGCTCCAGTAGCAGCATCCAACATGCTGGCTCCCCTCCATTCTCACGTACAGGCTGACCTGTCAGAGGTCATCTGGGACTGTGGATTAAGCCTTAATTGGCCTGCTTGTCACACTGGGGTTTCCATTTACTTTCATTTGGTCAGAGTTCTCCTCAGCCCAGACCGGGTCACTGGGGACCACATGATCCCAGTGAGGGCCCCCTGGGAAATTAAAGCACTGCTTGGATGTTCTTAGACTGACTCTATCTCTGTCTTTCTGTAGTCTTGCCCTCCCAGTCACCCTGGTCTATCTTGCCGACTATCTCTCTCTCTCTTTACTCCTTTTCTTTGGGCTGAGGTACACCTGGTACATCTACTCTAGTGAAACGGATGACATTTTACAGAACCATGTTTTCATTCCTTCACTGACATAAGAGACCTTAGTGACGACTGCTTCCGCATATTATCAAGGAACATACTGGTAAATCTTAAATTTGCCACAGTTTTTCTATAATCCATCGGGTGGGTCAAAGAGAGAGAGAGAGTATACAATGTGTTGCACATGTTGCCTGCCAATAAATAAACAGTTAATACGTTTGTCATGATCTCATCTCTTAATTTAAATACTTAATATACAATGCTGTTAAGAATAGTTAAACAGATAAATAATGCTACATGATAAATAAAAGGCTATAAATAGATGGGTGATCGGTATCCGTCGATACTTTCATGCTAACAATGAAACATTTATGCTATAATAGAACAACGACCCCAAGTACACAGCTCAATAAACAACTAAAATCGTTTTGAAACAGCAACATATTAAAGTCCTTGAGTGGTCAGGCTGGAGTTCAGACTTCATTGAAAATCAATCTCTACAGTGATAGCTGTGCACAGATGTTACTCATCCAGTTTGACCAAGCTTCAGCAACTCTACAAAGGAAAAAAAAGGGGAACTCCGAATTGTGCCAAGATGAGAGGTGTATCCAGGGAAACTGCATTTGGCAGCCAAATGTGCTTTATTGCAAATCTGAGCCCTGGTATAACTCGATAAGGGTTTTTGAATACATCCTGAAGGCAGTGGCGCTACAGTAACAATCCACATCTACTAATGGGAAGACAATGTCTTTAAAGGTTTTCCTCCTCCGTTTTGTTCAGGCATCAACCCTTTGCATATAGTTAAAGGTGCTAAAATTGGAAAATTCAGGGCATTAATATAGCAGCGAACAATTTGCTATGTAAAGATATAGTCAAGTAATGGCATCCAGAGCAGAGAGTGAAGTTGCTCTCCCTCTGTGTATGTTGTAATCCAAGTTTTTCTCTGTGTTTACATAGCCGGCTGTGAGCGCCGATTTAAATAAAGACATGACGGACACAGAAGTTGTAATTCCCCCGTTTGGCCACTATGTAAAATTTGTTTCGAAGCCTGGAGCTCTCCCTGAGGGCTTGAGGCAATCCCTCAATCATAGATATGCTCTGAATTTCGAATTTAGGACCTTTAAAGGTCCTCCTTTTAGGAGACATGACCTTCTTCTCATTCTCTCACTGCTTTTATTTGAGGCGTAGACCTTCCGTCTTTTACAGAAAGGTTCATTAAGTCCCTTCATCACTTTCTCGTCTCCCTTTCTGTCTTCTCTCTCATTCGGTCCCTATCCTCATATTGCTGTCTAACTTACTTACAATCAGTTACAATTTCAAGAGTGACATCTCCGTGTAGGAATGATAGCACCATACATTTCGAGGACTTATGGGGAGTCAGCTCATTCCTGTGGTGTCCACAGGATGGTGGCAAAGTGGGCAGCTGCTCCTGCCCTTTCTGTCTTGGGTGTCAAAGTGCCCTTTTCAAATGCCACATCTAAATGTTTCCACATGTTTCCTGTGAATCATCTGACTGAGGAAATTATACTAAATGGTCCTCATCTAGCCAAAAAGTCTTTATGGCTGGCATTTTGGACGGATTTTTTGCAGTGCCCTCCCTGCTATCATAGGGCATGGGCCTCTATATATATCTACCTGCCCTGAAAGTGTAGGTGCACACAAGAGACCAACTTAAAAATGATGAAGGAGGAACAGAATTTCAAAATAGTAGAGACGCCAAAGACATGTATTGACAATGTCAATACCAATTTCTTCCCTACTAGATTTTGTTTCATCAGTTGTATAAGCCTGTTTTTATCCAATAGTCTGCGGTGGCCAGTCAAAGTTGAAAAAACAATGTCAATACTCTTTATTGACTTACATAACTTTTTTGTTTAGGTTGTACAGATTTTATGGATATGAAGCATTTGAAGATTCTCCAAGAAATGACATCAAAATAAGACAAAAAATACCAATGTAGGCACTGGTGGTCCGAACCATTTCTGTTGCAGAGTTCAAAGGGTTAACCAAAACAATTACCCTTTCGTGACAGATTTCCTTGAAATCCAGAGTGAAAATAAACGTTCCTTAGTTCATTCAGTCAGTAGACCTGTAACAGCATCCAGAGACTGAAGAAGAAGTGGGGTTGAAAGTGAAAAGTGAATGGTGCCCAAACACTGTTTGTCTCTGGAAAATATCCTCCTCTCCTCTGTGTATTAAAGCTATTTTGTATTCGTGCTACACTGATGGTGATGCTGTTTCTATTGGGGGAAACACTTGATCTTTGCAGGCAATTAACTCAATATGCAATAAAATTAATTCATCCATGCAAGAAATACGTTCTCATAAAACCTCTAGCTAACAATGTGCTGTATACGACTCTCCTCACAAAACCATCAGTGACATTCCTCACATTATCTGCTCATTCTCTGTCCAAGAACAAGTCCGAAGAACTAATTTCCAGCAACCAATCCCCCTCCAATCTCGTGCGGCGAGAAACTGGATGGCCATTTGGTGCTGCGGCATGTTACTGGGCTGTATCATACACAACAGATGGGAGACACATGAAAGGTCCAGCGAGTCTCAGTGGAATGAATCCCACAAGCTTATTACTATTCTGTTCAACCCTATTTTAAGCAAAAGTACATACGATCAATTTGTCATGTGTCCCCTTCGACCACCTGGCGTATGACCTCTCTCATTATGCTGGTTAGGTCCTCGTTGGGAGACGGTGCTCAGAGGCAGGAAGTAGGTCAAGGGAAGGATGAGGACGACGTGGTCGGGTGGTTTTGCACATTTCCATTAACCCTATGAAATCAACCTACGTTCACATAGTACATTGTTAACTGAATGCATATAGGTCTTATGACTATCCAATTGGAAAAGGCGTCTACAGGCAAAGAAAGTTATAGAGAGCTGAATTGCTGTCACATTTTCTAGCTGTTCCACTAGTCTTGACCCAATTTCTTCATACTGGAATATGTTTCATCAGTTGTATAAGCCTATTTTTATCCAATATTCTGTAGTGGGCAGTCAAATTTGAGCACCTTTTGCTATCATCTAAGATTAAAAAAAAATGAGGGCTATCAAATTGAATGCGATAATAACATGTTAATTATTGTAATTTCTTTGACGCATTAACACAACTTGCGGGTTTTAGGTTGACGTTTTAAAGCTAGAGTGAAGATACTGGCATTATATGAAACTAGAAAACCTATCAACTGGTACCAACCATGTCATACTAGCTTGTCGTGAAGGTGGCTAAATAACGCTCCAAACTTATGCTAAATTTTGACGAGGATGGATATCCACAATAATAATAAATTCAACTTATAAAGCGCTTTTCAAGGACTCAAAGATGCTTTAACCCACAAGTCTCCCCTTTACAGACATGCCCATTTTATGATAATCACATGCCGTTTGGGACAAGTCATAGTCAAGTCAGCACACTGACACACCGACAGCTATTGTTAGATGTTGAGCTTGAGTTTGCCATGTTATGATTTGAGCATTTATTTTTTTATGCTATGCAATACCTGTGAGGGTTTCTGGACAATATTTATCATTGTTTTGTGTTGTTAATTAATTTCCAATAATAAATATATACATACATTTGCTGAAAGCAAGCATATTTGCCCACTCCCATGTTGATAAGAGCATTATATACTTGACAAATCTCCCTTTAAGGTACATTTTGAACAGATAAAAAATGTGTGATTAATTTGCGATTATGTATGGACAATCATGTGATTAATCAAAAATAGATATTTGAATCGATTGACAGCCCTAACAAATATATAGATTTTATTAGCATTAAACAATATCTCCCAAAATAAGGCCGTATCTGTGACTAAGTGTGTTTTTATTGTGATGTTATTTTGCTGTCACAGAAAAAAAAACATTATGTGCTGGCAAGACCTGGCGTGTCCCCAAACAATGTACATGATTGACATCTGGGCTGATCCGGGTGTTTAAACTCTGAACAGCTCATTCTCAAAGTGACAGGTTAAAAAATAAGAAACTGTTGTGTTTGCTGAGCAACACTGTGACATGGGGTGTGGTGGTGGTGGCTTGGCCGGCTGGTTGGAGGTGGACAGGGACTAACTGCCAGCTGCAGCACCTGTTCTGGGTCGGATTAATTGTCTCTGAACACGGTAAAGCACGCCCACTTAAAAAACACGCAGAGGAGAGAGAGGGAGTGTTGTGGTTTGACGTAACAGCACATGACGTCTCTCTTAAGCCATTTCAGTCATTGTGTTTTGGGGAATTAGTGTTTTTTTAGTTCATAAAGTGCCAGTAATGAGGAATGAAGAGATGGACTCTGTACTTGTTAATGTGAAGCAACAGTGCCAACTACTGCAACACTGTGCCAGTGTCCTCCCACAGTGCAAAGATAGGTGAATTATGCTCGGGCGCCATTGTTGTTAATTAAAAATTTCAACAATGCGTAGTGCGTTACAAAAAGACCACAAACAAAGCTGTTGTGTACTCGGGGGAAACAAACCATACAACAAGAAATGAACGTGCTCATGTGTAGTGTGGCGGCTATACGTCAGAACACAACTGTCCAGTCGGAGAAGAGTATGTAAATGACGTGCTCAGCGAAACACACACACACAGAGCGGCGGCTTCATGAGGCTGCCTATTCAGCCCGGTCGAATGAAAAGGTGTGGCAAATGACATGATAATTTACAAGGCATTTAGTGTGCAATAAGAACGCCGTGTCATTTGTACACCATGTAGTCTGTACTGACTGCAATGTAAACGCATCCGTGTAAATATGCTACGCTCAGAGCAAGTGAAGTAGAATAAAAAGTAAGATAGACCACTTGCGGTGGGCAGGAGAGGAGGTGGATGAGTCCAACAAACCCATTTCAACCAGGAGACTAGTGTTTTTCTCGTAAAGTTACGTTAGTGACGTTGGTGACATGTTTTCCGTACCTCTGTTACGTTGTTTCCGTAGATATTTTACTTAGTTTACGTACTTATTTTAAGCCCAACCATGACGTTTTTTCCTAAACCTAACAAACTGCAGACATTACCGCAGTTTTGTTGCGTGGCGCACAAATGACATGCGAAAAGTGGCGTACAAATGACATGTGACAAGTCTGATATGCTCATGACATACAGAATGTCCTTGTAATGTATTCTTACTTATTGGATTCTGGGGAATAGACTGATCCTGGATTTGATTCATGGTATTTTACTTTCATTTTGAGTTCAGAATAATACCCCCCAAATATTCTATCCGCTTAGAGTGCATGAGTGTTTATCCAACTGACTTTGCAACCCTGAGAAACTGAAACAAGCCAACAGTCCGGGGTTGGATCAGCATGACTTTAAGTGATTTGGGTATGTAGGTCTCAGTGAAGCGATTTTGTGCCTGCGAAATGAACAAGAGAGGGAATGGGGAAAGGGGATAAATTGGATCGGAGAGAGGAGAGAGAACGGGCGAGAGCAAGCAGTGCAAAATGAAGTGTAGGTGCAGTTTTATCGCTGAACCACAATATTAACTTCCTTTCAAACTAAGACATGCAGTATCAAAATTTCAATGTCACGTAATAGAGGGCAAAGACAAGGAACTTCAAAAAATATGAAGGAAATACATGGTGAAGGAGCACAGCTAGAGATGTGAATTTGCTGTAGTCCAGTTTGTAGTAAACTGTGGACTGCTACTGTGTCCTCTGAGGGTTAAGTGTATCTGGGAGGTGCGACCTCTGACCACCTCTCTTGTCCCCGAGGTGCAGCCAGGCTTAGGTTCATTAGCTGAACAGGTAACAGGGATGATGAATGAGCTGTATTCGCTCTGCTCCGTATATACACTCAGGCCAGCCGCAGTCAGGAAGATAAAGAGAGCCTCTCTGAAATACATGCAGGAGCTAGAAATAAAATAAAACTTGACAGATATATAAATATATATAAAAGCCATTTAAGGCATTTGTTTTTTTATTTAAATCTCTTCTTGTGTGGCTTTTTTATGCAAAGAGATCCACGTTTGGGAGTATACAATGAATATTTTACTGTAATCCTATGCATTTTTGTGTGTGTTGTTGTGAATAGGGACACATTTCGAACAACAAATCAGATGATTGGGAGCATCTATGGTGACTGAGAGAGCTCAATGCTTTTTTTCTAAGCGGGATCAATGTGATGTAAGACTGAAGTGATTAACATGTTTATTTGCTTATGTCTTTTTTATTTGTTTTGTCTTACTGGGGACCAAATTGGTATTCCCAGTCATGATTTACATAAGAAGGTCATGGTTAGCAGCAGCAGCAAGAACATAAATCTACTTTCACCATAGGTTAAAGCTCAAGTAAGCATCCATTTAATTTATGCAAATTAAGATGTCCTCAGGAATGCTAAACAATGTATGTGTGTGCGCGCTTATGTGTGTTTTGTAAGCATGTAAATGCAGTAGAGCATGTTGTTCGTGGGTGTACGTATTTAGTCTGTTGCAGCCTCACTGTGGTGCACATACTGTAAAAATAAGACCTATAGGCTGTCAGCCTAATTTATGATTGTGTGTGCATGCGTGCTGAGATATCCTGTCATATGTTTCGTGCGGCCACTGGGATCAGCTGTCAGATCAAACTGTGGAGGAGCACCAGTGGCCCATTTGGACCCATGGTCTCTATGGAGAAAAAAAATGCACATTCGAAAGAGCTCCACATAAAGATAAAAGCATATTACATGAGGTCCATAAAGGGCAAATTATAATATATTTTAATGCATTTGCTGCAAAAGCCACTATTCAAAATTACTGCTCCTTATCTGCTCTAATTATGCAAAATCCTTGAAATTGCCTTGACAAAAATATACATTTTTTGGCAGTGTGTTTTACAGTTCAAACTGAATAATTATTGTACTGATGCAATTAATGTGAAATCAAAAAAAACATACTGTTCAGTGCTCACAGACTTGTACACTTGATCCCTTCTCTTTTGCTCTTCCTGAGGTTTTGAACATGTTTACTCTTGAGGTCTTGACTTTTTCCATTTACTGAATCTATAGTCTAAGGATAGAGGGTGTGTCGTATGCTCTACGGATTGTAAAGCCCCTCAAGGCCAATTTGTGATTTGTGAAATTGGGTTAGATAAATAAAATTGACTTGACTAGAGAAATGAATGTGTATGTTCAAATAAAATAACCGATTCAATTAACACACATAAGGAATGCCTTTTGTTTCGATTCACTAGTGTGCAGGGGTGCTGTTTTGACACGTAGGGTTAATTAGTGAGGTTTTAGTTTCTTTAGAGTAAGTTAGATTTGTAGCTTTTAATTTAAGAGTGCTCCTTTTGTTCAACTTGTTTCTTTGTTTTGAACAGGACCCACCAGCCCGCATCTTTTAGTGTACCTCGTCTCCTTTTGTTGTTGGAATTATGTAAGCTCCTTGTGAATGAAATAACTTTACTTTACCGAGAACATCTGGTTTTATGTTGCCTCCCTTTCCCCTAATGAGCTGGGTCGCAACATGGTATATAAAAGAAAACATTCTGTGCGGGTCCACAAAATCAGTCTCCCATCCATTGTCTATGGAGCAGCTCCAGACTTTATACTTGATGACATCACAAGTTTGAGACTCTGGTTTCTGGCTTTGAGAGAGAGAGTAGCTCATGTTCACAAATATTGATTGAACTTTCCTGCATTAGGCCGCATGGAAATAACAAATTGGAATTCTTAATTTAGGTCATGCTCCCCTTTAAATTGGTCTAGAGCAACATCTTAAGTTTTAATATATAAAGAAAACTAACATGGATAAATGTGCTTACGTAGGATCATTAGGGTGCAGCTGAGAAACACTTCATCTAAATAATGATTCCACAGGCTTTCTTTGTTGTTCAAGCAGTCACCCCAGGTGGTACATAAACACATGGCCAATTAGTTTAATGTATGAAGGAAGCGGTGCACACTTCACAGTGTTTCCAGGACAGTCAGAGTTCTCCACCAATAACGGACTCCAGAATATAAAGTGTCAGAATTGGCAAAGGGGCATAGATGTGGCAAGTCACGGTCATGACTTGAATTCCTATACACAATTGGTCATATGTTATTTTAAGATAAGTAAGTTGCTTTTCTAAGAGTATTACATTACAGCATATATACAGTATATATACATATTTTTTACCTCTAAGGGCATGTGCAATATTTCACACATCTTACTGCGTCTTTGGTGTACCACTGTACTGTCTTGTTGGTTGTTTTAAACTTATTGCAATTGTGTGCTAAACTATTGCCCCAAGCAAAATTCCCCTTTGGGAACAATAAAGTATAGCTTATCTTATCTTTATGTAGCCGGTGGCCCATATCAAGATTTAACAAGTAGCTTTGTCATGTGGTGTAAGCAGTATTTGTTTACACTCTCAAGATAAGAACTTAGTACAGCATTGTTCATCTCAACAACCCTCAAAGGAGGCAGTTTCTGCCATATTAATAGCTCCATATGTTGAATTTCAACACTCCCCTTTGTCCTTGAAAGCAGCGGGAAGCTTTTACCTTCTCATTTCCTCTCATTGCTCATCTTTGTTTCCTACAGTCTATTTTGACCTTTTCTACTTGTGATCATCTCTCTTACACCGCTCTACCCTCCTCTATAGGTTTTCCTCCTCCACGTCTCCTCCAGGATCTTTTGAGAGGAGAAATATGCTTTGCAAATCACAGAGATGGTGCTCGTTGGCGTATTGTGACCTATGGTCCGCTTCCATACATCATAAAAGCCCCGCCAGGTGTCTTCCCCAGTAAGATCGGGCTTTTCATCATCCATCGAAGATTCGGTAGTGCATTTCTCCTTTTTCTTCACTCTTCTTGTCCCCAAGGGGACCTTAAAATAGCATGAAGCTAGAGGTTTTTTTCCATATTATGGATTGTGTGTGCTTGTTCCATTGGCGACTATTTCAATGCCTTTAATTTACTGCAGAAATTTGTAACGTTGTGTTTTTTCTTGATGTGACATTCTATTACATTAGTACTGAGTGATATTGTTAAAGGGAATCTTGTGTGGTTAATGTAGGACACAATACACTGAAATAAAACCCATGCCCAAGAGCATAGAGTGGCTGTGTGACATTTCAATTATCTGTGCATCCAACGCCTACCAGGGTTACAGGTGTGTCTCTTTCATTTGTTTCAGAGGGGCACCATCACACAGTGGTGTGATTGCTTTTATCAACAAACCTCTAGACGCCGGTTTTGCCTCATTGCCTCTGTTTCTTCCCCTCAGGACCGTCATTAATGAAGATGAACCAGAGACCTTCCTGAAACACCTTTGTTTTTTCCAAATCTGAAGCGTCCTCCATGTATTGTTACTCAAGAATTACATTAAAAAAAGGACCCACAAAAACTTACATTAGGTGTAATAAATGTTGTACAGGAGTGTGGTAAAAAAATACTGTAGAAAAAAAAGAGAAACAGCATGGAAAAAACTGAAAGCATATCAACCAATGGGGAGACTTTTTGCACAACGGAAAGTACTGTTATCACCAGTGGGCAACCTCTGGGTCTGAAAAGTGAAGCCAATGAGGAAGTGCCTTAAACTTGCATTCTTTCTATAATAGCCAGCAGGGGGCGACTCCTCTGGTTGCAAAAAGAAGTCTGATTGTATAGATGTCTATGAGAAAATGACCCTACTTCTCACTTGATTTATTACCTCAGTAAACATTGTAAACATGAGTTTATGGTCTCAATCGCTAGTTTAGCTCCACCCTCTTGTGTCACTTCTAGTAGCAAAAATACAAAACCAACTTCTGGGTTCATAGCATGATGCAAGCTGGCCCAAAGATTGGAAAAGTCCCAGCTGTAAAACAATGAATACATTTTTTTTTTTTCTGAGCGCCGCAAACCCCTCAAAATGACTCAGAATTGTGATCCATTCTGTCCAACAACATTTTAAAAGCCTATAAGAGCCATATGATTACATTATTTTATCCCATTCAAGTGTGCGAGGAGCCAATAGGAAGTCAGCCGACTGAAAGTTGCCAACTGACGCCTTCGCCAGTCTCCATTTGCAGGTTGTAGCAGCCAAGAGTCTCCCCCACCAGCTCACACAGCTATACAGCCATTTCTAGTTCCTCTGGCAATTACCATTAAATGAGACTATTTTTATGACTTTTATTAAAAAAAGCCTGAAACAGTCACCAGAATAGATTGTAGGAACAATCAATTGGAAGATTTTAGTTGAAAATGAAATTTTAGACATACATTCCTTTAAAAAAAGGTCAGTAATTTGGTGGATTTCCCCTCAGGGTAGCGGTTAAGTTGAGCATAAGGACAGGGCAAGATGAGCACTATGGGGAAAAAAATGTTACACAACTTAAAACCATTTTTTTTTTGTCCGTTTCTGTCCTTTCTCGAGGGCCTTCCAGCACACAGGGGCAGACAATCTGTCTCTCCATCCTGCCTCTGCTGAGAACCACAGCCTAATATCATATCTCACTGTGAAAATGTCTCTTACTCTGACAAAGGTTGCAGTCAAGCACAACAAACGGTTTGCCTTTCTATTTGCCGTGTCATAGTCGGTGACTTTTGCCATGTTTTTTCCACTGCCTTTTCACTGATCCAATCACTTCTCTCTGCAACCCCTTCCTTGATTGCTTTTAAAATCCTCCATGGGAAAAAAGGATGCTGGTTTGTGTGGAGTTTGCAGTCTTGTGGGATGATAGCTTTCTTGTGAGAAAATAGCTCTTGAGCAAATATGTTTTTAATTAACTTGTAGAACTAGGAGGTATAAATGTAATTAAATTGGAGTGAGCTGGGCTATTGGCCCCGTGCCGTCAAATATTCAAGGGAATGAACCTTTCCAAATGTATGAACATATCAATTTTGGGTATGTTTGTCTATGCATACAAGGGCCAGTTCTTTTTTGCCCACAGGCTTAACATAACCTAACCCCGTTCTCCAACTGTAAACAAAGAAAAGATGAATATCACAAAAAAACACACTGGATTGATATAGGGCAGTAGAGCCCCATTGGTTAGCACTGTTGCTACACAGCAAGATGGTTTCACACAAAAAGTAAAGTTCTTATCACAAAAGCTGATATATTTTTTTCAAAGAGCAAGAAAAGAGAAGATTGAAGGTATCTTGGGCACAGACTGGCAACCTGTTGTTTAGGATATGGGTAGACTCCAGCCTCCACTGTGAAATAACTAGGTGTGAAAACTTAATTGGATTGATGGTTTGGTTCATGTTCAGACGGAAAAAAAAAAACAGCACAGTGTGAACAAAAACACACAGGGGTCTGCAATGCTGTGGGTGTGTTCAGTAAACCATCCAGTTCTATCCCATGAGGCAGGATTAAACAACTCTAGAAATACACCACAGCGCCAATCATTCATCCCGTCTGTGCAAGGTGAACGGTAGAAGCACAGTGTTTAAGTTACAAGCTTACAGGAACTTTTTGGCATCCGTGTATTTTCTTGGCCAACGTTGTCATATAATGTTCCTTTTTTTCTATTCCTTTGCGGGAGCCTCTGAGTCAGGACCCCTGCTGTGCCAACGCAGTGGTCCCATTGAAATAAATTGTCGGTCTCAACACCGCCTAATCTCTAATCGTCAGACAAATTCAAAGAACATCAAGAGACACGAATGTGTATGACCAAATTACGAACCGGCTATGTGACCACGGTGTAATCCGTGTCTTGTTCTGCCTCCTGCACGTTCTACCCAGGCGCCAGACCAAACGGCGTATTTCCAGTAGGTAAGAACATGTCTGACACGGACAATCTTCTGTTGTGTGGTACATGTGTGAAAGGGGTAACTCAGGACAATGTCCGGCGCGGATTCTCTGGACGTTGTCCGGAAGTCCAACACGTCGTCATCCCGATTCGTCGCATACTGAGGCTTTTTCAGATCCCTTTGCGTCACTTTATAGTTGCAAACACGTGCGCAATGATATGAATTCAAACTAAAACACTTGCTGAGGTTTAGGCAACACAAATACTTAGTTAGGTTTAGGAAAAAACAACACGGTGTGGTTTGAAATTGCTACGTTTGTAAAGTGAAAATGAAACTTAATGTTGTGAAAGTGAAACGCATGGGACACGAACAGCTAAACGAACAGTTTACCGTTGCCGCGGATGGGTTTACATTGTAGTTAATTGAAAGCCAAGTGCGTTTTGTACATGTGCTAAAGGGTGCCTTGTGTGTTGGTATCATACGCCGATGGGCGTGACAAAGCGCTGGTAATTTAACCCATTGGAAGTGCGGACGGGCTGCGTATTTTCAGTATGTACATATGAGAAAATGACTTATGTAACACAAAAGAAAGAGATATCCTGGTATTTAGAAATATTTTTTTTGCGACAACTAGTATCAGTAGTGATATTGTGCATGCGAACAGATCCTTCTGAAAAGTAAGAGGTATGTTTCTCTCATGTCCGACTGGATATAAAGCAATTCAGTCACTTATGTCAACGAGATATTTATAGCAAATGGTTATCCAGTTAGATTTGGCTTTTACTAAACCTTAAATCAACAATATTCAAAAATGTAGCACATCAGAGTATAGCAGTGGGATTCCATTGAGTTATACACATGTCCGTACATAACTCATTACTTTGTCTTCCCACTTGCTGATCGATGTGTGGAAATCCCCGCAGACCTCGCTGACCAGAGAGCTGTGACCTTTCCAGACCCTGTAGTAACACTGCTGCTGGTAGTGCTAACATGGCATCAAGCTTCCTCCCTTAAGTGCTAACAGCGCCTACAGCCACCATATCCTCCGCTGTTTGTTGTGCCACTGCTCCACAAAAACAAAAAAAGAAGACTCAAGCATGCCGGCGATCATGCTGCTTCTTGTGCACATGTGGAAATAATCGGACATTTCGGTCGCAGGACTTTTCATCTGGGCGGCTACTGCTACAGCCACAGCTTTGAAATGCCCTCTGGCGAAGAAGAGTGCTGGCTAGATAGTGTCACTTTCCATTACCGCCATGCCTGCCTTCCTAAAATTAGAGAGGACGCCGCTGTAAACATTGTAGGGGACCTTGGAATGACTGCCAGCAGGAGCTTAAAATATAAATATAAGGATTGCAGGTTAGTTGAAAGAGGAAATGATAATTCAAGTCAAGAGGAGACAATATATGTTGTGGTTGGCTGCTGCCTGTTTATCTATCTGACCTCACATGGCCACAAAGTGTTGTTAGGGTTCTGGACACTGAGATTAGCTGACCCACAAAGAGGGTTCATACCCGTTTCTGTATGGACTGGATGCTGTTACCCTCCAGCTTTACTGATTACTTTGGAGAAGCTAACTGAAAAGACAAAAAAAAAACTTGACCTCACTAACTTCTTTTGTCCAAGCGTGGCTTTTAAATACCTTATGACAGAGTTGTTGAAACAGCCTGACAGTGTACGACTGACTGACCAACCGATATCGTATTTGCAATGCCTGCGAGTAATGGAAAGTGCAACAAAGCGCATGGCCAGAGAGAGAGAAAGACAGTCAGTCAGAGAGAGCCGGGGAAATAACTGTTAACTGTGCAGCCAATATCTCTGTCCCTGTCCCTTTTTTCTACTCTGTGCTCTGTGCGGCGTTGTGTGCTAGAGGTAATCAATGTTTGGCACTAGTTATTTGTGGAGTCACATCCTGAGTGCTGGCACAGGGAGACTCCAAGGTCAATGCGCAGTGCACACAGGGTTACACCACAGCTGCTCATGCACACAAGCATATGCAAACAGGATCACTCAGGTTGTAATCTGATTGGCTGATTGCCGCCCTCCCCCACCCACCCCAAAGTGATGGGCCATCATAGTCTCTCCGCTATCCATAGCAGCGCAGAGCGGCGATGTATTGTATCTAGATTTCGCTGTGCTGACAGATATGTGTGTTGACATGGTAGGGAGGGAGTAACGGGGAACACAATACAACGTGTGGCGGCGATAATGGCGAGGAATACACAGCAGTATTATGTGATGTCCAACCTGTAACACAGGTGTTTGCAGATGTAGCCCCGCTGAGGTTAAAAACAATTTAATGTTATTTCTTTTCTTTTTATCCTCACATTTAATCTCTTGTACACAGTAACCGTGTTATCTGAATGAAGATGTCGAGTCGTGCTTCAATAAAATTGGATTTACATCCCTCGTTAAATAGCCGGCTTTGCCTTTTTTAAGTGGGTGGAATAAAAATAATAAGTCCGAGTGAGTCAGAGGTTTGCATTTGATGCGTTGTTTGTTTCCACTCGGCCTCCCCTGTCACACATGAGCAGGAGCTTGTTTGGTTCGACAGCGGTTACCTTTTGCCCTGGCAGTCATCCACAGAAACACATCAAAACCATTCAAGGGAAACAGCCCATCGGGTTTACAACAACCGAGATATATATATTTTTTTACCTCTTTGAGATATGCTTCTACACAAACACAGACTCTTTTAGTCTCCTATAAAAGTTCATTTTTATTTGTGTATGGATAGATATTGAATTGTAACACGTTTGCCTATTTAGCTGACAAATTTCCTCTTTCCATATCCAAAATTACAAATATAATGAGAGTAAACGCTGAGTGATGCTTTATCTTATTTAAATTTTGATGTCTTTTTGACCCTATACTGCTACAGTATGATTTTAAAACATTATACTTTTGTGTGGAGGATCTGGAGGAAGGGTAATCTACTTGCCATTAGGACGAGTGCAGGCCACACACATGTCTTCTGTCCAAGCCAATTTGTGAGGATCATTCTCTCTGAGAAACAGCTATCAATCTTGCATTTCATATGATAGTCAGTATGATACTGTATTAATGGATTAGTGGGTTACAAGATGTAGTTACCAACAGGTTAGGTTGGTCTCATACACCGTTCATAGCTATACCTATGGCAAATAATGCATATGGAATTTGTATATATCCCATGAAATCAATTTGTATGTGATCGTAATCATGAAATATAAAGAGCGACAAACGCTGCATAGGGAGGAGGTCGGGGTGGATGGATGGGTCAAAAAGCAACCAGACTTTCGCCAAGGAGAGCGGTATTCATATCCCATGTGAGACCAGAAGTCAACGTTGATTTATGGCATGTAATTTACGTACTTAAGTGACGCCACTTCCATTTAAACCAAACCAAAATCTTTTCCTAAACCTAACTGCCTAAACCTAACCAAGTTGTTTTTCCGTGAAGAAGGCAGTTTATTTTGAAAAGACTGTATGCATGTGATGAGTGTAAATTGTTTTAGTTTTAGTCTAGATGCAGTCATTCCCAAAGACAGGGTCTTTTTGGGGTCGTCAAATAAATGTGTGGAATTTCTTCCATAGTCTTTTAACATTTATATCTGCAGTACATCTTTCAGCCACATGAGGGAGCCTGAATGTTCGTATTGTTCTGATAATTGTAGCCTACTTATAACATTGAATCTAATATGAAAGGCTAGCTACATTCTGTTTGTTTTACTGATGAGAGGAAACAACATGAGAGCCTGTTTACTCTGCATAAATGCATTTATTTTGTCTCATTTATAAAGTATTTTAGTATATTTATGTGTTTCAATTTTCAATTATGATTTATCAACCATATATATCTTCAAAATGACTGGTTTAACTATTCAAGATAATATAGGGAGATACTGAAATGGCAGTAAAAATGGTCAGGAAAATTCATTTACACATAAATTCGCCCTTATTATGATTTATAGATAAGGTCTTTTGTGAATTGGGTCGTAAGAGTTTGTAATTTTTTAAAAAGTGGGTCCTCAGAAAAAAAGTTTATAGTCAATACTGAGAGTCAAATGGTGAACTTGCTAAGATCCCTGCAGAAAACCAACAACTGGTCTACACTGAGCAGAAAGGACCACATGGCTGCTAATAATCTCCACATCGGCTCTGAACTGTTGCTGGGAATAAACGTTTGACTTCTACAGTCCAGTACTGCAGTATGATCCCCACTGTTTACAGGTGTTTTAAGGGACGGATCGATAATAACATAACCTTGTAATGCTACAACAGTTTTGGCAACAAAACAATAGATTTAAACTTCATATTTTGAAAGATAACATAAGTCAATTGTTTGTACAGCATGTACTACTACAGGAAGATCCCGCAGGATTTTGCCGGATTTCTCCTCTTCGGCAGATTGGCAAAAAACAGAACAAGATTATGACCTCGGCAAGCCCCCTTTAGAGTACAGAGGCTTTAGTTGTGGATTATTAGAAGAAAAAAAAATAACATTCTCCACATGTAAAAGTGTTTGTGTGGGTGTTTTTATGTGTGTTTTTGTGAGAATGAACAGTGGGCTTAGTGGCTTATGGGCTTTGAGTGTGAATAACCAATTTCAAAAGTAGAATTGAATCCCTTACACTCGCTGTAGGTATGACAGATGTCAGCACATGTTTGGAAATGTGCATCAGTGTCGGATTTAGAGGCCATACGGGCAAAACGGTTTGTTATGAGAAAATCAATACACTACTTTAGCGCACTGTGAATCCTATACTGTATTTTTTATACTTGTTGCAGGTTGCAATTTATAAATGAGAACTTCGCTGCTGCATGTCGGACGCCACAATCAATATAAGACAAGTGCAAACTGTCAATTATTTATAGACACAGGAGAAACAAACAAAGAGACAAAGAATTAGTAATGAAGATTAAGTATTACAGTATAATTAGTGCAGATGCAGCACATCAATATGACCCCTGTTGTTGCAGAGATAGGCAACAATGAAGGGCTGAGAGTTTTTTGTTCGGACTAAAATCTGCAGCATGTGGTCTCATCGATTTACACAGCTTAATCCTGAGCAGATGAATTAATCTGTGAAATTACCTGGTCAGGTGTTTGGTTAACTATCCCCGGTCCATATATATATGTCCTTGTTGGAGAGCGTGCTGCCAACATCCATTTGTAAGACATGCAAAGTGATTTCCCTTGATATATTGTATTGATTAAACTATGAGTCCATTACCATTAGATGTTAGAAGACTGATTCAGGACTAAAGACCTTAGTGTTTACACCCCTACATCCAGCATAATCAATAAATCAAAACGTATATTTTGGACCAAACGACCATGTCATGCGAGCTTGTAGGGAAGGGGCTAAAATAACGCTCCAAAGTTATGCTAAATGTTTGCGAGAAATAACTGGCATGGCCATTTTCAAAGGGGTCCTTTGACCTCTGACCTCAAGATTTGTTAATGAAAATGGGTTCTATGGGTACCAACGAGTCTCCCCTTTACAGACATGCCCACTTTATGATAATCACATGCAGTTTGGGGCAAAACAAACATGCAGTTTTTTTAATGCAGTATAAATGTGTTATTTTTGCCTATTCTGAAACTGATGTGTATGAATATTTCTGCATACTGGGGTCCCTAAACAATCTTGGAATTACATAAATTCGGTATCAGTGTAAAGCTGAGACTCTTATGGATCCAATGAGCCCAATTATATTCATGTGTGATGATGTTAGTCCCCATAGTAGCCATTTCATTATAGTGAGACCATTTTTTTTAAACTTGGCCTCACTGTATAAAATGACCTGTGGTGACCTCTAGGATAATCACAGCCTCATGAAACTTTACAACCACAAACTACAGACCTAGGGCATTCAGAGGATGGATAGCTTTCCTAGGTACAGTAGATTGACAATAAGGGGGATTCTGAGCAGTTTCCAGAACAGAAGTGCTCGTCATCCAATTGCTGAAAAATGTAATTCTTGCAGAAATCTCAAAAAGTTTTTGATACCAAATCACAGAATTACTTTTTCTACGGTGTTCCTCAAGGCCTTGGTGTCTGAACGTCGTATTTTGGAGGAATTTTTGATCATTTTTATCAGTTCTCGATTGGTAGAAAATGGTTAAATTTAGCACCAGATCTGTGTAACAAATGGTATCAACCCCCAAATTGCTGCAACAACTTATGAGACATAATAGAGCATGTGAATTGAAATCATATACTCCTATCACAATGTGCTAAGCCCTTATACACTTTCACAATTTATTATAATTAATTCATTCATTCATTCATGTTTAATTCTGATGTATGACTAGAACAACTTGACACACAGAGCTGAGCTACATCTCAAATTTCTGACCTGCTATCTCCCCATAAAAAAAACCTGTAATGAAGAAAAAAACGGGTCTCAGAGGGTTAAATAAAGCATATTCAAAATACTAGAGAAGTGACGGTGACATAATCAGTGGTACAGACAGAGACAAACAAGACAGCGTGTGTTTGAATATACAAGTGCTTGATTACTGTACACATTTTTTAGAAAAATCACTGTGAGTCTGAGCATCTCTTCACGTCCATGTGTGTGTTTAGGGGCAGTTTATGGAGCAGAGGGACCAGTGAGAGAGTTCATGGAGGCGGAGAGGCCTTAGGCTCTGCAACAGCAGCACAGGCATCATCATCACAGATCAGAGGAGCTATATTTAGGACGAGTTTGATTTTCCCTCACAGGTCTCGGCCTTTTGCAGCCACTTCACAGTTGTGTTTTGAAATCCAGACCAGAGGAAAACATCTCCTCCTCGCCAATTGAATACTTGTCCCCACTCTTAGTAGTTTCTTCTGTCTGTCCATGTTTATTTCTGCTTTTTTCACTCTCCATCCGAGCTGCCAAACCGTATTTTCCTCACATCCATGCTGTACAACAATCTGTCTTAGTTGTCCAAACAGCAGGAACAGGACTCATGCTGTGACAACTTCAATTCTGTGAAGCATACAAGTTCTTTTCATATTCCACTTTCTCTGATGTTGACCAGATATACAGAATACTGACATTATCTTTTAGGGAGTGCTGTGATGGCCGTACCTTCACTGTGTGCTCTTGTAATGGCTGACAGAGGCTATTACAGGTGCTGCTGACAGGTAATAGTGATGGGGATGTTTTTCAGGCGCTGATTGAGACCCTGCACACATTTTTAGATGACCTCCCAATGATTGAGGTGAAAAAAATGTATTGACTTGATCAGTTTAAAAGTATCTCAAAGACTGAGAACATAAAAGTATGAAAGATGTGAAGCTCAGATTTAATTAAGATTTGACATCCTGTTCTCTTACATTTGCATTTGTTTTAAAGATGCTTTCTCTCTGGAGAGATTGAAAATGTATACAGTAAAAAAAAAACTAGACTCTGAGACCATGCATCATGAATGATTTCTCGTATATACAGTTATTCTCTGAAGGATTTCTTATAGACTTTAATTTTTTAACACGGATGTTGACTTAAAAACTTACACTTTGTGTCAGCATGCCATGCATTTTACATGTGAAATCCCTCTAGTGCTGGTAAATACTGAGGTGGCAATTTGGCCTCTGGCAAGCTTTTGCATCTTCACTCATACAGTAAATGCACGGGTGTCACTTGGTCTCTAAAAAGATCTATTTTTAGATCATCTTGTGCAGCCATTCAAGAGTGACCGCAAGGGATAATTACAGCTATTTTTAGTGCAAACCATGTTTTGCTAGTGTCTGCCGCCATGATAGTTATTTCTGTTCAAGCTTACCGTACAAAAAACAAGGTCAAGTCACTATAGGTGCTTCTTTCAAATAAAAATATATGGTGAACTTTAAAAAGCAACCAAATCTGAATCATTCTTTACTTGTAAAGGAGAGGAAAAGTTAGGGGATCACCAAAGTCAGTAGGACTCATCCTCTGGGAACCATGAATGTCCCTCCAGTAATTATTTCAGTCATGACCAAAGTGGTGGACCGACTGACCGACCAACAGACAGACGGACGGACATTGCCATCCAACCCAACACACTGCAAATTAAGAAAACACATGCAAAATAGACAAAACACAAGCATATTAAGAAACATGCTGCAAATACAGAAAACAAAACCAAATACAGACACCTATCACTTTGCTTCATTTGTTTAGCAGTTAACAATTAGGCCTTAGGTTGGCATACATTTTAAAATATGTCACTGGTTTTAACTTTGTTTTATACCATTAATTAACAATTATTTTCATCCTTGTACGTCATGTTAGCCTGTTTTGCAATTAATTGTGTGTATTTCGTCAGATTATTTGAATTGGCAGGCTAATAATAAAGAAAAGGATAATGCTAGGTTAACAGGAATAATATCTCAATTGTGCGTCCCCAATGTTAATCATGCGATCACAAATAAATGTAACTACATTTTAGCTTTTTGTTTTCCAATACAACTGATGGATAGCCAACTTCAACAACTTCATAAGCCACAAACCATGGCAACAACGGTGCGTTCAAAATCGCATACTTTTATTTTTACTTTTAGTACGTACTGCAGCTGCCCTTACAAAGTACATACCGTTACATGTAGTATGCATACAATTTGACCGTACTACTCCGTCATTAAATTGCCACAATCCTCTGCACAACCGATATATAAGCAAGAGGGTCAAAGTTGCAATGTTATGACAAAGTAGTATGTCACAATTGTTTGCATACTGCATGCAACAGTATATACTTTGTAAAGGAATGCCCCCCTAGGTGTGTCCCAGCCGTGTGCATCACTTTTTAGTGTCCCCTAGACACAGTTTCTTTTGTCATCTGTGCTACATGCGTTTCTGTATTTGCTTGTTTTCTATATTTGCAACATTTTTTTTCCAAATGCACGGGTTGTCAAATTGGTGAAGATGTTTTCTTAATTTGCAGGTTGTTGATCTCTCAGAGTACCACCATAGTATTGACACTATTTTCAGAGTTTTGTGCAGTACAGTACTCATCTCCATGCATGTTTTCCCTGCATGTGCCCTCCTGTAGCCTACGTGCTGGTGAACAGCCCTAAACTGCAGAGGCATCTTAAACCACAGACATTCTGAAAACAAACAAATCCATCAGAGATGCCTCGCTGGCTCCACAGTCTCCTCTCCCTCCTTACGTAACGTAGGTCTTGTCACAGGGAGTCAGCTTCAGGGGCTGAAGCTCCCACAGCAGCAACATGGGTCTTGTTAATACTGACCCAATTTAATGGGTAGGCAACAGGGATGATGACTGGACGGCCGGATGATGCTTGCCTGGCCTGCTGGCTGACTGGCTACTACTGGATGGCTGAATGCTTGTTGTAACAGGATGTTACGGCAGGAAACATGCGGAGGGACTATCTAAAAATACCTTATGCATAATCCTTTAAAATGAAGACATTTCAAGGAAAACATTGTCACTTTTCTAATAATTTGTATGCAACTCATGCACCATGAGTTTAAAAAATTAATTAAAAGCTCAAATGATTGTTCCTTTTAATTATTTTGATATAGAGAATTAACCAGCAGCATGGAGGAAAAAGTAATTAATCCTTTCATTGTGATTTTAATGATTTTCTGGCTGCTCTATAATGGCTTGAGTGATTTATTAAACAAATTGCTGTGCCATTTCCGGACTGAATGGCTGGCTGCCCAGTTTATATGCAATTGGCATACTGTTACATATTTCCCATGTTACTTGTGAATAGGATTACCTGCATAACCGGCTAATTGACTAAATGTCTGAGTACGGTTGAGTTCAATGGGAGCCTGATTGGCTGGCTGGTCGGCTGCAGAGAGCCTGGCTGAGTGGATAGAGGATAAAACGCCATTTTTCCATCATTTGTGTCTAAAACCTGTATGACTGGCTGCCTTATTGATCGACGAATCGATTGCTTCTTTTGTATGGCGGACCGGCTGGCCGGCTGATTTGCAGGCTGGCGCTTCAAACGAAATGTCACTCCTCATCAGCGGCGGTGTCGGCACTTGTAAGATTTATGACTTAGTCCACCTGGTAATTATGGAGAGTCACTTGTTTAGTGAAACGAGGTGACATGACAGCTGCCACAACACTGGTTGGTGGAGACGGAGAGGGAGCAAGGGAAGGACCGCGGGGGGGAAATTAACAGAGTGGAAAGGACTTAAAGGGAGTAAAGCAGGGCGGTGAGAGGGAGAGACGAGGGAGAGGCTGGAGCAGCGAGGAGGGGAGGAGAGTGACAGAGCGAGACGGAGCCTGGAAATAAGTGTGTGTGTGTGAGAGAGATGTTGATGATGAGGCACTGAGGAAGTTCTCTCTCTCTCTCTCTCTCTCTCTCACTTTCTCTTAGCAAATGCATCAACAGATTGTCTTACTGAATCAGAATAGTGTTATTATACTGCTCCTGACATAACTGCCTTCTTGACATGTCCGTCCACCCACGCACATACACACATACACACACACACTCACTCGCATGCAGGAATAGTAGCAATTCAGCGTTTGCACTGCACCCCCGGTTCTTCAATGATTCATGCGTTTCACACAAAACCATACATGGAAAGAACCTTTGCACTATCAAACCTGAATTATGTAAATGTTATAGATTTAAATAATGTATTCAATGCCTTCTTCAGTGTTAAGAGATAGACTTAAATAAACATAAGCAGTGCAAGTAGTGGGCTCAAAGCTCTACACCCATGCAAATTGACTGGGATTGATTGGGAGCATTTCTGTTGCCTCCGCACGGCTCAAACAATAGAAAGAACCCCACCAGACCTCGTTAGACTGCTCATCTCTGCTTGAGGCTCGCAGCTAGAGGCTATACATTAGCAGCTGCATAACACACCCAAATCTCCAAATGAACTATGGTAGTACAGTTGCATTGTGGGCAATGTAGGCGCCAGGTTTTGATAAGGAAGAAGAATGTCTGGAGTAAAAAAAGATGATATCTCTGGTTCAGCTGCATTGATTTTGATCCTTTTTTTAAAAACAAAAAAATGTCTGTCATCCTACAATGTTATAGGAGTGCAATGCTAAATTGGTGGAGTACTCCTTTAATATTAGTGCTGGAGTATAGGCTAAAAACTGGGCTCTAGGTCAGGGACGTTGGCGGGAATCAATCTTTGGTGAGCCTTGAGGCCTTTACACATCGGCACCGTTTTTTTCGTGGGACTAATTGCACGTCAATACATTACTTTCACAGAGAACGTGAATATTACATGGCAAGAAAGCAATGTACTTTTTCGGAACGAGGTTGATTTTTCAAAAGCTTTCGCACTGCGAAGAAAGGCATCAAACAATCACGTTGTGCGGAACCGGTTGAGTTGCGCCTATATTTATGAAACAACGACACAGAGGCTCTGTAGTCCGAACCAAGATGGCAAATTCTATTACTCCTTTCAACCTTGACGAAGGCAGCGTAGACCAGATCCACTCCTTCCGTTCTTACCTTTCACAATAAAAGCCCTATAAAGGCTTAGGGTTGCTCAGGGTTACATTTTGTCACTTGATAGTTATTTAGAAACACACCTATCAAAAAAATGCAAATTTATTTAATGATAAAACGAAATAACAATGTGGCCAAATTATCTACTATTTGTTACCTTACATACATCTGGTTCATCAGCCACTGTGGCACACACACACACATGCACACCCACTGCTGTGAAGCATGATTGTGCAGCACTTGGTCCGGCCCATGGAAATATCTGATTTGGTTTTGAGAGTGATGGTGCAGTCTGTTATAAATAGTTCTCCCTAAAAGCTAAAAAACACTATCTGCTATTGATTAGCTGTCAGCACATGTTAAAGCTCACTGTCGCTGGTCACATAGTCTGCCCTGGTAGGCTGAGCCACACACACACACACACACACACAGAGAGAGAGAGAGAGAGAGAGTCATGCAAAATGCATCCACAAGCACCCTCCTCTATGTTTTCTGTGATGCTCTATAACACACATTTTGATACACTCATATATACTGTACATGTGTACACCCACATATATGCAAATGCTCATTCCATGCAGATAAATAAATAAATACAAACACTCACACATCCCAGACAAACTCTCTCCCACACACACCCGATTCAACATTTGCTCTGCTTCCTCTGACTTGAATGATTCATGCATTTGGCGCTCCCACTCTCAATGCAAATCGTTGGTTTATTGAAGCTGCAGTGACCACATGGCATTATGGTTTAAAGTCTGCCCCACTGTTCACCTTTAATATCAATATCTGATGAGAACAATGGCACAAAAATCCATAATATCAGCCAATTTGATTAATTGATCCTAATTATTAGCATGGTCTTTTGAAAAAATCCAAAGTCAGTATTGTTTTTTTGTGGTTTTATAATGTCTGAAAACACAAATACCAGTCTTTATTTGTGTATTCCCAGAGCACAAAAACATTATCTGTCTGGCAAACTTTGCTCACATCCCGTGTAAACAACGCAAGTTTCCCATGGCGTCTTCTGGGAAAGAAAGATCTGCCACTGACTGAAGAGTTTCTGAAAAATACTTCCTTTGTTTATCCTCCAAACCAAGCCCTGTATGTTTTAGACTTTTTTTTTGACATCATTAAAACTAACTGCTTTATATTCTAATGCCAGTCGCCTTCAATTACTACCAGATACAGCTAGAAACATTTTTGTGGTGTCGTGGACAGAGATGATGATGTTTACCCATCTGTTTCTTTTTGTGATAATGGTCTTTGTAGCAGATATGAGGAATATAATGACAACTGGAACCGGACAGTTGCTTATGTAATAAAGTTTCTGCTCGTGCATGCTCAGTCCGGCTCTGCCAAATGCTCCTGTGGAGCTGCACAGTGTAAGTCCATGATAGTGATTGTACTGGAGAGCTTCCAGGTGTTCATGTGTGTGTGAAAGTGTGGGCATGGAGCAGTGTGTTGCTCACTGTAATAGTGGGGGTTGGGGTAGAAGGAGCATCACTGAATCGGTGGAATACATTGTTTCTTTTTGTGGTGCAAGGAAATTTATAGTAATGAAATACTTTATTGACAGCATGTGTTTACCTGACAAGGAACATTGGGGCCATGCTGCAAGGAAGAGGTTGATATGGGTGGTTATGAGTACAAAATCCTGTGAGTTGAAACTGTTTGCATCCTGTTTCCTACCAGCTGTCCACATTGTTTTCTTTAAATCAGGACCACAATCTTTCCTTGACTTAGAACTGACCCAAAGTTTTTTTGCCTAAACCTTTTTTGGAAGGCATCGACAAAAAACGTCATTCTGCCAATCGAAATTTCAGATCAGAAAACACTCAAATCGGCCGTTTTAGGAGGCATTAACAAACTTATTTTGACTTTTAATTTGGAGGACTTATTGAGGAAAGGGTGGAGATAACTAACTCAAACTCTCTAAAGCATGGAGACTGACTGAAGGCTGACTGGAACAGTGACTGCTTGTCTTCAAGACTCAGAAATTAGGATGTGGAATGTAGAGGGAAAAATTAATCATTTAGTGTATAACCTTTGTATTAAGTGTGATTCTCTGTGTTATACTGTTTTGTAGAAAGCATGACTGGCTCCCTTTTCCGCTGAACTATACTTGAACCCCTGATACTATAAATGAACTGTCCTTCATATGGCTCCCTTTCCGCTGAACTATACTCGAACCCCTGATACTATAAATGAACTGTCCTTTTTCATACAATGCCTGAAGGATGACATATAGCCTAGCCTGCACATTAACTCTTCTCTTTCATGTCTGAGACAAGAGTGTGCCTTCATTTAGGGAAATTCCCTAATAAGAGTGTGCCTTCATTTGGGAAATTCCTTTATTAGTCAAGTGCATTGAATGTAACCATTGACTCTTTGTTCTTATGCATATAAAAACCCTGGTGAGGATGCACTCGGGATCGATTCCTCGGCAGTCGCTGACTGTCACTTTAGAGGTTTCGGTCCTTTTGCGCAAAAGCTAAATAAATATACAAAGATAAATTTCTCTTTGTTGGTCTCCCTTATTTGGTCAATTTCCGCCACATGGAACAAAGGAATATACAGTACATGTGTTGTGTTGTGTTGTGTATTGAGGTCCATGTGAATTTTGGCAAACACCAGGGACGACACCAGAATCAGCTTCTTGGTTGTAACGTTATTATTAGAATTGGAGTATCTTGAATCTTTGGTAGCTACCGTAGACTGTATATAAGAAGTGGACGTAGTCACCGTGACGTAACCCATTGGTTTGTGGACTGCCATTTTGAAGCCTTGAGTTCTTCATTTTTGCCGTCGTCATCTTAGGTTTTGGCCGTTGCCATCTTGGTTTTTCGACTGTTGCCATCTTGGCTTTTTACAACCAGCAGTGACACGAGAGGGTGAAGCTAAGTACAACCGAATGCTGACTAAGACGTTTTAGTCAAGCAAAATGTTACAATTAACTTTCATGAACTGAAAACACACTGTGAAAGGGTTAAAGATGTAAGACAAAAAACAAGTACAACTCCCAGACCGGGCAACGCCGTTGTAGCGACCTGTCAATCACAAGGTAGCCACGCCCTAAAGCATACCCTGCTTTATGGTCTATTTAACTCTAAATGAGACCATAATTTATTAAATGAACATCATGCTGTATAGAAGAAGACTTGAAACTAGTGATTGAGACCATAAACTCATGTTTACAATGTTTACTGAGGTAATAAACCAAATGAGAAGTAGGGTCATTTTCTCATAGACTTCTATACAATCAGACTTCTTTTTGCAACCAGAGGAGTCGCCCCCTGCTGGCTATTAGAAAGAATGCAAGTTTAAGGCACTTCAGCATTGGCTTCACTTCTCAGACCCGGAGTTGCCCACTGGTAGCTACACAATAATTCCTAGTTAGGTGTCCCAAACAAATGTAATCTGCTCTATGATGCTACTAAACTCTTCTCTCTTACCCACAATTACTTGAAATTCATTCTGAATGACACCAAAGGGGCTTATATACAGTATATCTACCATAGAAACATAAACATATTCTAATCTTATGATACCTACTTATTAACTAAGTGTTTATTTTGTTCTCTACAGTTGTATGATGATTTATTACCATACCTGGTGGGTTACATAACAGTCATTGTTGTAGATAATTATAGTTTAAGAACTATCTTTGGGGACAAACGTGTGTGTGTGTGTTTGTGTGTTTGGTTAACCACACTGGAATGAAAAGCACAGAGCTCATCAAGACTCGTAGTACTCACAGGCAAATGCAACAAAGCATGAAATACACTGGGGAACCCACGAACACACATAAACAACAAATAGAGTAGATCAAAGCACAAAACAGGATTAACGATAAAATTAGGGCATGAAATATTACCACAGTATAAAATATGATAATAAAAAAGTCATTATAAGCCTATAAGAATTAAATGTCTAACCCATTATAAAGAATCCATAAGTACTGCGGACAATAAAGGGTATCATAATATAAAGCGTTGTAAAGACTCAATGGAGTATAAAATGAAATGTGAAGGAACTGGCTCAGAAGTGACCCATCCAGCATAATGGTTACTGTCCACCATGATGCACTTCTTATCCATATCATATCAGTGTTAATATTCTGGGTATCATTGCTCACTGCTAGACACGCATATGATCTTTTTGCCTCGGGGTTTGCTTCAAAGGCAGTCGATGTTCCAAACAGAGAGTACATGCTGCCTGAGAGGCTTGATAACAGCAGTCTCGAAACCACATACATGTATACACATATATCTACAAGCTTTTGCAACTTCGTAAACACGTTTGAGGGGATGCAAAATATATATCTCAGAAAATACACTTGCATGTTTTTGGAAATATCCATGCGCTGAATGGAGAGTGTGATATTACAGCTCTTTGCCCAGTTTAAAAGCTATTGCCCATGCCTTTAATTACATCCTAATACCTTTCTAATGTTTGACCTGGGTAACGATTAACCACACTGAGGCTAGAATCAATACCAAAATCTGATATACAAGCACTCCTGCTGACTGTTGATGTTTGCCGAGATCAAACAAAATCCGATTTGTAATGCCAAAACACCTCACAGCATGTGCACGACAGATTTTGTGAATAGTATTTGTTGTTTGTCTGTTATACACAGATAGCAAAATTACACATTTGCCAAAAGAAGGTTAAAGGGACAGTGTGAAGAATTTGGCGGCATCTAGTGGTATGGTTGTAGATTGCAACCAACTGAGTACCCCTCCCCTTACTCCTCCCTTCCCAGGACTGCAGTAACGTGAGCCGCGGAGTGCAAAACCGTGGTGACGCCGTTCGCCTCGCTCGGAGGCCATCCTTACCATAATAACACTTCTTTAGGAACAACAGAAGTCAGACGGCGGCAGGCAATGCCACGATTATACACTCAATGCGGTTTGACAGGCGTGTAGGAGAACTACGGCGGCCTTCAGGCAACGTAAAAACGCGAAAGCGTCTCTCTAGATTCAGTGTTTGCTTTGTCCGTTCTGGGCTACTGTAGAGACATGGCGGAGCAACATGGCGGACTCCATGAAGAGGACAAGGCCTAGAGGCATGGACATGGTCTTGAGCTCTGAGGTATGACACATGGCAGTGTAACTAGAGCTGCGGTCGTGCGTTGCTATTGACTCAATTTCAGCGAGTGCAGATCATATTTTGCTGCGCATGTGTTGTACCCTAAAGATATGACGCGTTGATGACGCATGACATCTCCTCTTATCACCCTCCTTAGAAGAAAATAGATCTGCAAATAGATCCCCTGAAATGTTACACACTGTTCCTTTAAGTCACTTTTTGCTTATGGATTTTGTAAAGGACTATTTTTCTGATTACAGTGATTTATTTCTCTAGTCAAAATAAACATAGTGTCTGTGTATTAATGGTTATTGCAGTGAACAAGTGTCTGTAATGTGTTCTTTTAAACATCTCTCTCAGAACATCTGGTACCCCTCTAACTAGAAAACGGTTTACACGGGACACAGGTGGCTCGAGAGCTGGGTGGTTAGAGAGAACAGGTTCTGTCAGGAGAATCGGAGGCAAATAACACACTTGTATTTTAAGCTGAAGGTCAAGAACACACTCACAAGCATTTTGAGACCGCGCCTGGAGCAAAGAGTATTTGAAAACATACTCCATGTGTTTTTTTCTCCTCTCCACTTAGAGACACCAGATGGTTGGTATTTGTCACATCGGACAAAAGTTGAACAAGTGAGTGGCTAGATTCATCATGCTGAATGCATCATCAACTGAGGGTTTGTTAAATATCATTTGTATAACCCCCTTTCTAAAACAATAAAGTGCTTCACAAGTCAATAAAAACAAAAGAGATGATGCAGACACATTTACGCAGTAGAGCAACAGACAGGAGTCAATAAAAGGCCTGTAAAATAAAGTTTGAATTAGCATTTTGAATTAGCAAAACGGCATGTATGATGGTAGAGGGAAAACAACAAGTTGGCTATAAACATATATTATGAAATTTTCATTTCCCTTGTTTGGATGCTCATTAGCTGACTGAAAGAGATACACAAACATTACCCCACAAGACATATACTGAGTATATCACACGAGACAACAACACAATGCAAAGACGTGACTCAAGAATGTTGAAAAATTAGAAGGGAAAAATACATGAGAACAGCTCTCAAAAGAACATGTTGCATTCTCATATTTAAAATTTTCTCTTAGATACGAACACAATGAGAAAGTTTGCTTTTTTAAAATCATATTTGCTCCAGTTCTGCCCACTGCAGCTTCAAGTAAAAGTATTGGTACTTTATAATTAAAATGACTCAGTGTGACTCACGATGCTGCCGCGTACGTTTCAGTTTGTTCTCACAACAGCATGCAAAGTGTATGAGTACAGTACATTTATATAATATATCTACATCCTAGTGAAAGTTTGGGTGTGTGTTCACTAGTGGCTTTAAATAAGTGAGATTCAGGGATTCTCTAATATCCTGAAATAACAATATTTCACAGCTTTAATTGACACATACAGTATGATGCGAACACAGGTAGAATCTGACTTACAGCACAGTGCAACAAGAGTGAAATACATCCACAGTGGAAGATACAGTACATATTATTTTTTACAAATATAGAGGGGATGATAGACCATATCACAGTAGTGGACCTCTTCGTCTCTGACAGGTGATGTCATAATGCTGTCATGCATGCTGAGGGTTTGTGACATCACAGTGATCCGCCCTCCAGGGCCGACCCGGGACGGCGGCCTCTGAAAGGAGATCTGGGTGACATGTTTTTGCATCAGACTGTCTCAGTCTGTCGTTACATCAGTACTTTGGTGAAACTGCGAAACCTCAAGGTCAATATGCCACATTTTGACGCATGTTTATGTTGACACTAGACAATTACAGATGAATGAATGAATGAATGGTAAACAAAACTCTACGCAGCATTTACAGTATTGGATAGAGGTTGAGTAATGTGTGACTTTTGACCCTTTTTAACTGCAAAATGGCAAATTTTTGATCAATGACAGCCACTAGAAAACAAAGAAACCAACTTTGCTCATTGTTCGTTTTTATTATACAAGGCTTTGCATGACTTCTACTTTTTAATTGCTGTTGTAAAGTGTGAAGTTAAGATAAGATAAAACCCTTTGTGAATAATTTACAGGCTAAAGTTAAACCACATAAACTCTTTTTTTTCTTTTTCTTTAAATATCTGTCTCATACAGTCATTACAGCTATCCATATTATTATCTATGAATGTCAGATAAATCCATATCACCATGACTCTATAATCCCCATAACTCTGAACAGCTATTTGTTGGCAGAGATATCATCATACTGAATTTAATTTGCATTTTAAGGGGGCACACAGAATAGAGGAGTAAAATGTGAGCCAGACTCTGTCAAGATTGTATCAACCTCCAACTGCTTTCACATGTCTAAGCTCAATAAAACACAACCTTGCAGAGGGAGATATGCACGACACGATGCACTTGAAAAATCTTTAAATCACACACAACCAAAACACAGTGTGGTATTGCAATGCAATAGTATAGATAAGTTTCATAAGACAATTGTCCTCAGCTGTGTTGGTGGGGTTGCCCATATGTTGCAGTGAATGCTCTCTGTGCCGGGTGCTCTACTGCAGAGTAACCCACTTTTTAAAAATGGCAAACCGTCGCGACCCAATTCACAATAGGCCTCATCTATAAATTGCGAGAAGAGCAAATTTGTGCGTAAATGAACGTCCCATCACCTTTTATTATCTTGAGTAGGTAAACCAGTTATTTTGAGGAGATATAGATTTGATAAATCACAACTTTGTTTTATATATGTGTTATTGAAAACATACACGTTTAATCGTTTAATACTTTATAAATGAGACCAAATAAATGCATTTAGGTGGAATACTGGCTCTCGTTTTTGATGAATGTACCCAGAGCCTTTCATATTAGATTCAATGTTATAAGTAGGCTACAATTATCAGAACAATACGAACATTCAGGCTCCCTCATGTGGCTGAAAGGTGTACTGCAGATATAAATGTGAAATTAAAGACTATGGAAGAAATTCTGCAAATTTATTTGCTGGCCCTAATAAAATGTCCTGCGACCCACCTGTTGGTCTGACCCAGTCTTTGGGAATGACCGCTCTACTGTATGAGTTTGGGCTCGGGCCATATTACAGAAACTTCCTATCTTAAGTCTTGAGTTAAAATAATAATAATTATTATAAATATATATTATTATAGTATATTCTGAAAAGGCTATTAGGCTATCTTTATTATTATTATTATTATTATTATTATTATTTTGCACGATTAAAAAGGCACATGTAATATTCAAGAGAATACAATTCACAATAACTAAACAACCAAGCGAGCGATGAAGATAACAGACAAAAAAATAAATTAAAAGACAAAAAATAACTAATAATGACAAAAAAAACAAAAATAAACAAAAAACCCACAAATGGATCAATCAGGAATTAAGGTGCATAGATATTCATAAAGCTATAGGGCTTTTTTTTTTATTTTCCAACATTTTCCATATGTTTTGAAAATTGATGAAGTGAAAATATGAGCTAGTTCAGGTTATAATTTTATTTTTTCAAACCTTTATATCTTATAACAAAGATACATTTTCAAGGGTATTTAAACAACAAATCCACATCAAGAGACAGTCCCTTTAATTTCTCTGTCTGCAGACAGCTTACATGTACATAACATGAGCTAGTTCCACTCACACCTGCTGTGACACAAATCCAACGCACCCTTCATTAAAAGGCGGTGCTTTTAAATAGTCAATGAAACGCCCACTCATGTCTGTTGCTCATGTAGGCCACAAACGCCACATCAAGCCAGAAGAGGAGTTCACTGTCCAGCTTTTAGCATGTTAGTTTGAATACTCTTCCCCAAAAAGATTACTCTCAACTGAGACACCAGAGATCACTGCTTCACTTCAAACCTGTAAGTACCTGCTGCTTGTGCTAACATAGTTGATGCTTTTGTTTCTGTATTTCCTTGTTTGTTTTGGCTGGCTGCTGATTTACCTGCTAAATGTGTTGTTTTTGCAGTGGTATAACTTGTAAATGGCCTTCTTCTTGCAGTAGCTGTTTGTTTTGGTTCTTACCTTGCATGTGCATTATGATGCTTTGCACTATTGATTTACTTGGTGGTTAAAAAAAAATGAGTATTCATGTTTGAGAATCATGAATTTGCACAATTTCCTCAAGGCATTGTTTTAATGGGGTTTTGTAGTAGAGGGAATATTGACTTGCTCAAATCTTATTCCCAAGTATTCTCTTTAAAAAATAACAATCAATAGGTTTGTTCAGCCGCTATATGAAGAATGTGTTTACTTTTCTTACTTCCTTTTATTGTACACTGTCTGTCAAGGCCCAAAAAATGTTTTTCATTGCTCGGCAGTTTTTTTCCTTCCAAAAAAATACAAAGAAAAATTGTTGAAAAAATGTTCCTCTTTTTTCTAATCTCTTAATGTGTGGAGCAGCTGTATTAATCTTCCTATCATAATTACATCTAAACATCTCCATGTACGCTCAGCTGCCATGTTTTGATGGCCATCTGTTGCATATCAAACACTGTGTCACATATTAAGAAGAGCCAGTCAGCTACAAGTCATGAAATCTAGTGAGTTTTATTTGTGTTATGAATAATTTAAGTTATGAATAATCTCCTGTCGTGCCTTGGCTTGCTGTTTCATATCCGGTGGATTGCTTGGATCGGATGTATTCATGCAGGCTTGTGGGTTTTCGTTTATCATTATCACAGCATCATCTCTGCTGTGCTTAACTTTGCTTTTTTTTCGGGAAATGATGAGGTCAGACTATACCGGTGATTTTATTTTGATAAGTATTGATGCATATTCAAGTACATGACTGACTCTGTCCTATTCCACAACTGCAAGTGGATACGCATAAGAGCACTTTTCGTGGCCGCTCCGCTGCCTTTTATCATCTCAGTCGTATACAGAAAAAAAACCCAATAAAAAGAAAAAGCAGATCTACTCTTTACAAATAAAACTTGTGATGAGTGTCGCTGAAGCACACATCAGAGGTCAGTGTGCTTTTATGCAATCATTCATACTGTATAGATTTTAAAGTGAAATCGCTATCTATTTCATTTATCAGTTTAAACCAACGGTCAAGTTCAATTTAGTTTTTCATTCTTCAAAACCACGAAGGTATATACGCTCTACTTCATACCTCCGCCGATGATTCTCCAACCTACAAAGCCTTGTAATGGTTTTTGTTTATCATTTATCTTCTGAGGATTATGTTCTGAGAAAACAGCATGAAAATCCAAAGCTGCTTAGTAGGAGGTCTTTGATGTATGACTTTCCCTTATAAATAGGAAGGAAACACAATATGGTCATTTTGGAGGCTGTAGTTTGTGGTGCTGTTGAACTGTATTGCAGTATACAGAGCGGTGTTTAGCATACCCTCATTTGAATATATATGGGGTGCACAAAGAAATAGAAATACCTGCCAGTACACCACAAACTGCAGCCTTTGAGATGATCATAAAGCCATTTTAAACCATTATATTCGGATTTATTGCAGGACGGCTTTGTGTGTGAATAAATTTTTCTCCACGTCACCCACTGCTTTCATACAATGCTAACATACTATGAAACAACCAGGCAACAACCTCCAGTTCTGAAAAGTGAAGCCAATGCAGAAGTGCCTTAAATATGCATTCTTTCTTACAGCCAGCAGGGGGCGACTCCTCTGGTTGCAAAAAGAAGTCTGATTGTATAGAAGTCTATGAGAAAATGAGCCTACTTCTCACTTGATTTATTACCTCAGTAAACATTGTAAACATGAGTTTATGGTCTCAATCACTAGTTTCAAGTCTTTTTCAATACAGCATGATGTTCATTTAGTAAATTATGATCCCATTTAGAGTCAAATAGACCATAAAGCAGGGTATGCTTTAGGGCGGTGCTACCTTGTGATTAACATGTTGCTACCAAGGCGTTGTCCGGTCTGGGAGTTGTTTTTTGTCTTACAACTTTAACCCTTTCACAGTGTGTTTTCAGTTCATGAATGTTAATTTTAACATTTTGGTCGCCTAGAAATATCTTATTCATCATTTGGTTGTGCTTAGCTCCACACTCTTGTGCCACTTCTGGTTGCAAAAAACCAAGATGGCGACGGCCAAAATGCTGAACTCGAGGCTTCAAAACAGCAGTCCAAAAACCAATGGGTGACGTCACAGTGACTACGTCCTCATCTGATATACTGTACAGTCTATGGAAACAACCTTAAAGTCCCAGAGAAATGGAAGTAAGAGTGTCTTTAGCTTCTGTACTGTGATGTATTTCTCTGTGAAACGGAGTTTTTGAGCAGTATACAGTTACAAGAGGAATTTAAACCAAGTCCTTCACATTTGATTGGACCGCTAAAAAGTGGGCGGGCTTAGAATGTAGCCGATACGGAGCTATCCAGAGGACTGTCAAACACACACCTCGCTTGTCACGAAAAGTTGCAGATAGATTGATGGATGGATGTCATGATATTATTAATTGAAATTGGTTGGTAGTAGCTTACGTAAACACACGTCATATTTTGTTTAACGGGAAGGAAAAAAAAATGGATTTTGATATAAAAATACAAATAAATTGATTTTGTTTCGTATACATTGTTAAATAGGTGCACGATATGACTGGGGGATGTGATCTAAAAGGGTTAAAAAAATATTTTTAATTTCATCTCGACTTTAAAATAATAGGCCCAGTATGCATATAAATGTATATCTAAGTCAAATGAAAATTGCTGTTGAGAATTCTTAAGTGATGCTCCGGCTATAATTTGTGTCTGTGTGGTGTCGGGTTACATTGTAATTCATAACACCTCCTCCCACCTTGTCCTACCACATGCTGGCTTCTCTCTGTGCTCACTTGGTTTCTGGCAGGCGGCCCACCTTTCTTCTGTTCAAAAGTCAGTCCCGGGCAGGTCTGACGAGGCAGGCACTGATATCATTGAGAAAAGAGTTTATGCAGAGCTGAATCAGGTTTGTATGTACTGAATTGAAAGATGGCGTTCATCTTTAAAGGTCATACAAACTGTGATATAACATGTAGTGTGGAGGAAACACATAAGGAAATATTTTGACCCTCACACAACAACTCAAGACAGCACATGTGTGTACCATGTGTATGAGCTGCACTCTGGGTCGGATGTGTACCGTGCGCCTCACACACATGCACGCACCTTTTCTCACAATCACGTTGGTTGGCTGTCGTGTGCAATGAGAGCCAGTTACATCGGTCCACAGGCGCCACGAGCCATGAGCTCGCTGACAATCCATGTGCGGCGGTGCTGTGTGCCCGTGTCTGCTGTCTGTGCGGATCTGCCATCAACATGTAACATGAGAGAAAATGTCAGATGTGAACATCGGCGAGCAAGGACATTGTGACACATTTCTGTTTCAGTGGTCACAGTGAGCTGCGAATGCACGTACGTTGGTTTAATGGAAAATTCCACCTTGCACACTGTTATGTACTGTACATCTGAGAGGTTCAACGGTGCTATTTGTAAAGAATTTACATTTGTGTGTGTCGTACCCACTTTACCATAACATGCCATATCTATTTCTGCTTCCGTTTTTACTTTCCTACTCCATGTGCCTTTGGACATTATAGTGTTACCTTGCCTGGCTTATAGCTGCTTGCAGTTTTTTTTATTTCATAGACACGCAATTAACAAAGTGACCAGTTTGGCTTTGTTCCCTTTTCAAGTTGTGAAGTGATCAGTGCATAGAAATAGAATAAGGAGTAGAATGGACATTCCCATTCAAATCAACGTAGCCGGATGGTCAGAGTGGCTGCCAAGTGTATAAGATAAGATATACTTTTATTGTCCCCGTGGGGAAATTTTTTCCTGGACTCCGTCCAATTGCAGTTACAAGCACTAAATGAAAACAGCATCAACAACAATAATAAACCATTCCACACAAGACAGGGAAACAGTTTCACAGAAACAGATGTTTCCACACATACACAGTCCACGTACATAATGGCACATACTATCACACACACACCATGGCAGGTATTGCACCCAGGTAGTGCACTGCACTGTCTACCGTCTTGCCCTTATTGCACAGGCAATAGCCCAATATTACACAGATGCAACATACTGCACTGTCCCTATTTAACATATTGCACTGTCTTATGCGTACCATTGCCATAGCGACTGTTGTAGCGGGCTGGCTTCCCCATAAACTGAACTGAATTGTGGTAAGTCGCGGACTCACTAGATTGAGGTTTTGTCGTCGTTACTACAAAACCTCACCACAGTGAGTCCACGACTTGCCAAAAGTCGGTTTAGTTTATGCAGAAGTCAGCCCGCTACAACGGTGACTATGGCAACAGTACACATAACAGTGGCAGCCGACCATCTGACAATCTGCTACGTTGATTTGAATGGGAATTTCCGTTGTGGAAATAGCTCAAGATCAGGACAGAGATGGAGACACAGTTATGAAATGATTTAGCTGATGTCAGGGAAATGCAAACGTGTGCAGTGCATCAACCAACCAAATTTAGGAGAAAATAAGCAATGTCTATATCAATAGTGGCTGGTTGAATTATTAAAATGATGATTCTAGGAATTGTATGATCCATCCTTGGAGGCATTCAGAAGAAATGCTGAATGTATTTAGTGGGCAGTTGCAGAAATATAACCTAAACCACATTGGCTAAACTCAATAGAAGAAAAAGCTGATAGCAGAAAACCTCTGTGTCTTCATTGTTGCGGTGATATATGTCAAGTAGTACTGTGAATGATATACTGTCGGTTGAAGGCACATTACATACCTTTTCACAGCCACTCACTTGCTGAGGAATCTAATGATGCATGTTGCTATGATATAATTCAGCCGATGCTGGTTGTGTCCAAGTGGTTTTGCAAGTTAAAATCATCCTGAATGTTGTCTTTTCTTCCCATTTACAGCGGAGCGACACTGTAAGTGTGCTTGTCGGAAAAAGTGTTGTTGTGCAAGCGAGCCCTCAAAAAAGCAAGCTGTAGGTATTTTCAATTGAATACACCAGTGCTCAGGCATTTTTCTTTCCATTGTCAAGACTGAGGTGAGAGCTGACATTTTCCGATAGTATCTTATTGCACATTTAAATCCGATTTAAATTCAGTTTGGTATTTGAAGCTGATATAGTTATTTTGGCTGACATTTTTGTGTTTGCTTTAAACAATATTTTGCAGTCCAGCTGAGCATTTATTTAATCTGGCTGTGTGTTGTCACGGCAGTCACAGCAGTCACAGCAGCAGCATTTTAACATCTTAAAACTATTGATTAACCTCTTCAGTTACTTTTTAGGGATGTCATGAGAACCGATACTTTGGTACCAAGTTGATGCCTTTCTGAAAACATGGTGGCACTCGTTTTTCTAGAGCACCGCAATTCCCGGGGATCAGGGCTCAAGACTAACATCGCACCGTCGTCCCGGAGACGATAGAAAATTTCCATGATAATGCCACCTTGTGAACAACAAATCTGTGTTGAAATTGGCAGGAGAAGTGCAATTTGACATTAGCTGTTAGCAGCCGGTGGGCAGCACAGTCCTGCTCGGCTTAATAACGTAGTTAACAGCTAATGTACGGAGGTTGCATTAAGTTATATCATGAGGCCTTCAGGCTCTATACAGTAAAAATGAGTAGTGGGTGAAGGTAAATCATGTTATCATGATGTGCTCAAATGTAATCTTGTAAAATTGAGTTTTGGCGAGAAACCTGAGGTGGATCGTCAGGGATAAACGGTAATAAAGGAGTATATGTTGAAGTAAATGGGATTTATTGTTTTGTTTTTTACCATGGTATCGAATTGGGTATCGAGATTTCACAGGTATTGGTATCGATTACTACATTTCTGGTGACATCCCTGAATAATCTTTTATAATTTTCTTTGTAAAACAGCCTGGCATATTTCGCATCTCTGGAAATATTAGAGTCTCAACTAGAATTTCAAGTAGGTTTGAACGTTTGGCTGCACAACACGAGTTGAAAAGATAGACCCTCTGGTGTTGTCTGCCTGGCAGAGTTAAGGAGGTTAACACCCTGAGGCAGGAGACACGGGAAACCGTTATTTATTAATTCTGTGCTTCTTAGGAAGGCCCTGAATGTTGCACACAAACACAGATCTATAAAAGACAAGCTTGAATTCCTAGGTCACAATATTAAAAGCATGTAGTAGTGACATGAGTGCAAGGCACAGACACACACACACACAAAACATCATGCATCAGGTTGAGAGAAGAATTCCTGTGACAGACTGAGTGCTCCAGGGTGTTTTTATTGAAACGTTATCCTCTAACCTGGACGGGCAGCCCCATAGTATCATCATTGAGAGAGTGAGGCAGATCTACATACCCTCAGGCTCTCTCAGCCATACCATCACCTTCACCCAGTAGGAGTTTATGTAAGCTAGTTATTAGATCAGTCACTGGCAGTGGGGGTGATATGAAGATTATGAGGAAGGGACATATCAAAAGAGTATACATGCTGCATAGAAAAGCATCATTTTAATGGAAAATACTGAAGATTACAATCAGTTTATATCATTTGAAATCCAGTAGAGTGTATCAAATTAATTACCTGGAAATAAAAGGCCAAAATAAGCCTATATGCAAATCTAATGACAGACGTTTATAGACAGCTATACAGTTTCATCTAACATGGTCTAACATACTGTATGAATGAGGTTATCCAATGAGTATTAGAGATGTTCAGAGCCTATTCTAAGGTTTGCTGTCTGGCCGAACCAGGCAGATTTTAATGGATTGGTTTCGACCGAAATAAAGCCGATCAAAATCCGATCCTACGTATCCACATCAGCCTGCTCGTGTCGCAGCGTGGCTCACCTTGACCACCGCTGGCCTCTATAACTGCCGCAGCTAGTGGATAACCAACCCAGCATCACCAGTAGTTGCAAGTAGGGATTCACTGATACCGATAACGGATTGGATATTGGGATGATCTTGCAGATGCAGATTAGGAGCACCGGAGGACACAGAGGCACGTGATTTTTTTCAGATTACCTGTTACTGTTTTATAAAAATAACTTTTTTTTAAATCATATTTTGCTCCGTTTCTACCCACTGCAGCTTTAATGGTCTAGTTTAATCAGGCTTCATCATTGCCAGTGTTCCTGACACAGTACAGGATGTTTATCGTAGCCACAATCATCCTACTAGCACCCATTTGCCACTACAACCATCATAACAGCTGCACATTTACTGAATGAGATTCAGTGGTGCTGGGTGCTTTTATATCTGCAGCAGGGTTGTGGTGGTGACAGTGTGTGTCTCTCCTTTGTCACAGTCATGTGGGAAAGTCAACATTCTGACTTTTAACCTAAATGGGTCATAACCACATTGTGCAATAACACACACATGCATGCTTACTTATAATGTACATGGAGCGCGTCAATAAAAACGTTGGTCAACGTTATCACAAATAATTCAAAAATGAGGTTTCAAGTGCAACATAATGTGTTTGTTTGACCAGCAGATTTCACAACAGCTGGCCACATCAGCCCAGCGCTGTGTGTAAGCATGCGTTTGTGCACAATATCTCACTGTATAACACGGCATGACTGGCAGGCTGTGCCGCCTCGTGGGAGCTATGCTGAATTCAGCATTGTTAGCTCCCTTGGTGCTTTTTAAATATGTCAAGTCCATTATGAATTCGTCCCAGGCTGCTCACAAAAAACAGTGCCAGACTAACAGACTGACAGACTGTATTTATTTGTCTTTCATGCCAAAGTAGCCATTATCATCTCAAGACTTTGTACATTTACACCAAATACTGCACAGCATAAAAACACAGACACTTATGTAACTTCAACCTCCAATTACCATGTCTAATTTATTTTTTTCTTTTGGACTGTCTAGTGGGCCGGCAGCACAACAAAACCTAATACAATTCAATAAGAACAGAGAGGTTAAAGGTACAGTGTGTAACATTTTGGGGGATCTATTAGCAGAAATGGAATATAGTAACTATGTTTCCATAAGTGTATAATCAAGTAAAAAATAGAATCATCGTGTTATCGTTAGCTTAGAATGAGTCATTCATGTCTTCATAAAGGGAGGAATGAGCGAAGAGGTACTCAGTTGGTTGCAATCTGCAACCACACCACTAGATGTCACCAAATCCTACACACTGTCCCTTTTAAAAAGCATTATACCGGTATATGCACTGAGTACGAGGCAGGAAATGGACTATGTGAAATGAATCGGTGGGTGATCGCCACACAGAAACTAAATAAATACAGCAGCTGATGAGCCAACTGGCAGTAGCTGTGACTGCAGGACACTAGCTTGCATTATGGAAATCACCTTTGCAACATAAAACAACCATCCTTTAAAGCTTTAAAGCACATAACATTTATTAATCTATTTTGGCAGTTAGTAATAGTATTAAAGAAATGAATATACTGTGCCATTTCTTTTACTAAGTGGAAATGGCAGCCGAGTCGTGAGTTTGTAACACTTCCAGCAATTTAACCTCTTCCCTGCCAAAAAATCACTTAGCGGTAAAACTTTTTAGTCTATTTAGGTCTTTATTTATTTATTGATTGTGCTGTCATTGGAGCTGTAACACTGCCACCTGGCATTCCTATCTATATAGGTAGTTCCTAAATTTCTGTTGTATGTCTCCATCGTGAGAAAATAGTGTGGTGGCATTTCTATGCATGATTTATGTATAATATAATATAATATAGGGTGGTTGTGGCTTAGCAGTTAGAGTGGGTTGGTCGTTTGAAGTGTCTGTGGGTGAGACACTGAACCCTACATTGCTGGTTAGGGCAGCTAAGTAGCTTGTTGCCATTGGTGTGTGAGTGTGAATGGGTAAATAAGAGGCAAATTGTAAAGCACTTAAAGCGTAAAGCTCTTTATAAATGCAATCCATTTACCAGTTTCTTTGAATATCTCTACATAGGGCTGCTGGATTATGGCAAAAATCATAATCATGATTATTTCGGTCCAAATTAAGAGCACGATTATGTAACACGAATACTCATTGACTTTGCAAACATCGTGCATTAAGAAAGAAATTACTTATCGTAGCCTACATTTTAAAGTTAAATGCATCAATCTGGAGCCGATCCCAGCTGACATTGGGCGAAGGCGGTGTACACCATGGACTTATGGACAGACTATCAGTGCTATCCACTGCAGCCCACGTATACTCTACAGTACAATTGAATACTTCTAATACTTAAAAATCATGGATTGAGCCAAGCTTCAAACAGGTTCTCTCTTTATTTATACACTCCACCCATTAAATGTCTGTGGGAGACTGGGAGTACAGCAGAGCAGAAGTTTTCTCTTTGCCACTCCAGTATACCTCAGCACAAGTCTCATAAAGCTCCCTACAGGACAGTATGTGAGTTTAAATGCAGACAATGTCTGACCCAATTTAGGAAAAGTGTGATTATCCTCGTATTTAAAGTGTCAGGAGCTTAGGGAGCTTTAAAAACACATGTAATGCACGTTTTGTCTGAGCTTACTCTCTGCTTCTTCACTCCACTCCTCTCCACTCTGTTCCCTGTGATGTTTAATGTAGTTAAACCTGACTGAAGATGGATGAAAGACTTGGCTGGATAAACTATAAAACCAATAGATGGAAGCTGAATCTCAAAGCCTACTGCTCCCTATATCAACCCTTCCAGGCATGAAATCCTGATGTGATCTTTGGGCCTAGAGGCGCATAAGTGTAACGGTGAAATTTCTGGGAGCTGGATGTTTCCGCTGGAGCTATAGAGTCGATACATAAAACAGAGAAAAGGGCAGCAATAATGTACTCGCTAAAAGTCAGTAGATGTGTAACTTGTTCTTGTTCTTTTGGTCTTGAAGTATGAACATCATCGTGTTACATTTAGTGACACAACAATTTAAAACATTTTTTTTTTTTTTTTTTTTTTTTTGCGGCTCTCCCAGGAAGTAAATAAAGCAACGCCATGGGGGGAATAAAGGTTTTCAGCTCACTGCAAACCTCCCACTCTTTGGCAGAAATAGAAACACAGTAATCCCATCCTACCCAAAAACAGACTGCAGTCTGGAGAACTTAAATAGCACATTTTGCTATTTTTGTTAACTCTGGCAGATTCAATAAAAAATGTTTCTTCCATCCATCCATCCATCCATCCATCCATCCATCCATCCATCCATCCATCCGCTTATCCTGTTTTGGGGGTTGCGGAGGGCTGTAATCAATCCCAGCACGCTCATTCATTTTGAAATATGGTCATTGTTGCTATTCACTAAACTAGCATCTAGATATTATAAAGCACAGAGATGGATTTGAAACACATTTGTAGATTGAAAAAAGAAGGACTAACACATTACATAATCAGCGTAGTACACATATGCACACAAACACAGACTCTGGCTTGCAAAAAAACAAACAAACAGCTGACCTCCCTTTTATTTCCGTGACTCAGCTATTCTAATCTTAAACGGACAATTCTCATATGTACAAATTGGAGCTTTAAGCCAAGTGCAGCAGTACCACCCTCAGTGGATCGTTGTAAATGGGCTTCCTCATTACACGGAGGTGACTCCGACTGTGTTTGAGCAGTAATAATCACTCTACAGCAATAACTTCTCCGCAACTGCCTTCCGGGTCATTAGAGCCGGTCCACTTAGAGGATTGGGACGCCTTGATTAATCAACAGGGTAAAGGTGTCTTTTCTTACTCTCTCTCTTCCTCATTTCTTATCCCTTTATCCTTCTGATATTCAATAGACTACAACAGACTTCTGTAATTGGACCCAACAAGGCTCACAGGGCTCCATTACGAAGAGGAAACCCTAATAGCATGTCTTAATTTCTATTGGGGCTTCTATACAACTTTCTTTTGGCACTTTGTTAACCGACTCACTTAGTAAACATAAATATCTTGCAGTTTACTGGCATTATGCTACTAAGTCACTTCAGCTTCAGTCACCTCACGCTGCCAGTTAGAGCTGCTAGGGTGTAAAATTGCTCACAGTAGCTTTGCACAAGACATTAGCTTTGCACAGGACACCTCATTAATTCTTCCCCCTTTCTTCTATCCCACTCACCTTCACTCTGCGTTATTGCTCTGCACCTTGCCAGGCTTTTTCGTCTGAAAGTTCTTATACGTTGCCAATCTCGCTCTGCTCTCTCTCTCGCTCCCCTTCCTCGCTCACGCTCATCTGGATCAGGGTGTTCCTTCTTTGCCAATCAGTTATCCGTTTATATGACAGGAAGGAGTTGTTGTACTAACAAGCTGTTCGGCAGAATACGAAATCTTGTCCTTTCTGTTCCGATAAAGGGGACAGACGCTTGACTGTACAGTAGAGAGAGTGAGGGGAAGAATGTAACTGACTAGATTTAAAGGTCCCATATTATTAAAAATGAGATTTTCAGGTCTTTTGCATTATAAAGCAGGTTTAAGTGCTTTATAAATACTGTTAAACTATCAAAACACTCAATATACGGAGAAATAAACACAGCCTGTATTCAGAAATTGTGTGTTTGAAACAAGCTGTCAAAATTTCTGTCCTTTTGTGATGTCACAAATATACAATATATACATCATTACACAGTTTTAAACGTAAACATTCTAAATGTGTCCCAATTTTTGTATCATTTGCAGTGTATGTAAATGACATCAGCTGACAGGAAGTAAACATGGACCCAAACTGTTACCTAGCAATGCAATTCCAGTTGAAAATGCAGATTAGGAGGTCTGATTTGCAAGTCCTTTCATCTGTCCTGGATTAAAAAAAAAAAGAAGAACTTTTAGAAAACAAAAGGTTTTCTATCCTCATGGTTTCTTCATCTCAGGGTGCCAAAAGTATTAAAAACAGATTAAAATTATGTTAACAGTCACCTTTTTAATCCATGTTTTCAAATTTATGTAGAGCCAATGCTCGTTTTCACTAGTTCAGTTGCTTTTTTTATAGAAGGAGGCTCTGAAGGAACCCACTGACATTATGAACAAATACTGTGAATTTGACGTAGTTTAAAGAGCAAAAAGACACACTAAGGGGCAGGTGGGAGGGGAGGTGCACCGGTCCAACAAACACAGGGCTTTCATCCAGGAGACCGCTATTCGTGTCCCGCATTCACAACGTTCAATTTCATATTCACTCTACAAACGTAGTAGTTTTAAGCCCAACCATGTTGTTTTTTCCTAAACCTAACTAAATGGTTTTGTTGCCTAAACTTAAAGTGACGCCAAGTGGCCGAGACAGAGCAGTAATATGTAACGAGTTGGGATGAGAACGTGTTGGAAAAAACACCGTCAGTGGCATCATCAGTGACTGATGTACGACATGGACCATTTAAAGCTGCAATAATCGATTGCTGGCCACTAGGGGGCAGAAAAGAAACATTGGCACTATCTACTTGTAAACTACTTATGGCTATTACAGTACGTTAGCAAAAAAATTGGATTAAAAAAAACTTGCCTTGTAATTATTTTATAGTGGTACTGGCAGTTGTTTTGTCGCCAAGTGGTCACGGACAGGACAACGGAAGTTCCTGGCCACTTCACCACGTCTCCATTAGTGGAAAAACAGTGCTGAGACAGAAGATATTTCCTGGCCTCACAGACCGGTGTTAGTTTCCCTTCCTCTCAAATTACTGTATATATTTCGGTGAAACACAGCACTGTGTGGAGAACAGCACTCAAGTCAACACACACACTCACACACTCGTCTTTTACTTCCTCCTTTTTCAACACACATCTCCCCTCACGGTGCGAGACACTTCTCTCCATGAAACCCCTCTTCATTTTCGAGACACAGATAACAGTGGGGCACCTGCATGCCTGTGGAGATGAAGGAAGCAGTTTTGTAATTAAGAGGATCCAGAGGTGGTGTTTTTTTGTTTTTTTTCTTGCTTCTTAACAGTCAATCTCTCATGGCGGTATACATAATTGGCATGACTGATGGGGTGTGGGCGGGGAATTGATCTGGGGAGCCGGTGTGATCCCATTATTCTGCTTCACTTCTGTCTGTCCCCTCTGTATCCCTCTCTCTGTGGCTCTATTTTTATATATGTTTCCTATCTCTGGAGATCTCTGCTTGTCTATCCCCCTCGCTATACAGTTTTTTTGTATCCTTCCCTTTTGTATTCATAATTTTCGAGTGATGGCATTGTCAATTGCCTGGGTTCGGTTATACAGCCACCCGACAGCAGCCGTTCTGTATATGGCGCCGTCAACAAACATTTATACTTTCCTCATTACGGAGATAGTTGTTTGTGATATTTGTCTCTTGAGCCACATCTGCATTTTGCAAGTTACAGTGTCGTTTTTAGTGCTCATTTTCAAAGACAGTATATGCAGTAACAACAACAACAACACATATTGAGGACACATTGCAGGATGTGCATATTAGTCAGGGATTATAACTTTAGGTGCAAAAACAACATAATATAGAAAATAGATACAAATCTTTATTACACAGTTAACCCTAAGAGACCCATATAGACCCGTTTTTGTCTTTTTTTAGCGGGGACAGGGGGTCTTTAGTGGGAGATAGCAGGTCAACAGTATACAGTATTTCACATAGAAGTGGTGTACATCATCTGAAAGCTGGGAACATGAAGATCAATTTGAGATGCAGCGCAACACTGTGTGTCAAGTTGTTCTATTCATTAATAAGAAATAAGCATGAATTATTTAATGAATTAATTAAAATAATTTGCGGGAATGTATACGGGCTTAGAACATTATGATTGAAGTATATGATGGTCATTCACATGCTCTATAATGTCTCATAAGGTGTTGCAGCAATTTTTGAGTTGATACCATTTGTTACAAAGATGTGGTGCTAAATTTAACCATTTTTTACCACTCAAGAATTATAATAAAAATGATCTATAATCCCTCCAAAATTCCACATTAAGACACCAAGACCTTGAGGAACACTAAAGAAAAAGCCATGCTGTGATTTGGTATCAAAAACTTTTGACATTTGGAGATTTACGCAAGAATTGCATTTGTCTGCGATTGGACGGCGAGCACTTCTGTTCCGGAAACTGCTCAGAAACCCCCTTATTGTCAATAAACCTAGGAAAGCAAGTTAGCTCGCAGGACTCTAACCAGACAGTGGTCTAAACAGAACAGCTGGCTTTAGCTGCATCATCACCATAATATTTGCATTCAGCAATCTGATCTTGCATATAAATTGGTCTCGGGTCGTCCTAGAACCGGCGCCAGTTGCTCCGTGTTTGTACTTGATTCAGTTGGGGAGAGTTTCATTCTCATGTACAAACTAACTGTAAGAGCTCCAACTGTCCGTCACTTCACATTGTGTGCAAAACTGAACAATGTAGTAAGAGTTTTACTCTGTTCAGACTTCATAATACTCACTTCAATCCAATGATCCATTTCTTTCTCTTTCCACCTGACTGTCTCTTTTCCTTCCACCGTCTTGACCACTGACACATTTCTCCATTCATCATCCGTCCACTGTCTTTTCTAAAATCTAGACTTGTCTCTCCAGCCGTAATCTGTCGTCTGTCATTTGTCCCTGTATCCGTAGTCCGTCCTGTCGGTGGTCTTCCACTCTCCTCTCATAATGCTTTGACCTTCTGTGCCTCCTGCAGGCCAGCCTGCACGTGCCCGCCTGCTCTGTGGCCGCCGGATTACCAATGCATGCTGAGTGAGCAAAGTGTTTGAAGGAGGGCTGCACATATGTCTCGTCTGGCAAACGTTGTCTCTTTCCATCCCTCCTCCACTTCAGCTGGCAGAATGAAAATGTCCGACTGTTACAGCTTACTTAGATGAGGGTTACAGTAGGTCACACATACAGTGACTCATTTATTTCATTAATTGATTTTAGGGAAAGGGATTAGGAAAGTACTTTAAAGCAGTTGTTATATGTATTTCTAGGAAGGTAACGTGTATCAGCGTATCCTCATACAATGGTTCGTATGATATGTTATGAAAACTTCTTCCTCATTTTTCGTGCAATTTCCTATGAATGTCCAGTGTCAATTTCTGCTCCAGTCTTTTCAAAATAAACTTCCATCTTCACAAGAAAACAACTTTCCTAGGCTTAGGGGAAAAAAACTACTTAATTAGGTTTAGGAAAAGGACTTGGTTAGGTTTAGGCAAGAAAACCACTTAGATAGGTTTAGGAAAAGATTGACTTGGTTAGGTTTAGGCAAGAAAAAGTACTCAGGTTTAGGCAAGAAACAACTTAGTTAGAAAAGATCGTAGTTAAGTTACGCTACACCGGAAGTGGTGTAACTTAAGTATGGAAGTTACGTGATAAAAAGTTAGAAAAGATCGTGGTTTGGGTTAAAACAACACCGTAAGTGGCTTAACTTAAGTACGTAAGTTATATGGGACAAATCAACGCTGACTTCTAGTTTCACACAGGGTATGAACGCCGGTCTCCTGGGTGAAAGTCCGGTGTTTGAGAACAGCCTGTGTCTATGCATTCTTGTTTTGAACATGTACTGTATGTAGCCCAAACTCAGGGGTTTATCCCAGAGGACTATATCTGTGCAACGTACAACACACAATTCCTTAAACCCTTAATTCAGATAAGGAAAATTCATAAAAAATTAACAGGTAATATAAATGTTCTTGCTGCTCATACGCACACGATGATTATAGGTGACAAAGTGACTTCAAGGCATTTACTGCAAATGACTGAATCTTCTGCCCTCACTATGTGTGTAGGTGTAAAGACTATACAATTAAATGGACAAACAACGTTTATATGGATGCATGCACATGTACACTTTTGCCTACATTTATCCATGATGCAGTTTCTTTATCCAAGTAATGAAGTATCATTTTTGAAAAGGAAAGTACAATAATGTGGAAATATCATACCATCATTGATTTTTTGAAAGATGACCCAATTCAAGTCTGTCAAAAAAATTGCTATGGTCTAATTCTTGTTCTTTTCATCATTTTAGGACAAATCAATGCTTTTATGGAAGCTTATGCTGAGCTTATTAATTGTCTTCATCATTTCTTTGTCTCCAATAATAACGTTCTCCTTACATAGGGTTACAAAAAATGCTCCCGGTGAAGACGGTTAAGTAAAGCAGGATGATTGACAGGAAGGATGATATAACCGCGACCACAGTGACACCATCTGAGGAGCGCTCGCCGCTGTCATGGCAGCATCAGTTCAGCACACTGACACATACATACTGTACATGAAGACATATGCTCACGCGCCCACACACGCTCGCACAAAGGCTTCCAGAAATACAAATACTAACACGTATACACACCCTGTTTACTTCACACATCTATTTTCTTCCCTTGGAGACGGTTGCTCTTCTCTCTACAACTCTCGAAAATGGGAAACGTTTGACAAATTAGAAGGATAGCTAGAGCCAGGGAAGTGTCAGTTACATCCTTGACCTATTAGAGGTTGCAAAACACACACACACAGAAGCCATCTGTGGCTATCTTGACAGACGTGCACCCATTTCCAGAGTTAAATTATCGTCTAGTGCTGAGGTCTGATGGGGAAAGGGCAGGTCATCACACTGGGTTCCGGGGATTCAGGCTTTTCCAGAAGACATATAGAGACAAAGCAATGTGTTGAATCATCGTAGATTCCTAAAATATAACTTCTTGGCACACATCACAAAAGGGGGAATGCTATATAAAAAAAACTGCATCCACTTTCCTTCTCGATAGTCTCATTTCAAAATAGCTTGAACAGTAAACATAGACAGCTTTTTTTCTTTTGCTCAAATGCATCACAAGCTAAAAAAAAAAGAAATGACGTTGACTTTAAAAATAACACCGTCACTTAGCATCAGCTTCAACCCAGCAACCTAGCGACCTCAAAGTAATCTGTACATTATGAACGACCCTCTGGGGAGTGAAAGAGCAGAGAAACTAAATTCTGCATGGTGTAGGAATAAGAGTGTTGTGCTCTGAGATGAGCAACATGTACCAAGGGAAAAGGGGGAAAAAAACAGTTTTTACTTGTAGATTACCAGCTCAGGGTTTTGTTCAGAATCTAAAACAGGACAAGGGAATCATCTCACACATACAAAGACCTCATTGACAGAGCAAAATTACTCTTTTTCTTGATGTAAAACCAGTGGTTTTCACTGAATTTTGCAAACCCCTTGACTTGGCATGTGCCCTCAACTTCATCAGTTGGTGCCATCGTGTACAAATTAGGACTGTCACTCCTTTTAAAAAAATGAGGTTCAAGCAAATAAGAACCAACAAAGCTAATGGGCAACTTCGGACTTGTGGTAATGTTACTGCCGCTGCGGTACAAGACACGGCATGTTGCACTAAATCACTGTGAATTTTGACCAGTGAAGTTCATTGTTAACTGTGTAATGCAGTTAAAAGCCTGAAAAGCTACTAGGCCTTTGAGTTGAGGCTATTTTGTCAAACATACTGTAAATTTTGAACTCGGACAAATCACAACAGACTAAATATTTAACCTTAACTTTACTTTTCTGAGTCGTTTGTATAGTCGGCGTTAGATAAATAAGTACATAAAACATTGAAGTATTGCTTTTATTATTTTTCAAAAGTAACACAGTGTGTCCTCAATGGATTACCAAGCATCTGGATGGATTATAGAACAAGTGACGGCTCGTTGTAAGGGCGGAAACGGTGCGCTGCAGGACAGTTTTTAAAGTAAGTGGCTATACGTACATCATTTACAGAGATATTATTAAAAGTATGAAGTAACACAACTTGTTTCAACTGCCCCCAAGTGACCAAAAGAAAAAGCAATTATTGCCGATTTAAGCAAAAATGGATATTTTTGTGAAGTGAAAACAGTTATGTGCATATCCAAGACAAACACCGGGATGATGAAAACTTTGAAGACGATGCTGCCCAGTTTAGAAAAGGGACTCAGGGGGATTAATAGATAGAGTCTGCTCTGTCAGATGTCCATTCATCAACAGAGTTGAACACTAATTAATTGAAACAGCATCTCAGATGGAGAGGTCAGACCCTATGGCTATGTAATAATGTGTTGATTTTGACGGGAAGCCACTGCCTGCAGTGTCCAAACGCCTCAGATGACCTCTCAGCACACCTATGTTGCCTTCCTGCTGGAGCAAGTGGCCATAACTATAAATAAGATGGCGTAGTTATGATTGAATGCCTGTTAGGGGTCTATCGATGTGGCATCAGTGACTACAGTCAGGGCATGACCTCTGTCACGTAGAGGTGAACTAGTTAGCTGCAAGACCCTGGTAATAATGTTCCATTACCTCAGCGTGGAAAGGTCAGTGCACTATTCGTCTCCAGCAGGACAGTAGCTCTGCACAGCTGCTCTGCAACATAGCTGGTTGCGGATCCTTCCTGCTTAGACGGAAACCACATGTACGAGGTTCAGTTCGGTGTCACAGGCTTGAATGTTTCTGGATATTTGCAATTTCGACTTCTGCATAATGGTGCTTCTACTTGATTTATTTTGCACGTGTGCAGACTATTGCTTCATAATCTATTCATATTGCATCTATTTCACAGGTCTGATTTGCATTTGTCATTTTGGAGTTGTGACGGACAGGCATCTGACAAGCCAATATATAGAATGGGTATCTCTGTAAGCCTGCATGCACTCCTGGAAAATGTGGAAATTTGATATCTTATGGTGACACTTTAATTATGCCATTCAGACATTTGGGTGTGTGTTGCTGAAGGTGGATGGGATTTCATCATCATAACTTATATTCCTGCCAAAATAGTCCTGTATATATGCCTTCCTGTTCTGCTGCTCAGCCGTTGTTACCAGGAGAAACAGAGGATTTATGTTCCATGCCCTCTGACCTTGAGGATGTATTAACAGCAAATGCAATTAAATATAATTATCTACTTTAGTTTTAATTAAGCTTTCTTGACAATCTTGAGCCATATTTTGTGTTTATGTATACAGGTGCACTGGAGGCTTTTGGCAGTCAGTCTCCACAAAATCTCTTTGAAACACTTCAGGCGTTCAGTAACTACAACCACAGTAAAAGACTTGAGTAATTCATGTCCTTTCAAGCAAAGAATAATTTACTTATCCTGATAGAACAGCCTCCAAACAGTAGAAGCAAAACTCACCTTCTAATTTGTCCTGGTTTGAGAAATACGCTTTTGAGTTGGCAGCTTCTCTCTCCGGGCTGTCTGCCAGAGTGAGAGCGGGTGACATCAGTCAATGTCAAGATTTAAATCACAGGAAAAGAACAGATATAATAGCCGAGGTAAAGTCACAAAAAAGTTGAAACAGCAGTGGGGATCTCCGTCAGTGATTCTCCCATCTTCTCACGCCCTGTTAAATTCTTTAATGGATTTTTAACATTTGAAAACGTACAGGAGATTCAGAGCTGACTGACCATCATCAGTCAGTCATCAACGTTTTCCTTTAACATAGTGATCCTGCAACTTTTTTAAATGCAATGTCATGACTTAAATGTACAGCAAAATGTAATGTGCTGGTGTATATTAAAGCTGCAGTGGGTAGAATTGGAGAAAATGTGATTTAAAGTTATTCAAAATTGTTTTAATAAAACGGTCATTATATCCTGACAGTAATGCATGAGATAGGTAATCTTAAAAAAAATCATGTGCGTCTGTGTCCTCCGGTGCTCCCAATGGCATCTGCAAGATTTCACAAACTGGAGGAATACAGCCAATCAGAGCCGAGCTGGAGTCTTGCTGTCTGTGAGCAGCTGTAAATCACTCGCGAACTCCAATAAAACGGTCAAACTAGGCAGCGCTGATGAAATATGAATTCATATTCTTTTACTGTAATGCATATTTCTTGCCTCAATTGTTTCAAACATCTTGTAGTGCAGAACATTGATTCATATTTGATCAGCGCTGCCTAGTTTGACCATTTGATCGGAGTTTGTGAGTGATTGACAGCTGGCTCTGTTGAATCGTTGAATGAACAGCCAATAAGAACACTCTCTCTCTCAGAAATGACCTGTGATCGGCTAAAGTCTCCCGTCACTGGCAAAAAAATGTAAAGCCTGAAAACAGAGCCATGAGGAGGTGCAGAATTTTAGTTTTCTCTCAGAACACTTGAATTACAATATGCTTAAAGGTTATTATGGAATTCTTGCCCAATAATGCCAAAAACATTCTGCCTACTGCAGCTTTAAGTTCAGAAAATAAGTGATTGACAATGCAATTTGTCAAATTTAGAATGGTAGTATTTTAAGTTTCAAGGTCCTATTTTCATGTAAAGCCAGACAGGATATGTAAATATCTCTTTATTCTTAGAATGATACAAATTATTGGTGCTGTGAAGAAAAAGAGAGATGCTGTTATTTTCTGTATGTATCTGAGGGAAAAACAAAACCCAGGTGCACAATACACCTGAGGAAAGGTGCTGTCTCTGTTCTATTCATAGACTCTATGTATGAGGAAGACCTACTTTGTTGGCATGAATATGTACTACTGCACACAAGTGTGTTTTTTTTTGTTGGATCAGGGGGTCGATTGTACTTCACCCTATGATAAAAGTCAATTATCCTTCAATATGAATTTGGTCTTTGCGAGCACATATTTTCACTCACCATGGCTGTTTAGACGTTCCGTGAAATGTCATCAAATCTATAATTAGTTTGTCCCTACCTTGTAGCCCCCTCGTTCTGTTTAGAAAGACTCAAAAGACACCGAGGCTCAGCAGACCCCAATCAGGCTGCTTTTACACTGACCAGCTGAATGCGGGGGCCTGTCTCACAAAGCAAAATTAATAGGTTAGCGAGCCGTCTCTGCACGGCTGAACTCCGGCTTTTCCATCTCTCAGTGGTGGTGGTGGTGACTCACTGTTAACTGGGAAAGATCACCATGGTAACACCTGCTGCAGAGCTAATCTTATTTGGAGTAGTCTAAGTTTAGGCTACCAAGTCGTCCCTCCTCATCAATCAGATCTCTGCTTATCTCTTGACAGTGAGGCGTTTTTTTAGCATACAAATTCTTTGTTTTGCTAATATATACTCATTGTAATAGTTTAAAAATAACAAATCCATATATATATAATTCACATTTAACATGATACACATGACGATTGTTTTTGTACCTTTCTACAATTTCCACTGTATGTCTTCCACTGTTTTACTCCACTGAATCCGATTAGATTTTCCACTGCAGCGACATTCTTTCCCTGTGTGGATCAGTGATTTCTTCTCGTCTATTATTAGAGTTGCTCTCGATCTATTGATCCGTTTTTTTTGTTACAGACTTGAACTCTTCAATGTCAACAGAAAAAAGGGTTAACAGAGCCAGATGATGAACAATCCTGTGTTTATTAGGCCAGGTGATAAATTCTCCAGGTCCAAAATAACCTGGTCATATGAAGAGAATAGTATGGCTTTAACAGCGGCAGGTGCAAATAATAAATAAACAAAATAAAAATAATAAAATACAACAAACAAAACCAGGTGATACATAATCCTGGGTACTTGAGCCAGGTGATAAATCCTGGTTTAACAATGCCAGGTGTCACATAATCCTGTGTAATTGAGCCCGGTGATACATAATCCTGGGTTAACAGAACCCGGTGATACATAATCCTGCGTTACAGTGCCAGATGATACATAATCCTGGGTTAACAATGCCTGGTGATACATAATCCTGTGTAATTGAGCCCAGTGATACATAATAGCGAACTAATTGAGCCAGGTGATGGTTAATCCTGAGCTAATTTAGCCAGGCCATACATAATCCTGAGCTAATTGAGCCAGGCCATACATAATCCTGAGCTAATTGAGCAAGGTCATACATAATCCTGAGCTAATTGAGCCAGGCCATACATAATCCTGAGCTAATTGAGCCAGGTCATACATGATCCTGGGTAAACATGAGTGATACATAATCATATGTTAGCAAAACCAGATGATGCATAATCCTGGGTTAACAAAACCAGGTGACACATAATTCTGGGTTAACAAAACCAGATGATGCATAATCTTGGATTAACAAAACCAGGTGATACATAATCCTGGGTAAACAAAACCAGGTGATACATAATCCTAGGTTTAACAAAGCCACATGATAAATAATCCTGGGTTATGGTGAAAGAGCCAGTCTCAGAGTAAAAGATGTTGAACTTGTTACAGGAGACAGATTATGCTGTGCTCCCATTTTTCTCCCTCTTGCTTAATGGGCTTCTTGTCTCTAGGCCAATATTAGCAAATTTGTTAGATGTATTAACATTTTATATTCGTCAAGGTGACACAGTCGTTGTGCTCAGACAGAATTTGTGATGACAGGCTGCAGTGCTTTTTGCATGTGTGTGTATTTGTGTGTATCAGTGTCTGTTTGCCTATTGTTGCATTGCACTTGTTTTTCTCATTTTATCCCCTCTCCATGCTCACCTCAGTGTGAAATGATCTATAGGACTTGTTATTCAATCATCACATTTATTTTTGCACTGACCTTTCCAAAGGTGAGTTTGTCTTTATTATGCTGGCACTTACTCCTACCTAGCTCGCTCCCTAGATGCTACACATTATAAGTCATTACATGCATTCAGGTATTTGTGCCATTCAACCTTAGTGCCCCTGAAAACAACTAATGGAGGGTAACAGAGGTTATGTAGAACCATATGTGTTTATTATATGAGTATGTGCGCCACAATGAGTGTGTCTGATTTCCCGAGCGCACACACGCAGATCTGTCAGCCGATAGCAGTTGATATCAGACAAAGAGCTCATTTTTCAGATGACGTGGCGTAACATTATGTTCTTCCCTTTTTTGCTACTCTGTCTTTGTTTCTGAAAATGTATTATCAACATTTCCCCGCATCATTTCCCTCTATGGGCACCGGTTTGGCTGTCAAGGCGGTTAGAGGCCCCTTATCCAGAGGTCACGCTTAAAATCAGCCCAAGTGGCATCTCCAAGTATTTGTTGAACAGGCCTTGAACAAAATGCTGAAGCCTTAGCTTTATGTTTGGCTACATGCATGTGGTAACTCCAGTGTGCTGTATACACAAACCTTTGGCATGAATAAATCAAACTGCTTATGGCGTTTCTCTCCAGATGAGGTGGCCCCAACATACTGTAGTAGACTGGTGTTCTGTGCAGTATTTTCTGGTTTACATGGAAATCTACAAATAAACTTTTAGTGTGAGTCTGCATTTGCACAGACAAAATAATTATTATTTTATATATATATATATACACCGATCAGCCATAACATTAAGACCACTGACAGGTGAAGTGAATAACATTGATTATCTTGTTACAATGGCACCTGGCAGTGGGGGGGATATATTAGACAGCAAGTGAACATTTTTAACTTTGTGTCGGAAGCAGAAAAAATGGGGAAAGCGTATAAGGATGTGAACGACTTTGATAAGGGCCAAATTGTGATGGTTAGACGACTGGGTCGGAGTATCTCCAGAACTGCAGCCCTTGTGGGATGTTCTCGGTCTGCAGTGGTCAGGACCTACCAAAAGTGGTCCAAGGAAGGAAAACCGTTGAACCGGCGACAGGGTCAGACCCGTGACTCATTGATACACGTGGGGAGCGAAGGCTGGCTGTGATGTTCGATCCAATAGAAGAGCTACTATAGCTCAAATTGCTGAAAAAGTTAGTGCTGGTTCCGATAGAAAGGTGTCAGAACAAACAGTGCGTCGCAGTTTGTTGCGAATTGGACCGCGTAGCCGCAGACCGGTCAGGGTGCCCATGCTGTCCTAATGTTATGGCTGATCGGTGTATACATATACTGTATATCTGACACAGAATTCTCAACCCTGTCTCACAGGAAGACGTTTAAAGAGCATGACATTACAAGGACATTCCGCATCTCATGAGGATGCATTTTAGGCTTTTTGCATGTCATTTGTACGCCACGCAATAAAACTATGGTAACGTCCGCAGTTTAGGCAACAAAACTACTTAGTTAGGTTTAGGATAAACGTCATAGTTGGGTGTAAAATAAGTACGTAAATATGTAAAATACGTACGGAAACAACGTAACATAAGTACGGAAAACATGTCAGAAATGTCACAAAAAATCATGTGACAAACGACGGTCTCCTAGTTAAAGGTTGTGTTTGTTGGACACATCCGCCTCCCCTCCCGCCCACCATAAGCGGTCTTTCTAGCTTTTTATTCTACGTCACTAGCTCTGAGCGTAGCATGTTTTCGCAGAGCGTTTACATTGCAGTCAGTACAGACTACAGGGCGTACAAATGACACGCCAAAAGCAAGAAAGGCGTTCTTATTGCACGCTAAACGCCTTGCGCATTATCGTGGCATTCATACACCTTTTCATGCGAACGGGCTGGAATATTAAAGTAGGTCAGAGGCATCTTCACCCATGTCGGTATTTGGGTTATGATGCTCAAATGTGCCAACCTACCACCAGTTTACTCTTACTAATAATCAGGTTTACGATACAATTCTGTGTATATGAAAGCATAGCTGATATGAGTTGCACTCATTAAATGTTTAAAGATTAAAGTGTCTATGTTACTGGCAGAGCTACGGTTTGCCAGATAATCACAGTGGGAAGGTTATGTATCAGTTTCGATTGTCCTTCTGCAAAGCTCCCCTCGTTTAACTGCTCTGACATTGCACATGCACATTGCAGTATGGCTCTCACAGTGGGATGTGCAATCAAATTGCATTGCACGCTGTTCAATATGACTAAGTGCACCAAATTGCTTACAAAGTGATTAAATTCTGATTAATTGTGGGCTTTTTTTTAACGTCCAATCTTTCATCTTCGTAGAGGATTTTTTGCTCTTTTGAAAGGCTCAATTTCCGATTAATTAATTTCCGATGCAAAACTGCTCATTATAGTCCCACATTTCTCTCTCTAGCTGTCATTGCTCCCTTCCACGAGGAGGTCAGAGAAACAATCAGTTTTCCCTGCAGCACCTCTATAGACTCAAGAAAAACTTGTAATGTAAGCAGATGCATGGCAAGTCAAAGCTTCAAATTGTTCCATAGTTTAGGGATATTAACTAATTGATTGTCTCAAATCTGGGAAAAAAATATAAACATTAAGACAATCAGTTATCAGAAGACCTTATTATATGCTTGAATCAGGATAATAAGTAGGACAGGAAGTGCAGGAGAAAAAGAAATAACAGCAGAAAAGGGTTCGGCTGAAATAGACGGCCATCTGAAGAACCCCTTGGCCATGAGAAACAGACATGCTGCCTGGTGAAAGTACACCCTTCGAGCTCGGGCCAATCTGTCACCTTGCATACTGCCTCCTGTTTTGGCTCACTATCTGTCTTTCTCTCTGTCTCTCTCTGTTTCCCACTGACTTACTTCTCCATCCTGCCCGCTACTGTACAGTCTGCAGGGTCTATTTCTGTTCAGTTCACTGAGATCCAAACCGGTTGGAGAGACTCTATCTGTGCCCTCCAGTTTTTCTGCATCGTTGGGAGTCCAGCAGGCAATGTGCCCCACGGTCTGCTCCAGGCTACCCCAGAGGTTTTTCACTGCTTCTTTTTGCTTTATGTAGCATGTTTGTATTTGTCTTCATCAATCTGTCACTCTGCTCTGGTCTCTCTCTCTATTGCTCTTTTATGTGTGAGGTATTTGGCTGCATTCAGTATCTTTTTATATGCATTATTGAAAGGTCTTATTGATAACATTTTTATGTGCTGTAGACACAACCACTGAGCCTTTTAGAAAGGTGCCGAATAAAAGTATGGCTTTTCCTGAAAAAAATTATGATTGTGAATGACTCATTCAAAAAACTTTTTATCGGGTCCAAAATTAATGTTTTGTTTATCTGTGTGGAAGATATCTGATGTTTAGTTCCCACTTCTAACGAGGCTTGTGAGTCAATAGTATTACGACTGTGTTGTCAGTTAGTGTGGAAAAAAATGGATAAAAGGCTGAGATTGACAGTAAGTGTCTGGCAACAGCTTGTTGTGAAGTAAATGTAATGGAACTGAATGTTTTCAATAACACCTTTTAATGCTGCAATGTTAGAAAATATATCTTTCATACTGAATACCTCTAATTCATCTAATTTTTGTCAGATGTCTCAAATCATAATTTCAGTTTAATTTGGTGAGTTTTTTGGCGGGAAAGAGTTCTTCTTTCACTCATAACTCCTGAACCGAGCCTACCTCTGTTAAAGCTGCAGTGGGTAGAAATCGAGCAAATATGATTAAAGGAAGTTATTTTTATAAAACGGTAACTATCTCCTGACAGTAGTGCATGAGACAAGTAAAGCAATTATGTGCCTCTGTGTGCTGCGGTGTCCTCCGGTGCTCCTAAAGGCCTCTGCAAGATTTCACAGACCGGAAGAAAACAACCAATCAGAGCCGAGCTGTCCAGCTGTCATCTCTGAGCAGCTGTCAATCACTCGCAAACTCCAATCAAACGTTCAAATATGAAACAATCTGTTACTGTAATGCCTATTTCTCGCATAAAATGTTTTCAGAAACATCTTGTAGTGTACTGTTCAGCTGTAAAATGAGAAAGTTTGTGACCCGGCAGCCATGTTGAGATCTGTTGAGAAAATACGCAAGCACCGCCCACCAGCCGGAGCACAGCCAATAGGAAAGCTCTCTCTCTGAAATGACCAGTAATTGGCCAAAGTCTCCCGTCATGGGCTAGATATTTTTGTGCAAAAGTCTAGTTTTCTCTCAGAATACTTGAATTACAATATGCTGAAAGGTTATTATGGAACGTTTGCCCAATGATGGCAAAGAAATCTGCCTACTGAAGCTTTAAACTGTTAATACTTTATAATATAAAGAAAAATTGTAAGAAACATTATTGTCATTTGATCCAGTCTGTATTGCACCAAACACGTATGGCCTTGCCTTCTAAATTTGATGCCTTTTGTAGCCTGTACTTGTTAGAAAACAGCGCTGCTTATGGCGGAGAACATGAAACTGAGTCAATTACTGTGATATACTGAGTCTAAATTTGGAAGCCGGGGCTCTCCTCTTCAAGGCAGAACAGGATGAATGTGAACTGGAGGCTCCCATGGGTAAGAAAACATCTGCCAGCCAAAACAAGGGGGTCGGGGGTGAGCTTCTCTTCTGGGCACGGAAATACAGTATTTAGGCCTGCAGGTCTGACGCAGAGCTGCACTGCTGCTCACTCATCATTAGATGAGTTTCTTTTCTTTTCCCCACTCGTGCAGTGCCGAGGAAGCCAAGGCTCTGCTTCTCTGAACCTGTATCTTGGGACGAGTCACACCTGCAGGCTACAAGGTTCAGACTGAGTATCCTCATTTAAGCTTGAGATATTTGATTCCTCAGTCTGTGGGAGTGTTGTTTGTCAGCGTATAAAGCCTGTTGCTGACAAATGCAACGGCTACATCTTGAGGATCCTTTGACTGTATGTATGAATGTAAAGAGAGAGATAGGGGAAGGATAAAGACACAAAGAAAAGAAGGTGAAGCAGACACGTATTAAAGTAGTTCCAGCTCAAGCTTTTTCAGGTAACAGGTAAAAGTTTCCACTCTGCACAATATTTTACACTCGTGATTAGATTTTAAAGGTCTCTTAATACCGTAATAGGCCCGCTAATTGCCAGTGACACTGCTTTATGTGTTACCGCTTCACTCTAGTGCTGCATAAAACATCTTAGAAAGTGCTGGTTTCACCTGAAAAATACTGCCGAGCCTCATATTTTATTTTCTGTTTTGCATACACTAGGAATTGTGACATGATTAAAAACCTTAGAACAGCACACAGCGTGGCCTGCGAATGTCCTCATTTCCTTCTGTCCTATCATATTTTGCACTCCACTGAATCTGCTACACTCTTCTCTCTCTCTCTCTCTCTCTCTCTCTCTCTCTCTCTCTCTCTCTCTGTTGTTTTGTTTTTGGACATGTAGCCCTGATAAAGGCACAGAATTAGCTGCAGTGATATCAGGTTTTAGTTGTTCATACGCATTTGCCGAAACATGGTTTTTGATAATGAAAAACAAAAAGGCGATACTCCCTGAGTACAATATTTGCAGCATTTACTGCCTGATTTTACACATGGATGCACACAAGCAAATTTAGAAACTAGGGCTGTCAATCGATTAACATATTTAATCATGATTAATTGCATGATAGTCCATAGTTAATCGCAATTAATCACAAATGAATCGCACACCACTACAAGCTAGTATAACATGGTAGGTACCAATGGATTTCTTAGATTTTCAAATTTCCTATGACACCAGTATCTTCTCTCTAGCATAAAAACGGAGCCAGCTACAACCTAAAAATCACAAGTTGCATTTAAGAAATTAGTGACGTTAAATCAAATTTGCTTTATTATTGTGTTAACTTTGACTGCCCTATTAAGGGCAGTCAAAGTTAACACAATAATAACGCAATAATAACGCAAAAAGGAATATATGGCATGAAGAAATGCTCAGAAAATCAAATAGAGAAATGCTGCAAGCCTTTTCTTATTGCTTATCAATTCTTAGTATTTCTTCTTCTTCTTTTTGCCAAGAAATCTGTCCTGGGGGATCCGATACAACGATTATATGTTGAAAACACAAGTCATAAAATGGCATTAAAATAAAATCTACAACTCACTCAACTAAATTTAGTCCAGTTTTAACAGATGTTTGTCCTGATCTGTGCTGATATTAGCTGCTCCAACAACAGACTGAGACTGTAACAAATGCAAAAGTAAAAAAGCCAAAAGCATGAAATCATTTGCACTTTCATGAATCACCATTAAATCCTCACATTTCGATCACAGTCAGAGTAGCTTTCCAAGAAAGACCCAGCGGTCTGCCTACAGATGGTGAGCGGCCACCCCAGATATCTCTTGCCAGCTGAGCACTGTTTCCTGGCCAACATCTACAGTATCTTACGTGTTTGATTCTTTTAACAAATGGTGCATTTCTTGTGATTATAATGCAAGACATCATGCAGTTTGATGATTAAATTTTAAATCATACGCACGCAAGTAATTCCTGCTGGGATTTATTCGTCACTTCACTTTCCACAGCCCTTTTATATCCGGACTGTGGAGATTGGACAAAAGCACCAATCATTTTTTAGAGTTTATTGACCTAATTTAATTTGTCAAACCTGTATCTGGTGCCGAACAGCTCCCTTAATAATATGTCGGCAAAAGAAAAGAACAGCTTTCCTGCTTGGCAAGAGAGATTTCCTGGAGCGACTGCCAGAACTAGTGTAGCACTTTTCAGTATTGCAATTACAGTTATTATCAGTGCTCTTATAAGTCTAATGAAATAATTTCAAGGTAGACGCGGTTATTAGTCTTTCAAGTACATCCGAAACATGGTGCTTAAAAGAATAGTCTTTAAAATAGTACTTAGAAAGTAGAACAGCAATAAAAAAAAGTGTATACTTGAATGTGGGTCAAACTTTGCCAACGTTTACAGTTTACATGAAGGTTAACTGTATATTATTTGCAGAACAAAACGACACACACTGACCTTTATGTGTAATCGTTTAAAGATACAGCTTCTGTGTCACAGTGGACCCGTTCTCTTGTGTTTTATGAGAGACACAGAGTAAGAGAGTGGATCCTCCATCAACGGTCCTCCAGGCCTTCGCTCTTGCGCTCGTAAAAGCTTGTTCCGACAAGGTGACAAGCGCCATGAATCCCTGTTTATGAAACTAACCAGACCACTGTTACGGCGTTCACTCTGCGGTTTACTATGCGAAAAGCCAGTTTATTATCTCAAAATGAAATACACTTTATTTATCACCGCTTCATTATATTTGGCCTCTGTCTGACTCGCAGACGGTTACTCTCCGCTTTGCATCTGCTCGCTTTTTTTGGCAGAGTTGCTGGAAACAAATTGCTGCTTCCAACATGAAAGGTCAGGGCTTTAAAAAAAACAAATGTAAGCTTTTAAAGGGATGTTGAGCTAGTGAGACCAGGGGAAGCATTATGTAGCAACACTTTAGAATTTCATAATGAGTGGAAAACAGTGTTGCATTCACAAGAAAGAATATTTCACCATCCATTTTTGTTTAAGTGAAACGGATGGGGATATGCTATGATATAAGGGGCCTGCGAATGTCCTGATTTCCCTCTGTCCTAACGTATTTTACACTCCACTGAATCGGTTACACTCCTCTCTCTCTGGTTTTTGTTTTTGAACATGTAGGCCTGGCCATTCCCTGCTGAAGGCACATAATTAGCTGCATTCGTCATCAGTTGTTGTTGTTTATATGCATTTGCTGAACGTTGTTTTTCTCTTTTGGAAATCAGTATGAGAATGAAAAACCCAAAAAGTGTTTACAGCATTTTTTGGCCTGTGATTTAGAACCCTTATGGATATCCCACAAAATCAGTTTGTGTGTAATTAACGTCATCGTGAACCAGGAAATATAAAGAGCGATGAACGCCGTGTAGGGAGGACGCCGGGATGGATGTGTGGGTCAAAAAATATCGGACTTTCGCCCAGGAGACCGGCGTTCGTGTCCCGTGTGAAACCAGAAGTTAACGTTGATTTATTTGTCACGTAAGTTATGTACGCCACTTCCGAAGTTTTAAGGCAAACCACGATCTTTTCCTAAACCTAACTAAGTAGTTTTTTCTTACCTAATCCTAACCATTAGACAGCGTTGTGTCAACAGTGACACCTTCTGGAAACTGCTCCAACACTATGGTATTCCAGAAGAATTGGTCAACATGATCAGGATTAGGGATGGTAATTTAGAATTTTTTTTCTAAACGATAACCGACCCTCGTTAACCGGTTATCAACCGTTAACCGGCAAGATTAGTGCCTTGCATGTAGCGGTGCTGTAGTTTTAGTGCCTAACAAGCTGCCCAGCTGCAACAATAAGCCGATGCACAGACAGGTTAAATCCGTCATTATCAGCTGCAGTTTATGTTCAAAACAGACAACTGAGTCCCCGGTTCACCCGTCCCGGAGAGTCAGCGTAACGTTAGTGGTATCCGACAAACCGTGTGTGTTTGTGCTGCGTTCACAGCTGTCGCGTCACTGGTGTCTTCGTACTCGCCGTTGTCACACACATACAGTCAGCACGGCGCAACGTTAGCGAGTGTCCGACAGACCGCGTGTGTGTGTGACGACGGTGAGTAACGTAGTAGTGCAGTGTGTTTATTTGTCAGTGAATATATGCTACAACTCCTCAAGACCCAATCCAAGCTCCCTAGTCTTGCAACACCGGCTCAGAGTCTCTTAAGGTGGGCTTTTTAAGGTGGATCAGCTATTCTCCTTTACAGTAAGTGACAAGTCGCTCCTCCGAGTTTTGCCTGGCTTTTTATTTAATTTGAATACTTCCTTTTAACCGAGCATTAATCGGTAAAACTTCTGAATGTCGGTTAACGGTTAAACGGTTAATTATAACATCCCTAATCAGGAACTCCTACGAAAGGATACCATGCAGTCCATGGAGGACAGCACACTCAAAACTTTCAAATGAAACCCGGCGCCAGACAAGACTGATTACTGTCCCCTTTCCTCTTCCTCCTGGCAATCGATTGGATAATGAAGACAGCACAGAGGAGAAACAGGATCCATGTGGATCCAGTTGCTGCCACTGGTGTTTTCCAAAGTAGCCTGTCTAATGAGGATGTCCTCTTTCTGGGCAATCAATGCAATTCTTAATGTGTTTTGTCATCAATTATTTTGTTAATATTTGTCAAACACTAAAGACAAATCTCTGCTCTCTACCAGGCAGGGACACAATCTCTAGATCTCTAGCTAGATCTAAACCGCAGTACACTAATAGAGCTTATTGCAAGAGAGCCTAACGGAGTAAGAAACAGATTGGATACATGTATTGTAAAATAGGCTGAGTTAACTCCTACAATTGTGAGAAGCAGCCAGATAGAAAATGGCATTTGCTCTTTTAATGAAGTACACAAAATGAAGCAATTACCAAGTGATTTAAAAATGGTGAAATCTGAAAGAGAATGAACATCGAGGCCATGCCAGGGTGATGATACTAATGTATGTGAGTTGGCTGCATAACGAGAGAGAGATGGCCATTAACGTAATGACAGCAGCAGAGACCGGTGGCTCTTTCTCCCATTTGCTTTTTACTCACATGTACCTCCAGCACATCCTCAGGACTGGAAAATACCTGAGGGATCAACAGGGACCTGTTGCTGAAATAAAATCCTCTTCCTGCCTTGTAAACGCACAGCGGCGCAATCAGCAAGGTGTTTTTTTGTAAACCCTGGGGATTTTCCAGAGGAAATGAGAAATACCCGACAGAAAAAAAACACCTTAACCTGAGTCCGACTGTGCACTTAGTAGAAACTGTCACACATATGGATGGGTGTGTGCATGTACACATACTGATGTGTTTCTGCAAGTACATTTGTGCTGTTTGATGCGAGACTAAAGCTATTCACCTGGAGCACTGGTGCAAATGATATGTATTTTTCTATTTTGAGAACTGAGTAAAGTCAAGAGGTTGCCTCACAGTGACGTCAAGACTGCAGTTTTTGTACGGCTTGAGAGGGCTATTACTTGTTGATTTTTTTTTTTTTTTTGAGCTTCTCATCTAGCTCACGACAAGAAAGCAAATAAGTGTATTTCTTTTATCAACTTGGGATTGGGCAAATATGCTTGCTTTATGCAAATGTATGTATATATTTATTATTGGAAATCAATTAACAACACAAAACAATGACAAATATTGTCCATCAACCATCACAGGTACTGCATTTAGCATAAAAAATATGCTAAATGCATGTAGGCTGCAAATACAGGTGTGTTTAATCAATTAAGTTAATTCACAGTTTATTCGGTAAGGACAACATTCTCAGTGTATATTTGTGTGGCTCATGAAAACACTAGCACATAAATATTCATGTTCCTTACATTTGACATTATATACACTGTTTCTGTCTCACAGACTGTCGCACACAAACATCATTTCACACTCCAATCTTTCCGTCTCTAACCATCAAATAACCAACAAAAAGCTACTTTTGTAAAGTTCTGCATGACTCGGAGTGTTTTTCATGTTATTGCACATTGAATCATTGGGAAAACTTCAGTGTTGTTGTGCAGCTTTTTCACATCGCTCCCACAGCTCGAGGAAAAATCTAATAAATGCTTTTAATGCTTTTAATGTGATCCACCAGCAGGATGTCTGTTGTTCTGGCTGCACATTTAACAGAGCATATTTACTCGACTTCCGAGTGGCTTTTAAACCTTACAGGTGGATAATTACTTCTGAAGCACGCATTTCAAAACAACGAGCATCTTGAACTGAGAACCTTTCCATCGCAGGCTCAGCTGTTGGGCCACTCTACTGATGATGGAGCACTTCTTATGTCTCCTGTGATTTCCTCCATTCTTCTGTTTCACTTATTGATTTTCCCCAACTGTGCTGGCAGTACATCTTGTAGGAGTCAGGGGTGAAAAGTGTTTCGCTCCGTCGGTGACCTGGCCTTGATCCAACCCTGCTGTAAGGGACGTATCTCTACATTGTTTTATAACACTGGAAATTTGAGGAAAACTGAGGACTTTTATCCTTGCCTTTAGCAGAGCAGCTCAACCTCTCCCATATACTTTATTCCTGGCTGTGCGGTAAAGCACTTCAGCTTTGGCTCGTGGAAGAAAGTCTCTAACTTGACGGTATTATGTAAATGAGTAACAGCAGGTGTTTAAGTCAGTCACAGTCAGATTAGGAACCCATCTCCTGTTTTGTGGGATAAAGTACCAGTTGTGCTGTATGAACCTACACCTAGTGATGTTAAACTTTTAACACCTCATGCATCATGCATATTTTCGTGTAGCCTGGCCCGTTGCATTGACAGGATATTGAGCTGTTTTGGCAGACAGAAGATGCTGTAACAAAACAGTATGCAGCTGAGGATGCATACTTATCCCCTGACAGTGGAAGTTTGACCTATTTGAGATGGTGAACAAGAGGACTTGATGCCTTATTCAGTGTTAGAGCCTCTAGTGTCAATGCCAATGTCAAAGAACCTCCTGAATGATAGGATGTAGGTAATTATCCCGCTTTACTTTCCCGCTTTACTTTCCCTGGAGCCACAGCCAGGAAACACCGTTAAAAGGATTTTGTTTTTTCAAATCATATGAATTCATCTGGAATAATAAACCGTTAAAAAATAAACAGAGCTTTTATTTATAAAGGATATGAAAATGGAGACAATAAATTGATTAATTTAAAGGCTTCTTTGACACCAAATATATATTTAATAAGATTGTTCTCTAGTAAATCATTTAAAATGTTCCATACTTTTGACATACTGTCATTCCTTTCCTCCTAATTGACCAGATGGGCTTTATTAAAACATGTCAAGCAGCAGTCAATATACGTAGACTACTACACGTACGTAACTTCTTCCAGGATATTGCCTCGCATTGTGCAATCCTTACATTGGATGCTGAGCAAGCTTTCGATTATCTGAAATGGGAGAATTTATGGATGACTCTAGATAGATTTGGCTTGGGTCCAGTGTTAATTTTGGCAGCTATTTTAGATTTAGTCTTAATCTTAGTTAAGATGAAAATGCTTATTAGTTTTAATCCAGTTTTAGTCACCGAAAACTCATTTGATCTTAGTCAAAATGTTTTCTCTCTTAATTTTGTCAGCAATTAGTCCTTATTCCTGTTTAGCCATCAGATTATATTGAACATTTCTGTCATTTAAGTAAAACTTATTTCACATAAAATTTTATCTTATCATTAACTGATGAAAAACACAGGTTTTATACTACATTTTAGTCGTTTTTCGTCAACGATATTGCACGTTTGATATCGTCACTGTTAGTGTTTAACGACGTCGGTGCTGTCTCGTCATCGTCTCGTCTTATTCATGGAAAAAAGGTTGTTGACGAACATATCTCATCATAGTTTTCGTTAACGAAATTAACTTGACTTGGGTCCATATTTTATTCAAATCATAAAAGTCTTATTTGCTAACCCCTGTGATCATCACAGGAAACACATTTTCATCATCTCTCTCCATTTCAAGGGGTTCCAGGCAGCGACGCGTCCTCTCAAACTTATTATTTGCTCTTTTGCTCGAGCCTTTAGCTCGCTATCACCCTTAGTGATATGTGGTGCAATGTGTTACAATTTGCTGATGATATTTTGTTATATATAGACAATACCCTTACTTCTATTCCCCAAGTCTTGGACACTTTAGAATAATTTAGTGCTTTGTTGGGTTATGAAATCAACTCATTTTGGTCAACACTACTTCCACTCAACTCTTGTCCCTTCTACTACACTATCTCACATTCCAGTAGTGAATTCCTTTAAATACCTGGGTGTGAATATCTTCACCCCCCTGTACTCCACTACGATTAAAAACTTCCAGGTCACCTTAAGTAGAGTGGAAACTGACATGAAAAAAAATGGTCAATTCTCCCAATTTCCCCATAAGCACATATTTCCATTATAAAAATGGATATTTTAAGAGTAAACTTTTACTCTAATGTGTTACCCCTTTCACCCCCCCAAGGGTTACTGGGATAAGATCCATGGTCTCATCTCGAAATTCATTTGGAGGGACAAGCGTCGTCGCCTCAAACCATCAACCCTGCAACTTGGCAGACAGGAAGGAGGACTGGCTGCCCCCAATTTCAAGATGTACTTTTTTGTCACGTGTTGTGCCCATTATCAGTCTGGTTAGACTCCAATGCATCAATTTCATGGCCGTGTATAGACGAAAAGTTGGCCTCTCCTTATCTTTTACAAGACTTAATATAGTGTAATCTGTCTCCTAAATGCTCTAAAGCTAAAATGGGCCCCATAATGTCTTTCCTTTTATCAACTTGGCACACTGTAGAGAAAGCTACTCATTCCCAGTTACGGTGACACATCCACAGCCCCATTTTCCTCTTCTTACCAGAGGTGTCCCTTTTTCATTTCCCCAATGGAGCAATAGAGGTATCCATATTCTGTCTGATATCTGCAATGAGGAGGGCCTCAGAGCGTTTAATGACTTGCGAATATCATTCAATCTACCTGGCTCTTCATTTTTTTCCTATACCTGGAACTTAGATCTTCCATGCGTTTCTTATGGTGTACCCTGGGGGCATTCTTTATACGCTCATGAGCTTCATGTCATATTGGATGTGGCTTTTCAGACAAGTGGTTTAGTCTCGAAGCTCTATACCTTGTTCCTGAACTCATCTTATGGTCCTCTCGGGTATGTGAAAGAGATGTTAGCCATCGCAGGGGGGAGGTGGATTGGTTTATTGTCTGGGACAACTTGGCCTGCACATCTAAAAATCCAAATCACAAACTTATTCGCTTCAATTTTAGATATAGACTTTACCTCACACCCAGGAAAACGTCACCTCATGAAACCCATACCCTCTCCAATCTGTCATCTATGTCCCCTTGGCCTCGTGGGCTCATTTATGCATATGTACTGAGGGAGTGCCCTGGTGTGGCCTCATTCTAGAAAGTAGCATCAAATTTACTGGGTGTCATAAACCCTGTTGTCCCAGGCTGTTGATCTTGAACGATGCTTCATCACTGGGTCTGTCGACCTCCAAATCTTATATTTTATTTGCAGGTCTTACAGCAGTGAAAAGTCCTCCTCATGCACATGGAACAATCTATAGCTAGAATACATGGGGCTAGAGATAGGACTGTTCAGCCATAGGCCTCTACAGCAGCAGATGTTAAACAGCTGTCTGTGTCATTATAATGTCATTAAGTGCACTTTGCTGTATTGTTGTAAAACTATGAATCTATGTGCAATCTAGAACTATTGTGGGAAGGGAGGGGAGGGAACTGGTCGCCACATGGGAGCGAGGGATGACCTTTCTTGGCCCGAGTGGTGCAGCTGAGCAGACAGCATCACTCAAAGTAGCAACGTCCTCATTATGCATAACTTTAAGCCTTAATATAAATTAAACGGGTGAGTTTTATAAAAAATTCACCCCCCGTACAGTTGTTATGAACAGGTATATTAGCTATAGAGACCAAAACCGTACGTTGTACCAGGCTGTAAACGGGTTTATTTCTGCTGTAAAGTGGGGCATTTTACATAGGGGTCAATGGGGATTACCTCGCCTTTGGAGCCAGTCTCAAGTGGCCGTTTGGGGCCGCATCCCCATGGCAATGGTGGGGGAAACACTGGTGTGATAAAAGACTAACTACAATTGGTTAAATTGGCATTTCAAATGGTCTACACACACCTCTAATAACTTCTTTTCATGTAGGCGCCTGTGCGTTCGGAGGGTAGAGCCCTTGTTATCCTGAGAGAGGAATGACTCATCGGGGACCTTCGTTGTGCCTTTGTCTTCTTATAATAACAGAAACCATCATTATCAGCCCTGGTAGAGGAGAGACAAATGTGAGTCTCTCAGCTTTATTAGGTTGTTTAATGCAATGCAATGCAATGTCGAGCCAAAATTCAGTCACTTGAAACAGGGTGAAAGTTGCACCTAAATGCTGATGTGCTGCTGTCAGTTTAAAAAATGTGACTTTAATGGTTAAGGTTGCAATGAGAGGGTGGTGTATCGGGCTTGATCAGCACTGTGTGGGGGAAAGACCGTACAGCCTGGGGACCATAAAGAGACCATAGCACCTGTCAAGTAGTCATCATTACTGACTTACTGCAAAGTTCAGCCATATCCACTCGAAACAGTGCACCTCTTCACAGAATAGGTGTGTGAAAATGGCATCCATTCTCATTTACTGTAGCCTAAAGTGTGAAAGGATCAATAAAATCCAATGGGAAAGCTCCAGATCTTATGAAACCCAATTTATAGTGTCAATATTATACTCCACATAAAGCCAGGGGTGTACAAACAAAATCATTACCACTGTCTGTTCAGGTCAAAGCATGGGGAGACATTTCGTACTGGAGTTCTCTTTTAAATAGGCAATATGATGGTAAAACACATACACAAATTGTCTTTTATGCCGTGGAGAAGGGATATTTGATTACCAGTAAGCTCGGAGGAACGCTCTGAGAAAAACAAATGCTACTATTTTATAACATTTCTGTCTTCAATAAATTGGAGACTTCAAGCACAATTCCCTCCTGTCAAATTGCTTCTGACCTCCGCTGGTGCTGCTTAATACCGCGAGAGGCAGCCTTCAGTCTCTGAAAACCGATTGATATAATACACAGCGGAGCCAAGTAGCCATTTAATTAAACACCACTCTCTTCTTTCCAATCCTCTGAGCGTCTCTGTGGATTTGTTCGAGGTAGGCAAACATTGAAATCCAATCCATCGAATGATGCGGAGACTGAGACGTGTCATTATTTTCTTTCTTCATTTGACCCAATGGTATAGTCAAATGGAAGAAGTCAAACTATTCCCACTGGAGAGTTACTACTACAGTATTAGGGCTGCAAATAATGGTTATTTTCATGATTGATTCAAGTAATAGTAAAGGAAAATGCAATTTGCAATCTCCCAAGGTGATGTCTGCAATATGCGTGTTTTGTCCGACTACCACAAAACCTTAACATATTTAATTCACTGTCATATGTGACAGAGAAAAGTGGAAGAAATATAATTAATATTAATTAATTGTAACTATTTTGATAATGATTAATCGGTTCAATCAACTAATCAATTAGTCAAGAAATATTTTAGAGCTGCAACAATTAATCGGTTAGTTATTAACTATTAAATTAATCGCCAACTGTTTTGACAATTGATTAATCAATTATAATATCAATTATTTTTAAGAAAAAAACATAAAAAATGTATGATTTCAGCTTCTTAAATGTGAATATTTTCTTGTTTCTTTACTCCTCTATGACAGTAAACTGAATATCTTTGAGTTGTGAAGAAAAAAAGGACATTTGAAGACATTGTCTCTGGCTTTGGGAAACATTGATCGTCATTTTTCACCATTTTCTGACATTTAATAGACCAAACAACTAATCAATTAATCAAGAAAATAATCATTAGTTGCAGCCCTACAATATTTGTGTCTAATTCATCTTGAGATTGGTTATGATTCGTCTTCAGACTGGTATTATACTGTATATGCATAATGAAATAATCAGTTCAATGTTCTTTTGTTGACATTTCAGTTAATTAACAGTTAACAGAGGCCACAGGGTTCACCATGTAATTATCGGAGGGTTATGCAACAGCTGCAATAGCTTGATCTGAGCAATCAATTCAAAAATGGTGAAAAAAAAAGTGACTTCATCAAAGAAACTGTGGATTAATTCCCCCGCCCATCAAATCCTTGTGATTTTCTATTATCCCCCCCCCATGGCAGGCTGGGAAGAAGACTCTTCACATTTGTAACCAGAATACGATATCAAAGCATCAGGTATTGAAATATTTTGTTTGAAGAGGGAGAGCAATTAGAGTTAATTGCTAGTGTGAGGGCAGCCTGTGGATGGCAGATGATGATGTTGAAAGGAGCATCAGCTGGTAATAAACAAGTCATTAGGTATTAGATCATGGGTGGCCGAGAAGCTGAGATGAGGAGAGAAGACTGAGATATAAGGATTTGTACCAAGGAATACAAATGTGCTTATATGCGCTACATAATTGTGTTCTTAAAGCAACCCTAAATGTCAACTTACCACATATTTAAAGCTGCATTAAGCAATTTTTGACCTTCCACAGGGATGAAACACAGACAGCAACAGAACCCTGACATAAAATTGGCTTACCACGTACTTATATGGCTTATGTGTTTGCAAAAAATGGGCATCCCATTGGAGTTTTCTGTCTGGCCATCTGACTGTCATGAGTCCAGATGGTAATTTAAGTTTACAAGAGCAGGGCAAACTTCAGCTTGGCTGTGGGGCTTCAGTGTAATATGTTGCTATTAAAAATAACTTCCAGTGGTCCATTAAGTTGTACTGGGCACTCACACACCACATACTGTACATCTTTGCTTGCCATTTTCACTACAGTGGAGAAACGGCTTATAGTGATCACGGTCACAGTGATTAACCGCTTATAGGGATCAAAAAGCTTGGGACAGAGTCATTCCTATATAAATGCTGTTTAATAATATGCCTATAGTAATCAAGTACTCCGCTTACACTGTTCATTTTGGATCTTTTCATACATGACAACATATTGAAAAACATTTTAAAACTACTGTATGTTAGACTAATGTTAAGTGAATTTTTGTTTAGTTTTTTACTTTACTCCCTTACTTTGCATCGCAAACCCTCTGCTTTCTGGTTGGATACCTGGGGCTGATACTGCGTGCACATTGCGTGCACATTGATATGATGAAAACACAGGGCTTTCACCCAGGAGGCTGGGGTTTGCATCCCGTGTAAAACCAACATTGTGTAGTTCTCTTAGTGTCCACAAGCATTAAGTTTTACTTTCACTTTTGAAACATAGTTATTTTAAGCCAAAACACGATGTTTTCCCCTAAACTCAGCTAGTGTTTTTGTTGCCTAAACCTAAGGAAGTTGTAGTTTTGTTGCCTAAACCCGAAGAAGCGTTTTTGTTTGTGTTCAAAACGTAACGTTTCATTCAGTTTTACAACGTGTTAGAACGTGTTGCTTTTAGGTTTCACTTTTACAACATACGTAGTATGGCCCACATCTATGGTTCTTATAGCAACCAATAACGCCTATTTAATGGCCCGATAACAGTCGAATCAGGTGCAAAATCTGCTGAGAATATATATGGTTTTGCTGTTATAAGCAAGTACGTGCAAATATTTGTTATATACAGTACTGTATATAAGGCCAAGAGTGTTAACACAGTTACACTGGCGCACACAGATTAACTAGCACACTCAGAAAATCAATGACTGCCAAAAGTTATTTCTTTTGTATGCAACTTGAAAAGTCAGGCCAAGCTCAAGACAAAAAAAAGAAAACATCTTGGAGATGGATTTATAGAAATAAATAACTCAGGGGGATATATATCATAGCTTCTTTGCTTCTGGGATACTTCTGTGCACAATTAATCATAACAGAGGAAGGACTCGAATAAACAAAATTGTCTGCAACTGCAACTAAATATGCGTACCTGTTTGTAGACACTCATTTTGAGGGTCATTATTCATCGTGCTCTTCAGGCGCGATTATGAAGGCAGAAATGGATAAAAGTGAGTACTTGGAAGGTAGCCTTTCCAAGTGTAGTGCCAAACCAAGCCCCTAATAACTTTAGACAGATTTCTGTGACTAATGGTATTCCCCATATGTATTTGAATTGGATCACCATTCCCCCAACCTCCGTGCTGACCTCAGATGTGTCGTTGTCTTGGCCGCGAAGCCTCCCACAATGAGCTGAGATAAAAAGCTCTCTCTCCACACACCATTTCTACTTCATTAGCTCTGGCCTAATCTATAAACCACAGCTGAGAGGGGGGCGCTGTGTCAGCCAGCCTCTGTCATGTACCTGCCACAACCACTGAGAAGTTCTGGAGCTGTATGTATGTGTGTGTGTGTCTCAATGCTAGGACTCACACATTCAGTCACACATGCACCTTGTATCTGAGGCAATCCAGATTATGTCGCATAGATTGTCAGTTTGATTGTGTCTGTACACGTGTTTGTGCGAGAGACGGAAGACGGGGGCAAGACTGCACGCATTTACAGTCTGATGGCATAATATGCAAATGAAATGGAGACTGCCATATGGTTTATTCTTGAGATATTCATGAGCGCACAGCAGATCATTTTTCTCTTCACTGGACTCTCTGCGTGTGTGCGTGTGCTTGTCTGTCTCTTTCCATAAACAACATGATTGGCATATTTCTGCAGCCTTGCCGTGTTCTCCATTTGCAATGACATTTACAATTGAATTAATTAGAATAGCTTGCATCTTCGAATCTGCAGCTTTTCTGGCCTTTACAGAGCTTCATAGTGAGTTTTAGCCCATTGTTTAGCTGTCCCAGCCCACAACTTTACTGTTCTGGTTCACGCTCACCACTCTCATGCGTTGTTTTCTGCTATAAACCAACTGTACGCTACACCTGCTCAGCACAAACAGCCGACAGACTCAAGCTTCAGTTTTGCTTTCCGCAAGGACAGTCGCACAGGCATGACCTGACATGGACTCGTGATGAGGAAACGTTTGGATATTTTATACTCTATTGCGGGTTTCTCCTTGCAGCAAACCGACATTCTCAAAGCTCCTCAATGTTCTCCATTTTCTCCACCCATCCATGTCCGTGTAGTTAGAAAGATTTGTGCACGGACAGAGAAAAACCTGCTGCACATAACCCCCGCAAAGAGCCGTGTCTGATGGTGTGGTGTCACTTTGGCCGTGCGGACAATCGCAATCCTCGCGGATGCGGCAAGCGTAAATCACGTTTCAGTCAGCGTCTACGTGGTGAACATAGTGGAGCATTTAGCAGCTAAAGAGACAGATATTTCCCTCAGGAGTCGGTAGAGACCAAAACAGAGCTGAAAGAGAGTGAATATTAGTCTTACATTTGGCAGGTGAACAGAAACATGCCTCCAAATGAATGATAATGTTGCTCTGTATCGGCAGGATGTGTAAATAAGTAACTGTTTGCTAACAAGTTCGCTATATCAACTAAAAATCTGATGATATAATTGTTCGTAGAAATCTCACGCTCAACTATACAACCCCTTCTGTAAATACTTTGTCTCCAGGTCTATCTGCAGGAAGAATCATTTTTTGAAGCTGTGAAATCACATTCAGTCAAGTTTTGTTTGGCACCCTGGTCATTTCCTCATGTTTGATTTGTGTTGTCCTTCAGTAGTTCTGTCGTTCGTTTCTATGGAGTGACTTTAAAGAGGATCTATAATGCTTTTGTGCCTTTTCCCTTCCCTTTATATTGTTATATAGTTTGTGTGAAAGGTCTGCAAAGTTCAGGTGAAAGGTAGGTACTCTCCCCCACAGAAACACATCTCCTGAAGTACCGCCTTTTCTTTGTAACGTGGTGATGTCACCAAGTAACACATTTGGGCAGGGGGGGATAGGAGCTCAAACGGAGCGTTTCAGACAGAGGGTGAAAGGAGAACAGCACAGAGATGCACAGTCGGTGAGAAAAATAAAGCGATTTTTGAACATTACAGTATGTCAACATGTTCTAGTAGACACCAAAATACAAGTACGCACCTGAAAATAAGCGCAATAGGTCCTTTTGAATCGCTGTAGAGGGAGAGGGGAGAGCAAAAAAAGATGACAGAGAATAAAGAAGAGATAGTTAAAGTAATGATCCTCTTCATTTAAATCATTTTCATTTAAATAAACATCTGCTTTGCAAGTCTGTTTTGCCAAGAGCGATGGCACAACAGTGACTCAACATTCGGTATACCCACCCAGTTAATGAAAGCTTTTATATATTAGTCGCTCCAAGCGAGTGCTTACTGAGTAGGAGGAAGAAGTGAGGTGTTTAATCGTTCTTGCAGCTTTAACAGCACGTAAATGCAACAAAACAGAATCAGAGCTCTGTGTTTAGCGTGAAGCCGCAATTCCCCACCATTGCGAACAGTCAAAGAATGCCACCTAGAGGAACTCAAACTTCACGGAGAGAAAGCCAAAAGAAACATACTTTTACTGTACACGAATTGCACTGTTTGATTGCAAAATGATGTCTGGGGAAGTGGAGTTGAAAAAAAAAAATGCAGCACTCACAAAACCCCACCAGACACACAAACACTAACCGTGGCACAGCCGCACTAACGTCTGCTCGGTGATTCACACCTTTATATAGCCCTCCATCCGTCTCTGTTTTCCGTTTACCTCATAAAGCTGAGGCATGTTCCCTTCGACCACTCTTTCTCCTCCTTCACACCTCCTGTCTTGCCACTTTCTATTAGCATTCCCTGGTCAGGGGGCCGTATGAAAGTGAGGCACACACCTGCCACAGTCGGAGTCCTAAGCCTGTCGCCTCTCCACAGCTCAGTTCAGCTGGGGCTCTGGCAGGCTGGATAGGTGTTTACTGGGCTGGCTTTCCTTTTTGGATTGATGGATAACTGATTTGCTGGCTAGTTCTCCGCCCAGCTTGCCAGCTGGTTATGTAAATGCACTACTGGCTGGCTGAATAAATGCCTTCAGGGCGATTGTCTCCCCTCAGCTTCTCCCTCTTTCGTCCTTTTCCGTCCCTCTTCCTTCCTCTTCCTTTCGCTCCCTTCCTGCCCTCCCCGGCCCCGAAACTAAACAGCAGCTGCACCAGAGGTAGGAGTGTCAGAAAGTGCCACAACTGTGTTCCTCTCTGTTTTTAGGCAAGTTCCTAGAATAGAACCGCGTTCACAGCGTGCAGAGTGGAAACTAAACCCCAGAGGCTAGCCGGTTCACTGACATCCTCTATTCAGGAGCAGCGGTACTTAAACTAGCTGCCACACACACACACAAACACACACAAGCACACTGGGTATCCAAACAAAAAGGGAATGAAAGTGCGCACGCTCGCGTCCATAATTGAGCACAACGACGCATACATTTACAGACTTAACATAAATATTCACACACACACTTTCACACACTTGTATGCATAGAGCAACAGATTGTGCCAGATAGGATTTCACTCTTCTTTAATATTGAAGGAAAAATACTCTTTAGAATGATTTATTGATAGCAGCAGCTATTTTAAACTGAAATAGTGGAGCTCTTCCTCCAGCTGTTATGTTGGTGAAAACCCATAATAAAACTACACAACCATAAAAGGGGCTACAGGGAAATTATTTTTCTTATAAATTTTGGAAAATATCCTCAACCACCACATCCGCAGTCTGAATGGGAGCAAATCCCTGCAGCCATGCTGCGAAATCTTGTGGGAAGCTTCCCAGAAGAGTGGAGTCTGTTTATAGTGGAATATTAATTATAGCCCGACCGATACTGGATTCTGACACTGATATATTTGGAAGTGTAAACGATCTGATGAGGATATACCGTCTTTTTAAATCATAATTACATAATGTAAACAAACAATCTTGATACAGATACTTTAGATTTGTGTTTTTTTCTTAATTGTGAACTGAATTGTGAAATTGTCAACTGTTTAGTGCTCAAATTATGGGACACTTTTTCTCAAAACTTGAGCTAGTTTTGAGCTCGGAATTTCTGTAATTGAATTTCTTACTTACCTCTCGGCCAGCATATATACCCGATATATCTACAGTAAGCTAATATCGGCTGATGTATCAACCTGGACGATTTATCGGTCTAGTTCCATAGTGTTCATGGTTTGGAAATGAGCTGTGCACACATATCATGTAATGTTCAGGTGTTCATACATAGCCACATACATACCTTTGCTCATGTGTTTCCATCCATAATTGCTTATTCCTTTTTAGAACCATGCATTTCGTGGGGTGTACGCTGTACAAACATCCCGGTATGCGACACCCTGGACAGGAACTAGTACATCATAGAGTCCTGTTTAACTTTAGAAGCTGTGTGGAAAACAAACTCACGTCTTAGTTTGCAGAAAAGCACTGAATTTCATGTACTTTTTTTTTTGCCAGAGGTGATGTTAGTAATGCAACATGTTGGACCCCCGCCAAATAATGCTGGGTGTCAAACAGCATCAAAATGTAAGTTTATCTACTAGCTGACGCGTTTGTATTGCTTATATAATTCATATCTGTGTTAAGATGCAGTTTGTAGGTGGAAGTGCAGGAGTAGTTTTAGATGCCATAACTGCATCCCACCTCCTGATTTGTATTGATAATTTTCTCTGCTATGGTCCCTCCTCCCTTTTCCACTGTAAGCCCATGAAATCATCAAATGGGTTGCAGGCAAGGAGAAATCTGCTGGCCCACATAAATAAAAACCTCACGGACAGCGAAGATTACAGCACAGAAAAAAAAACGTGGGGGGAAGCCTATTTTAAAGATGACAAATGGATAAACTCTAAAACTGTAAGAATGGCCTATATCTTCAGAAAGCCCTAGGTGCTCTTCAGATGTTAACATCTCTTGTCATGTTACATTGCCCTTCGAAAGGTCACACACAGCAAATTGCCCTTGCAATGGTACGAAAATGGCCAAACGGGGCTTTGCTAGACTGACAAAGCAGGCAGCCACCACCCTCGGGTCATCTTGCCTTTAATGTGACGCAGCAGTGGAGGGTTCTGCTGACTGCACTATGTGTAGGCTGCTGACTGACAGGCAGACCCTCCCGCTGTATATCGGCTACTCAGAGGCTCCAATGTGGGAGAACTTCCCTCCTTCCGGTGAGTCATGTACATCCGTCCACGCAAGGACATCTGACCCTATGAGAGGAGATGTGGCTAATGAAATCCCCCAGGTTATGTAAAAAAAACACAGATATACGCACTTTAGCATGTGTTCTTGCTCTGTTTTCTGTGTCTATTTGTGTAGTTTGCTTCTCGGGTCCGTTATGGGCTACAAATCCGGAAAAACTGATTTAAAGCTCCATTTATCCAATTTTTTTAATCTCGTAATGATAAAGGTATCGGCCAATTCTGCAGTCGCCCTTAGCTCTACAGAGCTTTGGCTCATTGCTGTGGTTGCTCACAAAGTTTACTCTCACTAATCTTATTTTCAGCAGACAGCTTTTTTTCCAGCAAAAGAGTTGTGACTGATTTGGTTCACTCTCATAGAGCCGTTTTCAGACGCAGTAAAGCAGCTGTTTTCAGCAGAAAAGCCCTGGAAAACCCCACCGTACACTACTTGCCCAGCACCAAACGGCAGACAGACACAGTTTGCGACCAGTGTGTGAATATTGGACTTATGTTAATCGTGTGGACAGAAACATAAAACAGTGCTAATGTTCCTTAGTGTTCGCTGGATGTAGAAATACCCATTTTGTGCAAACTTGTTAGCCATAACATTTAGAAAGCAATAATATAGTCAGTGTTTTTCAGGTTTTCTTCCCTAAAAAAGCAAACAATTTGTAGCTTTAAAGGAGACATCATCATGAAAAACACAATTTTTCAGTGCTTGTGCACATACATTTGGGTATCTGGAGTGCCTACCAACCCACAAACTGTGAAATAAGACAACCCAGTCAGTTTTTTTGTGGGCTGCCTAGATCAGAAAACATTTGATCAACAAGCCATTCAGATTTGGCTCCCCTTCCTATGTCACATGTCGTCTCATTAGAATATATCGCCCATAGCTTGAGAACTACCTTTGCAAATGTGCACCATATTTTTCTCTCAAGCCAATCAGAGCAGACTGGTCTTTTTTCGGGAGGAGGGCTAAAAGAGACAGGCGCTTAAATGGAGCGTTTCAGACCGAGGTTGAATACAGGTATATTCAGATGGACAGTATGAGAGAAATAATGTATATTTTGAACATTAAAGTATGTAAACATGTTCTAGTAGAAACCTTGAATACAAGTATGAACCTGGATATGAGCATGTACAGTATGTCCCCTTTAAGACCATTTCAGTGATTCTATCAGTTCCCTCAATAGCATGACATACCAGCAACACAGATGATCAAAAAGGGTCAGTAAAATTGTAATCAATTTTCTTTCTATGTTGGGCTGTTTAACAACCTAAACAGTTTAGTGTTTGCTTGATGGGCTGCTTGGAGCTCTGTACCTGTACCACAAGCTGTTATCACTACAAAATGTCACCCTGTAGTCTAGGCTGCACAATATAATCTTGCCTATCAAAGGTAAAAAACAATAAAGACCAACTTTGAGTCATATATCCAGACGAGCGATGATCCCTGAGGAGATGCCATCCATTAAATCCTCCTCCACAGGACCATTGAGATTTGGGCTCTCTCTCTCTCTCTCTCTCTCAGTATTTCCACTATTTACCTCTCTTCATTGCTTTACACCACCCCACATACACCCACACCTTATGCCAATATGTCCTTTTATTTACTCCACCAGTACTACCTCTACGTGCTCATCAATTCTACCTTCATCGTTTTTGTTTTTGGTCTTACTGGTGGTGTCACTTTAACACGGAGACACTTAATTCCTCATTCACAAAGACAGAAAAAGACCCAGGAGCAGAAAAAGGTTATCACAAAAAAAAAATGTCATCGTCATAATGTCTTTTCTTGAGATAATAGGATGTGATTTTGAGAATCTGTATATTAGGAAGAAAATCTATTTTATTAGCACCATTCTGCTAGAGCTGCTCTCACAAGATCTACCATTTATTTCAAATGAATGGCTCCACTAGGAATTCTCCCTTATACCTCTAATCTCCGACAAAATGTGTGAAGATAATTAGTACTTTGATAACTTGGTCTGTAATGAGCACTCTGATAATAACGGTCTGTAGTGGGCACTTTATTAATATGATCTGTAATGAGTACCTTGATAATAATGTCTGCTACATATAGTAGTGACACACTGTACCAAAAATGGAGGTTTGATTATTATTATTATATTTTATTTTTATAGTCTGTAGTGCCAAACATTGAAAAAAAAAATATATATATATATATACATTTTTAAAAAGTGTGCAACAAGTCACCATCATTCTACTTGCTTATTCTGCTTGCCCTCTGTGTGTTTGTGTTAGCAAATTGATCTACAGAACACATAACAGGCACTTAATCATATCCCACAAGCAATTTCCAATTCATGAATTTGCCATTTTTTAAAAAATATAATCCCACTACCAGGTTTGAGGGTGATAAAATCCCCTATTGCTTTGCGGAGTGGCACCCGGAGCCAAATGCATAAAGGCATGCAGGCAAAGAGACAGGCACATGCATGTGTTGAAACACTCGCCCTCTCGCTGGCACACACACACACACACACTCACAGACATGCTGTTGAAGCTCTATGTGATAAATTGGCACAATAGTGGCGCCCTGGACAGAAGGTCACAGTTCACAGCTGCAGTCTGTTGGACGTGTGGTGACATTAGACAATAAACAAGTGTGGGCTGCCTGGTGCTTACAAGTCACTGTGGAGCAGGAAACACATGCTGAATGGCGACATTGGAATTGTGACAAAATGAACGTTCATTATAAGCAATAAAACACTCGTGCTTGCAGCATAATACTATCCGGTACAAAATAGAGTAGATTAAATAGCCAATTCTGAAGCTAAATGTTTGGTTTCTTGAAAAGTTAGTTTGCCACGTAGAGCTTTTTGGCCTTATATACCTTATAGTATACCTTTTGGATTGTTTCAAGGCAGTATATATGTTGAGAGAGTTATGATTCACAGTAATCACTTCTCTTGTGAAGCAGTTCCTTCCTAGAAAAAAAGGGGTACAAATTAACAGTTCTCGTTCTTCACCCTCCAAGTCTGAAAAGTGAAGCCAATGCTGAAGTGCCTGAAACTTACATTCTTTCTAACAGCCAGCAGGGGGCGACTCCTCTGGTTGCAAAAATAAGTCTGATTGTATAGAAGTGACCCTACTTCTCACTTGATTTATTACCTCAGTAAACATTGTAAACATGAGTTTATGGTCTCAATCGCTAGTTTCAAGTCTTCTTCAATACAGCATGATGTTCATTTAGTAAATTATGGTCCCGTTTAGAGTCAAATAGACCATAAAGCAAGGTTTACTTTAGGGCGTGGCTACCTTGTGATCGCTACCACAACCTTGGGTGTTGTCTGTGTTTTCATCTTTAACTTTATCCCTGTCACAGTGTGTTTTCAGTTCATGAAAGTTAATTGTAACCCTTTTGGTCGCCTAAAAATATCTTATTCAACGCTCGGTTGTACTTAGTTCCACCCTCTCATGTCACTTCTGGTTGCAAAAAAAAACCAAGATGGCGACGGCCAAAATACCAAACTCTGCTTGAAAATGGCACTCCACAAACCAACGGGTGATGTCACAGTTACTACGTCCACTTCTTATATACAGTCTATGGTTCTTCGTGAAACTCTGGTGCTTCTGGCAATTCTGTGAGATGGTTAGGTTTATTTATAAAAAAAAGTATTAGGTATGGTAAAGTCTGCAATGACATGCATCTTTACAAACGCATGTTTCCAAACCCTTTTAAAATCATAGTTCTAAAAGAGTTGTCACTGAAACCACCTGATGTGTTGACAAGTGGAGGTCCAGAAGTCTTCTGAACAGAGAGAAGCCTAGATGGTGTAGGTCCTAAGTGAATTGCTGGAATATTCAAGGACACCATCAGGGGGATGACTCTTGATTAAATATCTAGAACAAGTGAGGATTAAGTAGTTGAGTTTTGAGTAATATAAAGATACAATAACAGATCTTACTGACTTGGTTTTAAGCCCAAAACAGTTCTGCTATGAGAACATATGATGGAATCCTTTATGATAGTATTTGTACCTGCCATATCATAAAGGTGCTGAATGCAAGATAGGGAGCATTTCTATAATGCCTCCGCACGGCTCTCAACATGGCGACAGCTGAGCCGGCGGCTCGTAGCTAACAGGGCCTAACAGTGCAAACAACGGCAAGAGTGCTGACAGAGCTAACAGTGTTTACCTGAGGGGGGAACCGGAGTGTGGGTGCTATAAGCTTCCGCCACGGTGCTGTCGATCGGAACGGCGTTATCATCTGTAACCACCTTTTGAGAGCAGTGCAAGAGTGGTGGATGGCATGGCGATGTCAACAAAGCGAAGCGTAGCTCTGATAACAACACACACAGAGGGAAAGTGGCTTCATTCTCTGCTCAGGTAGACATTACTCCTCTATATCTTTACATATGCTATATTAATGCTCTGGATATTGTATAGAGAACCTTTAAGAGTGCACACACACATTTGCTCTCTCTTTTTATTCTCCCTTACAAAACACATATACATGAAATACTGTAAAATGACATTTCATGTGTAAACTAATGTGAGGACACACACACATGCACACATCAATACCCTCTGTTACACACAACCCTTTAATCTCCTTTGCTCCTGTGTTTCTGCACACACACACACACACACACGCTTGTCACCTGTGCCCCCTAATGACTCCATATCCCTTCAGAACCTGCGCTGATCCGTGTGCATAATACTTCCTAATCAGAGCGAGAGAAAGAAACCCAGGAAGCAATCGCATGAAATCATACATGTGGATCTATAAATAGCGTTTTATCCCACAGCTATGTTCTCACACATCATATGGCTCCAACAGCCTGCAAATCACATGGCCTCAAACCCGATTTGAGAACCAACCTGATGGATGGGAGCGTAATCAGCCACTAGAAATCTGTACTGCTTCACAGTTGGAGTCGAGGCTATTTTTCTTAAGGTGAAATTTTTACTATTCAATCTAATTGAAATCTACTCGAAACGTGTCTGCCAAAAGCTAATCAGCTGGGAGCAAGGGAAGAGAAGATGAGGTGGTGGCACAGTGACAACAATAAGTATATGTGTGTGTGTGTGTGTGTGTGTGTAGAGAGAGGATGTGTGGAGGGCAGTGCCATGTGTGGCTAGCTCCTTCTTTGCACTGTAATGTCAGTCTCCATCACATTAATTTGGGATGTAGGAAAGGTGCTTCGGTGTGTGTGTGTGTGTGCCGCACGTATGGCAACCTCAATCTGTGACAGCTCAACTCCTCTGTCTTCTCCTATAAGGAAGTGAAGGTTAAATGGTTGGAGGGCTGTCAGAGCACTCAAACTCATCCTCTATCTCCCTCTCTTTCACACACACACTCCTAAAGATACTTAAAGATTCCCTCAGCCACATGCACAGACACAATCCCCCAAACACTCGTGCCGAGGCATTCTGCTGTGTAAACAGGTGTCTGAACAATATGGCAGTGTATAAATATGCCCCGTGTGTGTTTTCCCTCTCATTTGCATTTTAAAAGACGTGCTTAATCTCACTATTCACCCAAATAACTGTCAAGATAGGCACACTCTTTCAATTCTCAGCAGAGAGGAACAGCTCAGAGAAGATGGTCTGCTGTTGTTGTTGGGTTTTTTGTTTTTTTTAAGACCATTGACAAGAAAAATTTCATTCAGTCTCCTTTTTGCTCTATTTTAAGAACGGCAGCCAAATTGAAGCAACCTGTTTTTCTGGATGGTCTCCAGTGGCTCGGTTAGGTTTCATTGATGCACACTGGGACTGCTCCTGCTAATCTTTGTTGCTATAGTGACGCCTACTGGATAAAAAGTGGAACTACATCCTCACTGTCTTTTAATCTCTTGTGTCTCCCATTCTGTTTTGTCTGTCCATTTGCTAATACCATAAATAGACAAAAAACATGTGTGTGTGTGCAGTTGCATTTACTGTATTATAAACTTTGCATTAGGATTTAAGTTTCAAACACAATTGCTGTTGGTTGAGCTGAAATCACTGTCTTCTTATATAGCAACAGAGAAAGTTATGATGATTACAGCCCTCTTATTAAACAGCTGACTTGGGGAGAGCTTGATTTACTGTAGCTAACACCCCATGAAGGATGTGACTGGATCTGACTCTGAGACTTTTGCAACAATCTTGGGTGGCCAAAGGGATTGCAAACTCCGATCAAATGCTCAAACTAGGCAGCGCTGATCAAATATGAATCAATATTCTGTAACTGTAATGCCTATTTCTCGCTTCAAATGTTTTCGGAAACATCTTGTAGTGTACTGTTTCGCTGTAAAATGGATTCATATTTGATCAGTGCTGCCTAGTTTGACCGTTTGATCGGAGTTCACGAGTGATTGACAGCTGCTCAGAGACGGCAGGCTCCAGCTCGGCTCTGATTGCTTGTTTTCCTCCTGTCTGTGAAATCTTGCAGATGGCATTAGGAGCACCAGATGTCACTGGAGGACACAGAGGCATACGATTATTTTCAGATTACCTGTCTCATGCACTATTGTCAGGATATAGTGACCGTTTTATAAAAATAACTTATTTTAATCCTATTTGCTCCATTTCTACCCACTGCTGCTTTAACTGTGTATGTATTATATTCATTGTCAGACCACTCCGTGTGTCTCTCCATGTATTTGCAGCCCTCGATTGTAATTATTTCGTCACAGCCTTCTTATTAAAAACAATAATTATTTATTTCCTGACGAACCATATGTCTGAAATAATCCCCCAAATCTCAAGAGACCCACTGTGATGTTTTCCCACATTAATTTAATTTCTCACAGGGAGGACATGCCTCTAAATTGGCATTGACTTGGGAAGACACACTTTGAAACTCTCCAAGCTGTTCCTTCAGGCTGACTGCCACATCACAGTGAAAGAGCCTCTCTGCCTTCTGATCCAAAAGACAAACTGAAAACACATTCACTTGATCCAATTAAGAGGGAATCTCCATCAGAGACTATAATATCCTGTATAAAATGTCAAAAAGTACATTATCAAACTCTCATACTGATCCCATTCTACTGGATTTATTAGTCATGTGTATTTCTCTACTGGTTCCACAAACAGCAGGATTAAGTGTCCTCCCTCAGAATAGACTATCTTAACCCCAACCAAAAGGTTTATGAGGACATTCATTGAAAACCAAATCAAACCTAGAAATCAGCATCAGTCTCTTCACTTCTTCGCGATTAGCTGAGGCAGGCCTCGGTGGTTTCAGATCAGCGAGCATCACTTTTGCATTCACGGCTTATTCATGATGTCAAAGGAGCAGTGTAAGTGATATAAACGAACATTTACCAGCGCTTTCAAAAGCCTCTTTGAGGTTTGATTTTATAACAGCTAAGAGATGAATCTGAGCATGACCGTGACGGAGGAGCATTTAATACACTGTTAAAGTGTAGATCTTTCTTGTTTATAAGCCTCATTAGTGTGTCTGTCAATGCTCTCTGTGTAAACACTGAGGAATAAGTAATTTCATAACATTGCTGAAGTGACTGTTCATAAACAAACCGGATGCCTACTTTTTATAACTAATCGTCAGACTGGAAAATCATCTGTGTGTGTGTGTGTGTGTGTGTTTTACCTATATTAGTGCTCCAGTCAAACCATATTCTGCCTCATGCTATGTTCACACTACGAGTGACAAAACGGGACAGTTGTGCCGCCGAGTCGCCGTTGAGGCATTGCTCAAGTGCTTGTTGATGTAGTTATGTCATTAAATAGCACTCAGAACTGGCAACGGCAAGAGCATATTTTTCTTATTTTTTTTTGACTGAACGGAACAGGAACATGGATGTATAAAGAGAACTGGATACAGCGTCGGAGGCGGGCGCCCGTTCATTCTTATGAGAGTTGCTCAGTGGCGCATGAAGCCAACAGCAAAAATGTAGAATTGACCATATTGAACCTTGCATAGTCCCATTTACAAAGATGTATTGGTTTAAACCAACACCAGCATGCATGAACTAATCAATAATTCTTCTCGGAATGATGCATGTTTCAATAAAGGTGTCTATGATTCGTCGCATTTGCTGTTCACGTGTGCCAATCCATTATGTCTGAGACGATGCAGTTGTATTTTAAAGATGCAAACTGTTGAGTTGGGTTCTTAATTAATTACAGTTGGGTAACATTTCACAGAAGACTGAAATGCAAAACACAAAAGAAAATTATTTTTTTGCATTGTATAAATGTGTGTGTTTGTGTTGGTGAGACAGAGAGTTTCCAAAGATGTTTCCCAGAAATCAGTGAAACAGAAACAGAGCATCATTTGAGTGTGTGTGTGTGTGTGTGTGTGTCCAGAGAGATCTGTAGAAGCTTTGGCCGTCCTCCTCTTCCACTGGCCTGCTCCGGGCAATTTCCCTACATCTGCTACTGTGCGACTCTCGAGGGATGTCTCCAAAGACCACACAAACACACAAACACCACGCCAACAACAGAATTCTTGTGCATCATGTCCTAGTCTGTACATGGAAACTCATGGGGGGGGTTTCGCTTTGTTTCTGAGAGGCCCTTGCCCACGGCTTCATTAGTATCTGTAAACAAGTTTAAAAAGAGAACAAATCAGCTGAGCAGCAGAAGCAGAGAGGGATATTTATAATGCTTATTTGTTATGTTTATTGTACATGAGGGAAATTTCACAGAGCAACCGACACGTTCTCATCCCAACTCGTCAAACACTGACGCTTTGTCAGACCCCCTCGGCGCCACTTTTCGGTCACAATAAACACGTTCTTTACCTTGTGAATTAAACAAAAACTCTTGCTTAGATTCAGGCAATGGATCCACTATAGTTAGGTTTAGGAAAAAACAACATGGTTGGGCTTAAAACTACTATGTTTGTACAGTGAAAATGACACTGAACGTTGTGAACAGGGGACGTGAACGAACAGCTGATTGTAACGTGACGCACGGGACACGAACTGCAGTCTCCTGGATGAAAGCCTTGTGTTTGTTGGAGCCATCCACCTCCCCTCCCACCGTGTCTCTTTTGCTCTTTAAACTACGTCACCACACTCCCAGTGCACTTTCCCTGACCGTTTAATGTTGACGCCGATAGGGTTGACATTATAGTTAATGGAAAGCCTTGTGCGTCTCATACCGACGCTGAAGGGTGCCTTGTGCGTCGGTATTTGACGCCCTGGGAATGAGAACAAGCAGGGGCAACACACCGAAACTTACCTTTTTAATTCATTACTTGTGCATTATTATGGGTAAGAAATCAACACAGAAATACAGGAACTTCCCAATTAGGTCAGCAAAGCACACAGAAAATAAAAAGGGAAGCTCTTCAATGCAAAAAAAAAAATAGATAAACAAATAATATGCTCAATTTGTGCCAAAAGATGTTTGAATAAATAAGGGGAAAAGAGGATACGACATCACAGTTACATCCTAGAGAAACAGCCGTAAATAACTAAGGGATGCTCCACTATCGGTAAATACATATTAAGCACATAAACATCCGGAGGTAGCCTTCTAATGGATGCAATGATTGTATATCTGTGGCCGGACAGTAAGTAGACATCACACGTGAATGCAACCACCAAGCAGGTGGATATACACAAAACATAGACCCCTATATACTGAACTATACAAATATAAACACATTTCATAATAATAAGACTTGTTGTGTTCCTTTTGCCTCTTCACGCCTGCATTTGAGCATAAATTGAGCATATTAAAACTATCTTTTCCCTGTAAATCAATGAAAAGCTCCTCTTTTCATAGCTCAAAGAGAGTCTTTCATTAACTAATCAGTTTGTGTTATTTTTCCCAAACGGGGAGAGACGTCCCATGATGCCATATTACAAACGGCCACCAGAGGAGGTAGGAGACAAGCACATGACCAGCAGACAGAGAGGGGCTCAGTCACATGTTGTGTTTAAGTAACATACAAAACCACAAACATGCCCAATCAGAGTCAGACGACCAACATCTAAAAATGACAAAAACAGATCTTAGAATTTACTGAGTTCTCCACCACCGAAACACAACATCCCTCCAGTAAGTAGCACAGACTCGACGTTTCACAAGAGACTCGGAGCCACTCGTGCCAATCTGCACTTCATTAGGGCTGATTGCTTTGCCTGTGTAAGCTACTCGCTTTGCCTGACAGTTCCCCTCTGCCTTGTTCTGATTAAAGGGGAAACTCATAAATGCTGCTGCTGCCTATAAACGATTTCCTCGTTACATCAAAGTCGCACGGAAGTTGTAAGCTGCTCTTGTAATTGCAACAAAACACAGGCACCTTTTTAGTAGGCCCGACGCCACCAAACTCTCCCCACGGCTCTGTGGAAACCGCCGCTAAGCAGGAGAGGTCTGTGAGAATTTGTCTAATTCAAACTTTACTCAACAGTGGTCATTAATATTAAAGGTCCCGTATCATGCTCATTTTTAGGTTCATACTTGTATTTTGTGTTTCTACTAGAACATGTTTCCATGCTTTAATGTTAAAAAACAACTTTATTTTCCTCATACTGTCTCTCTGAATATGCCTGTTTATACCCTCGGTCTGGAACGCTCCGTTTTAGCACATTTCAACGGAATTGCGTTGCTAGGCAACAGCTAGGGTCCATGTTTACTTCCTGTCAGCTGATGTCATTCACATATGGTGCCTTCAAATTAAAAACTCGTGAGCTTGTGATAACGACATGGGAATTTGTGTACACGATATGCTTGCCGCTCAAGTGGTTACGTCGTGAGAACACCGCTGTTAAGCAACGGCAATATTAACGCTACTGTCGGCGTCTAGAAGCAATAGAGGCTAACAATTTAGCATGCTGGCAAGTAAGTTGGGTAACAATGCATAATGACAGAAGAAAAAGATGAGGCCATTGGTAAAATCAATGATATTATAAAATTACAAAGAAAAACAATATACGACTAAAATAACAATATATTCACTTATTATGCACCGAAAAATGAACTTCCAAGGCCTCCACCATTTCTGACAGTGTCAACAAACACGTCACAACTCATAAACTCAGAGCTTCTTTCCATTTACGAGGTCGTGAATACCACAATAGGGGGGCGTTCATATGGACTCTTCTCTTCTTTGAAGGCACCAATACACTTCAACCAGAATTAAACTGGGACACATTTATGTTTACGTTTAAAACAAAGTGAAATGGTCTTTATATTGTGTATTTGTGATATCCCAAAGTTAAAGAAATCCTGACGACTTATTTCAAACGCAGTTTCTGAATACAGTCTGCGTGTATTTCTCTGTGGATTGAGCATTCTGATACTTATGTAGCACTTAAACCTGCTTTATAATAATAAAAAAGACATGAAAACCTTACTTTTTACAATATAGGACCTTTGATAGGAAGATGCTGATGAGGATCAGAGCTGCAATAAATGAGTACCCTAACCATCCAAGTGTGTAAGTAAGCTAAAATTAAATACATGAACGTTTTGCCAATCAACACCTCTGCCACAAGCAAACTAAAGGACTCTTCTGGATTATTCCCAGTTAAATGAACAGTAAATGTTGCTGCTAGTTGCTGGTGAGGTTTAGAAATATAATGATTTAACAAAAAGGTAAAATTACAGACAATAGTTTCAGGTTTTTAAGCCATAATTTCCAGCCCAGCTACCTATTGTAGATCAATTCTGTTGTGAGTTCTCACGCTACTGTTGTGAAACTCGAAGTAAGTAAATGTCATAAATACAATACGAGTTAATGATTGCCAGAGAGACAACACACTGTATTTCTGTACAAACAAAACGTGATTATAAAATAGTATCTCCGCCTTTAAAAAAAAAAAAGAAGTTTGACCAGTGTGGTAAACGACAGCTCAGTAATAACGGGAACTATCTGTGAAGTTGGATAATTTATGAGTAGCATTTATGGTTCGTCAAACATTTCCTTGAACTGACCACCGTCTGTAACGGATGGATGGTAGACACGGGATTAAACCACACACACACACACACACACACACACACACAGAGCAGATGTATCTGCAAAAAAAATGCACAACACAGCTGCTTTCACTGGTAAACTACTTAAAATATGACTTTTTCCCGCACATGTTCACATATTGCTACTTTATTATTTTTTTTACAGATAAAATTAAATGTCATTTATGTAAAGGAAACAGTCTGAAAGGCTTTAATTGTTTTGTTCATTTGAATATTAAAAACATTGGTGGAAAAATATATATAAACTGCATAGCACAATGTATGCCCCTTTCAAAGGGACGTTCAGGAAGAACAATATAAATACACTTTTTGGTCAGAACGTTTGTACCATATTCTCACATAAATAGACAACATGAGGCATTCATACATTTCCAGCATATTTCAAAGAGAATAAATATGTCTATAAATGCGTAGTAAGGAAATTATGGGAGAGATGAAAAATGTTGAGATGAGAATGAGAGATAAAAAGATGAAAAAACGTAATTTGAGGGTTAGACTTTGAATAAAACCTGATTTTTTTATTATTATTATTGAATAGAAGAGCAGTTTTTCACTTTTAAAAGAATGCTTAAGTGATATGTTTTATTTGGCCTGAGCTGCTGAAACACTCATAATCCATACAAGTGTACAAAGTGTCTTGATATTAAGGCCCTTTTCAACACAAGGCACTGTATCGAATGAAGAGAAAGGCTTAGGTGAAAAGTTGTACTTTGTATTATTGTGCCCAGTGCAAATTCTCGCCCAGCTCAATTATTGCAGAAGTAAACAAGTGAAGAGTATAAACAGCTGGACAGTGACGACCCTCCTCATATAAACCAGTCATGTAAACAGGCAGTCCGAAGGGGCAAAAGGGCATTACGTTTTTTTTATCCTCGCTGTGGGAAAAAAATAATTTCTTATTTGACTTGAAGTGCTCAGAAAGTTGATTCAAACACTCCTTTTGTGCTGTAGATAGATTATAAACATTGACTTTTTAAAATGTCAGTCCATTTTCGTGAATCCTTGGGAACACATCTCACCAAAAGTCAGTGATATTTCCATTTTTATGATAGGTGGTACATGCTGTAGCCCAGCGGGGCAGCGTATAGTCCTAACGGTGAAATGGGCAGCATGGGTCTGTGGTGGTGGTGGTGATAGGCAGAGTACGACTGTCCGTACAGCGACATGGCGCCCAGCGACATGGCGCCCAGCGACAGCGGTAACGTATAGCCATGGTGTAAACCTCCAGCGGCGGCGGCCACCACCGCCGCCGTCTTGGCGTCCGCGGCCATCTTGAGTTTCTCCAGCTCGGCCTCCTGGAGCCTCTTGGCTTTCGCCCGGCGATTCTGGAACCAGATCTTGACCTGGGTCTCCGTCAGGGTCAAGGAGGAGGAGAACTCGGCCCGCTCGGCGATGGACAGGTACTGCTTCTGCCTGAACTTCCTCTCCAGGGCGAGGAGCTGAGACGTGGTGAAGGGCGTGCGGGGCTTTCGGTTGGTCTTGTGTTTCCTCAACGGACAGCCAGGACCACCGATATGACCTATGGGAGGAGACACAAAAAAAGATTTTAGAATGAGATTAATTCAATTGACTTTCACATAACTCTTTTGATTTATTGTGGATTTATAGGTTGTATATATATTGATCAGTGGGCTATACTTGAACAAAAATAGCTAAATTAATTAAACTTAAAGTTGAAAGTTGGCTATCAGGACACACTTTGCTAATTTTTTTTTAAATATGCCACATATTTTGATGTATTAGAAGTGCTCACCTACACATTAACCCCCAATATACTGAATATCTTATTGATTTAGGTACACTTTTTTTAGGCCCCTTTTATGCATTTCTTTAAACAACACTGTCGAAGAGCAAAAAAAAAAAAAATTCTGAGAAATAATGAAGTTTCATAAAAAAAAAAATCTATAAAATCATAGTTTCAAAATGCCTCATGGTGTAGAGGAGAAATGCTGAGAAACAATTATTATAATAATAATAATTATCATCCAAATTGCCAAATGTAGGCTATTTGCTCAAACTTGAAGGTAACTCTAATTTTTGTAGGCTGCAGGATATTATTGGATAAATAATAATAATACATTTATTTATATAGCACTTTTCAAAACAGATGTTACAAAGTGCTTCACAAGACAATAAAAGCAGATAAATAAAGTAAAAGATGTGGTAACTTTTAACACACAACCTCATGATTGATCATCATGAGGAAGGATGGAAAAAAAAAAAATTCTATAAAATCATAGTTAACCCCCAATATACTGACTATCTTATTGATTTAGGTTCATTTTTTTTTAAGGCCCCTTTATGCATTTCTTTAAACAACACTGTCCAACAGCAGCACAGCTTGTAGACAAGTTAGAGAGAATCATATACCAGTAAACTGCAAAAAAAAGAAATACTGAGAAATAATAAAGTTTCATCCAAATTGCCAAATGTAGGTTATTTGCTTATTGGATTTAAAAAAAAAAAAAAAAAAAATCTATAAAATCATAGTGTCAAAATGCATCATGGTGTGTAGGAGGAGAAACTTACGCGTCTGTGCGTTAAAGGCGCTGTTGGAGACCCAGGGTGCGCAGTCCTCTGACTCAGACGCCTCGGATTTTACCGGCGATGAAGGCAGAGCTGTTCGGCTTCCCCCGGGAGGACTACACGTCTCTCGGTACAGATACAGCGAGTTTAAACCCGTAGGAGACACCGACACCGCCACCGAGCCTCCCTCCGGTTTACAGCGGACAGTGGACTCCGTCTTCCTCCCGGACATGAGCGCCTCCACGCTGAACGGATGATGATGCCGCCGCACCACCACCACCGGAGATGCCTTCTCCTCCTCCTCCGCAGTCAGGTCCGCGGTACGGTTACTACTATTGTCCTCCTCGGACGAGCTGCTCTCCAAATCGTTGAAGGTCTCCTGAGAAGCCATATCTCCTCCTCCAGGTCTAAGGTCTGGTCCAGTCAGTCAAAGGGCGGTCAGGTGAGACCCGCGCCGGCCTGAGAGTGCTGTGTTATGGAGCTGTCAGATAGTCTGTGGGAGTATGTGATGTAGACTATGTGATGTAGACGCAGCACGTTGACACGACTCAACTCTGACCAATCAGAGCAGCCAGAGATGTTTACCACTGCTGCCTTCAGGGACAGTCGGAAAACTGGAAGATGCTTGTTTTGTTTTTTGAGTGCAACAGACCCTGCAAAATGTAGGCTATTATAATATTAATAAAAATAATAATAATTATTATTAGTAGTATTGTTATCATTTTATTTATTACATCTACCCTACCTATTTTACAAGTGCAATTACCTCTGTTTCTACATTACATCTATTTTTATATTTTATACTTCTAGTGTAACACTTCTGTTTATATTTATTTATTACATCTACTTTACCTGTTTTATTTGCTTTATAACTGTGTGTGTTTTACCTGTTATATGTTTTATCTGCCTCGTTTAGTCTTGTCAAGTATTTGTTTTAAAGCATTGACCAGAAGTGGCAACTGTGAATCTCGTTGTATTTAATACGATGACAATAAAGCTTTCTATTCTATTCTATTGACCCTGACCCTTGACCTTGACTCTCTGTCTTTCCTTCCTTTCCTCCATCCTTTCATTCCTCTTTCTTTCTTTCTTGCTTGCATATTGGATCTCATATCTAAACCAAGAGATTGTTTTCAACTCCAGCTACAGGTCTATCTGTCGGATGAGAAATCTTCGCAACAGGTGACATAAAAAGAGAGAGTGTGTTGTTGTTATTAGTAGTATCGCTATTATTATTGTTTGTATTGTTTTGCATTATTGTTAGCATTATTAATAGGTGACCAAACCACTTCAACATCACTACAGGCCAATTTTAGAAGGTTAGGTGGAGTACTTGAAAGCAGCACTTCACTCCCCATGCAGGTATAACTAAACAAAAAAAAACTAGATCAACCAAGAAAATGGCTGGAGCTTATCCCAGCTGACATTGGGCGAAGGCAGGCGGCTGGGTCACGGCCGGACATGGGTCTTGTGGTATGGGGTATGGGGTATGACACATGCGCAGTGTAACCGAAGCTGCGGTCGTGCGTTGGGATTGGCTCAACTCCGGCGAGTGCAGGCGAGATTTTACTGCGCACGTGCTATACCCCCGGAGATATGACACTTGACCCAGCTTCCTTTCTATACGCCTCTGGCGAATGCGGGGCACACCCTGGACAGGTTGCCAGACAATCACAGGAATGATACATAGAGCAAGACAAACATTCACGCTCACACCTACGGGCAATTTAGAGTCAACAATTTACCTATAACCTGCATGTCTTTAGACTGTGGGAGGAAGCCCGAAAACCCGGAGAAAACACCACGCTAACAAGGGGAGAACACACTCCACACAGCAGGGCCTCAAGCCGGGTTTGAACCTGCGACTCTCTTGCTGTGAGTCAACAGTGCTAACCACTGTGCAGCCCAAATTACAAATATATTAAAGAAAAAGTTAGATTCCAGCTTGATTTAATTGATTTCAAACTAGATCAAATGAGAAAATTATATAAGAATGACTTTGACCAGAAGTTTCTACTATCAGATGTTCAGTAGCTTATAAGAAAGTAAACATTTCCAGATGGGTGTTATAAATAAAGCTTTACAGGGTTCTCGCTTTATTTTGTTCAGTGGAAATCTAGATGTCGTTGGAAACTTGACGACGCATTTCCCTCCTCATGTTGCCCCTTTGGTTTAGTAGCTACGTGAATTAATGGAGATAAGCTGCAAAAAACAATAGCTGTGCCACAGCATTATCACAAGTTAAGCTTCAGTAATGGATTAGCTCTAACTCTAACCTCATGAGACTGCATGTGTAAACACGGACCCCATGTGGATAATTATGGAGAATTATACCCGGGATGAAACGCTGATCCCTTTTCTTCTTTATCTGCCTCTCTGATTTGTTTGCTGTTCCCTTTATTGGGACTTTCCATTGTAGCTCACAAGACTGTTGTGAGCTGTGCCAGTCCGGCATGTAAAGAAGGGGGGTGTCCCACTCAAATTACAGAGTAAATTACTTCGCTAAATTACAGATTCAGTTTTTAAAGTCCTTAGCTCGGGTCCAGCTGAGTCCGGCCTCGGAGGCGCGACTGGACACACATCTCGCTGAGACATCCCCGTGTAGCTGACGCATTCATCTGCTTGTCCTATGATTCAATCCCATTCTCTACGCACATTAGACATGAAGTTGCTCATTGTGATCCTCATGAAGCAACCCATTATGATTTTTTTCCATGAACAATTTCACGTTCTGTCGGATGAAAGTGCCTGACTCCTCATGGAGAACTTTACACTTGTTCCAGCAGTTTAATCTGAAGAAGCAGCTCTTTGATGATGGTTGAAATATTTGAAGCTGAAAGGAAATGTTTCACTTGTCTCAAGACTTTTTTTTTTCTCCCATGGTCACGCTTGTTTAAGTACGTTCTTATCTGCGGCCTAATTGCCCATATTTAACACCCATTCCATTGCTAATTGGAACCGTTCGGAATGATGATTTATTGCTATTTAACATCACAAGGCCTGATCCACACTCATAATCTGCTAATATCTAAGCGGTAGGAGCAATGAGAGTGTGTGTCCTTCATACGCAGCCTACAGCAGTGCAGAACAGCCTCCCGCAAGAATAAGTTGATTTTCAGATTGTTTCCTGCCCATTCTTTAAAAAGGACACCCTGCATACATTTTCCAATATCCCTGTGATATATATATATATAGAGAGAGAGAGAGTAAACCTTTTTCTGCATTTTTACATGTAGCCAGCAGGCCTGAGTAGCTCGTCTATGTCAGACTGTGGAGCAGAGCTCAGTTCCCAGGAGGCTGCCACTGCTGCCTTATTAAAGTGGGGTTATTTCACAGACAATCAGAGGTTTGTGAAGGCGCCAGTGAGCGGCCAGATGAAAGGACTGACTCCTCAGGGGAGAAACTGTTGCCTTTTTTTTTTTCTTTTTTTTGCAGCTCTGTTCAGGATCCCCACCTCTATCCTCCTCCTCCTCCACCTCTCTCGCTCGCTGTGCCCGCACGCCCTGCAGGCACCTTGTCAGTCATTATCCACAGAACTAGTTCTTGGCCGAGCGTCAGTGGCATGTTTCCTCCTTTCCTCCCTCCTGTTCTTTCTTGCACCCTTTTTATGCTTGCTGTGTTTAGTCATTTATCTTTATCTTTTGCATTTTTATTCTTTCCTTCATTCCTTCCTTCCTTTCTTCTTTCTTTTTTTCCCTCTATCTCCACATGACTTTCCTTTTTTACTTTATCTCTTCCCTCATAAATTCTTTATTCCTGTCCTTACCTCATGTTTATCTACCTCCTGACCGACCCCCTGTCTTTCCTTCCTTTCCTCCATCCTTTCGTTCCTCTTTCTTTCTTGCTTCCATATTGGATCTCATATCTGAACCAAGAGATTATTTTCAACTCCAGCTATACAGGTCTATCTGTCAGACGAGAAATCTTCGAAAGAGGTGACATAACAAGAGAGTTCATTAGAGTTAGGTCTAATAAGGAAGGAAAGAAAAAAAAATCTTTCTTGGCATGAGTGCTAATTTACCTTTCAACCCTGTTGCAAGATGAAAACTGCCAATCGCAGATATTCTCATCGCAGAAACTGCTGGCACTCATCTAATTATCTTATTTGTATAACGTATCTGGCACCAATACGAGCTACAGCCTGTACCGACAACGCATAAACAATGTCACGGCCAACTCAATTAATATTAAATCTGAGGTTATGTTGTCTTTGCTGCACCTTGAAGGTGTGATGGGGTCACACAAATAAATCACATTGTATAAGCATGTAAAAAATATGGGAATAATGCGACCGTGGATTTGTGTGACCAAACGGGGTTTTTGCAAGAGAAGAAGAAGGAGGGAAAAAAGGAAGGAAGGAAGGAAGGATGGAGGAGGGGTATAAAATGAGAGGGGTGCTCTCCTGGGTGTAGCAAAATTATCCACACATCCCACTTCCTTTTTTCCACAATATCATTTAAGCCTGATAATAGCTAAAGCAATTTGTCTGAGCATGTTTGTGTGTGTGTACTGTGTGGATGTCTGTACAGTGTGTGTGTGTGTGTGTGTGTGTGTGTGTGTGTGTGCATGTGTTTGTGTGTGTGTGTGTGAGACAGAGAAGCTTGAGAAGCCTCTGGTTGTGTGGGTCGGGGCACACCTCAGAGCATTGTAATTACAGCAGAAGCTTTGAAGTGGTGGAATGTTTGGCTGGGATAATCAGCAGGCTGCCCTGCACTCACACACTATTTACATTCCCATTAAAACACTCATTCATGCCGTCGTACAAGCACATTTTACCATCGCACTCATACTTATTGAGTCCAAATTTGGGGAAGTGACATATTGAAATGGATGTAAATGAATGTAATCCTATACAATATTAGCTGGCAGTTCCTCTTGATGTTCTTCTGCTTTTATTTTCCTTCTTCTAATTCTCTTCCTTAGTTTTTACGACCTGACTTGATCCGTATCATGATATTAATATGTTTCCAATACGGTATATCCCTATATGGAAAATATAGGGATTTATTTTGAAAAGACTTCATGCATGTAACGAGTGGAAATTGACACATGTTGCTGGACATTCGTAGGAAAACGAACGAAAAAGGAGGAATAACTTTTAGATATCATACGAACCGTTGTATGAGAATACCTTACACAATTTCCCATTAAACGAGGCCTCAGTCCTGCTTGGCACGGTATACCTCTCACCTACACACACCCAGACATTCATGCATATTCATTTTGTAGTGCGTGTAGTACTTTACACGCTCACTTCTCAGAAAGATAAGCTTGTCAAACCAGTGGGACATGTTGTAAATAACTAACTGACACATTCACACCACACTCATTGTAATCGCATTGTTTTCACTCATCCAAATGATCTTGTAGTGTCACCAACCCCAACCACCCCCCCTCCCTCCCTCTCTCTCTCTCTCTCTCTCTGAGCTTCCCAAGCCCTCAGAGCCTCCGCCTGTAATGCACCTAAATGACTACCTTGAATGCTACAATGGCGCCAGGGCCAATTAGCTGTTAACACTGGAGACAGATCTATTCAGAAGCCAGAGAATGAGGCCTCCTGTAACGTGAAAGATTGATGCCCACTTTGCTAATGACAAGAGAAGGAGGCAATCTGTTGCTCGACTCAGCCCGGGGCTATGTTACAGGATAGTCAGCTGATGACTGAGCCTGCAGGGGTGCGCTCCTGATAAAACTGGAGTTTAAGTCATTATAGGAGTTGAATGGGCGACGTCAACACGCATACAGATACATGCACACCCATATAAATATGTACAGTATGTTCGCAAATAGTATTGGGCTAATATGAGGATATATAATGTGAGATGACGGAAGAGATTTTGCTGTACAATGAGTAAGCTAATACATTTGGTTGCATTAGGACGTTGCTGGCAATGTTGCAAAGCAATGGCAGCGTTTGAGTTACAAGGTTGTTGCTACTATGTTAAGTACCTTGATTTATAAGGTCAAATTCAAATTTTCCCCACTGATTGTTTTACCTGTGAATGTCTTTGATATATATCAACCAAATACATGTGGTATATGTGTCAGATAACATGTTGTACACCCATTAAAGAGCCCATACTGCATACTTATTCATAGGCTTCAGTTCAGGTCACTTTGAAGACACAGATCACACAGCCAAGCTGAGGGAGTTAATTACAGGCGGTAGGAGATAATACAGCTCCATAAACAACGTCACACAGCTGCGCACAGTGCGAAATAACACATTACATAGGCACAACACATGTCAGATCACATAGAACCCTTATATATAGAACAGATTTCACACAATACCATGTCACAAATACACAAAAGTGTCAACTGATACAGAAGGCCTGCTACCGCATGCATGTGAACATACAAAGCATAACGATCAGCCCAGTCACCAGGGAAAAATGTTTGTATGTTTGTGCAAACCACAGATATGTTGCATGTGAATGTTTTGTCATTCGGTCAGAGCAAGTGACGTCTGTCACCCAGGAGACCGCTATTTGTGTCCCGTGTGAAACTAAAAGTAAACGTTGACTTTACGCTTGTTACGTAACGTTGTTACACTTGTTACGTAAGAAATTCCGCTAAAGGCGGTTGTTGTTTATTTACAGTAGTTACGTTGTCATGGTTGTTACGTTACGTTGTTAAGTTACGTTGTTAAGTTACGTTGTTAAGTTACGTTGTTAAGTTACGTTGTTAAGTTACGTTGTTAAATTACGTTAAGTTACGTTGTTACGTTACATTGTTACGTTACGTTGTACGTTGTTACGTTATGTTGTTACGTTATGTTGTTTGGGGGATCTATTAACAGAAATAGATATGATATTCATCTATGTTTTCATTAGTGTATAATCAAAAACTGTCTCTATAGATAGCCTTTCGTGTTTTCACGTTACCTGAAGGCCACCATATTCTCCGACAAGCTTGTGAAACTGCGGTAACGTGAGCCGCAGACTGCAAAACCGTGGTACTGCCAGCCGTAGACTGACTTCCGTTGCTCTTAAAGTAGTGTTATTATGGTAAGGATGGCCCCTGAGCGAGGCAAATGGCGTTACCACGGTTTAGCACTTGGCGGCTCACATTACGGCCGTCCTGGAAAGGGCGGAATGAGCGAAGGACCACTGAGTTGGTTGCAATCTGCCACCACACCACTAGGTGCTGCCAAATCCTACACACTGTGCCTTTTACACAAAGAATCTTTTTTTTTTCTAACCATAACCAAGTACTTTTGTTGCCTGAACCCTTATCATTGTGCGTTTCTGCAAGGGTGATCCGAGGCTGATATGAAACATATTTCTAAAAGTTTTTTTGGTTCAGAAACGTCCACATTCAACGTATCCCAGTTTGCAGAAACGAACAATGGTAACATTTTTTCCTGTAGACTGGGTTGTAATGAATCATGTTGCGATGTGGTGACAGATAACACACTCACACATACATGTTGAGAAATTAGCTGCGTGCAAAAGGAAAGTGGCTGTTACATATTGCGGAACAGAGATTGCAGCAAAGTGTTCGTTTGAAGGTGATAATTACTTGGGTAATCGCCAACTGCAATTATATTTCTGGAACTTCTCTTTGAAACAGTTTTGAACACTATGTGTACTTATATGTTCATTGCTTCACCTCTCCATAACCCATCATTATCAGGCCTTCCTGTCAATTCACGACTAAAATATTGCACCTTGAAGGGTTTTGGAAAGTTTGGCGCATTCAAACGCGCGACCTCTTAACCTTCCTTGTACCCCATAAAATTGTGCAAATGGGTGTGCATTCTTTCCCTATGCATGTTAGCTCTTTTATTATGAGCTTTAAAGTACAGTATGTAGCCTTGACTCATCACTGCTATCAGTACGGTATAAATTAGAAGAGTTAGCTCTGCAGACTGACGCTCACCTTAATTGCTCATCACAGGAACCTATCCTGATTTTAAAAAAAAATTTAAAAAAAAATCTTCTACATCTTGCAGGAGTAGAAACTGACATTGCATTCAGGCTTTTAGGAAATGAACCATGGCTCAGAGAAAAGGAGCATCATCAGACTTCTATGACTATGACTCATTGGGCATCACAGGCCTCATGACTTCAGTTTCCGTGTCAAACTCTCAGCCTCCGCAGAGAGCGAGAGAGACTAGCCAGGGGCCAACTGTTCCTCGCACAGCCCTGTAGATTCCCTTTGACACACTATATCTTAATCAGTTCTGACAGGTAGGATTTATGACGAGGCCGTTGTGTAAATCACAAGGAGGCTTGTTATTATGGAGAGGCACTGAAATGGTATAATTGTTTTTAAGTGGTCCTGGAAGGGCAAGTGTGCATGTATTTGTGTGTGTGTGTGTTGCATGTGATCGTGTGAGCATGCACAGAGTTCTGGGAAGTTTTCCAGAGATTGGGGAAATCCACCTTCCACACAACAAACAACTTAAACCACAAAAACAAATCTCCTTAAAAGAATTCTTTGTCTCATTACAGCAAATAAAATTTGATGGTAGAAAAAAAGCCACAACTTTCCCAGCTATTATGGCCGCGTTACACGCACCCTTTGGGTTATATGAGAGTGAAATGTGCTTACACACAGGAACAGTGTATCTGTGCAGCAGCAATGAGGATAGTTTTTTGGCAACTGTGAATGGACGTAAAAAGTATCATCAATATTAGTGTTTCATTATTTACATCCAAACCCATTTGGAATGTTTGCATTAACCCTAAAACTTACTTATTACATCACCAACCTGACATGGCAATTTTAGGACCTCATTACATAAAAGTTTAAATGGTGAGTTTAGGTGTCTTGTGCAATTACTAAAAAATGCAATTTTAAAAACGATTGGTAAACATTGCTGCTTTAAAGCCTAGACTGTATATGAAGATGGACGACGCATCTCCACTTCCTCCCACTGTACAGAAGTGAAGCCAAATTCATTTGGAGCCAGAGTCTGCGCAGTAGTGATTGGGCGGTGGAGCCGCAGTATTGAGGTCACCCGCCCGAACCAATCGCAAGCCGAGCGAGGCTGCAGCTTGCCAGCAAGAGAGACTCACGGCTGCATCAAGTATCCACTTAAAACCACATTTATTAGAAAAATGAAACACTTGAACATACATCAGCGTGATAAGAACTACCTAAAATGACAGAAACCATCTTTGGGAAAAATGTATTTGATGTGTACTTTGACTTTTTAGTTTAGCCAATGTCCCATCCGCTAACATGGAAGGGGCGGGCTTTATGACCTATTCTGCAGCCAGCAACCAGGGGGCCATTGAGCTTTTTTGGCTTCACTTTTGGTGAACTGTCATGCCGTCCATCTTTATATACAGTGAAGCATAAAGTTTATATTCAATTTGAGCCTTGAAAACTTCATATAACTTCACTCTCTCATTATGGACTTTTAAAACTGCTCAATCATATCACAAGTTCCTTAGTTCCCTCTCTTTAATAATATGGCGCCAACCTTTCACGATGTACGCTAAAAATCCACTCATCTTTACCAAGATTCAAGTTTCAGTCTGTGTGTGTTTTGTGTTACCTTGAGGTAAAGTCAGTATGTGCAGTTCTGCCATCAGTGCCTAGTGAGAGCTTCTTTTATGGAGTCATAAAGAGCAAAGCACTTAACTGAATAAACAAATCAGCCTCTCTGCCAAAGCAAGGAAAAGGGAACATCAAAGCTGGCTGTAAAGGTCAGCAGCTGGCTTACGGACTGACTCATTGGTTTGTTGGCTAGTGGGTTTACTGCGGAAGACGGTTCGTCGGCTGACCGAGGAGACAGCGGAATAACCTCTGGGATCATTGGGAGGCTCGGACTGACTGACTGACTCCTGATCTTCATTAATGAAATCCTTCCTGTCTGACTGCGTGTTCTGCGGTAGACTCAAGACTCAGACTCACTGCTGTTTAATGAGTGAAAGACGCCAGTCACAGTGGGACCAAGGACAGAGCTAGGATATGATAGAGAATCACACACAACCACACTGATCTTTGCTCTGACCCTGTAGAGTGAGAACAGCCACTGGGGTCCCTTGCGGTGACCCTTTCTACGCCTACGGGGTCAAAGGTTACAAACCTCTGCATGCGTCCTTTGAAATGGAGCAACAGGGGCTTGCTGCTGGACTGATCGGCAGGATGGCAATTACCAAAATGCTTGTCCAATTTATCTGCCTCGCCTTACAGTCACGAGAAGGAGAGAAGGGCAGAGAAAGCAGCTTAACTGCAAGTCTAAATAATACATCAAGTTTGAAGTTGCTTATGCAAATTAATAAATAATGTTGTTGCTGAATTCTTGGCAAAAAATATTACCGGTACAGTATGACACTTTAATGGCTTTCAGAGTGGCTTAGGGTTGTCGGCTTTGATCGTATATTTAACACATGCTTTTGTAAATCCATCCTAGAAAACTACTGCTTTTTGCACTTTGTTTTATTTTGATAATTTATTAAAAAAAATTTCAAAATTCTGATTGCAGCTTCTGAAATGTGAATATTTTCTGGTTTCTTTACTCCTCTATGACAGTAGGGCTGTTAGAAAATATCGATATACTTGAGTATCGTGATATTTATGTTTTGTGATTCTGTATCGGTCCTCAAAAAAACTGTATTGATTTCTTATTAATAGCTTACATGCAAAGATTTGGCAGAAAGTGATACATTTTTTGTTGTGTGTAAACCCCCGACCACTAGATTAGATAGCGGTGTTGTAATCTATCTTCAGTTATTTGACTCTTCCACTCCAGCGTAAACTAAGTCAGGAAGCATTGATTTGTTGTTCGCAATGTAGCATTACCAGGGAAAAAATAGGGGTGCGTCCGACCTGGACGTGTCGATATTGAGTTTACTGCGTCCCAAACATATTTTCTATCGTCCCTGGGACGAGGGGGACACTGTTAGTCTTGATCTCTGATGGTACTTACGGTATCTGCGGTACTGTTGAAAACGAGCACCATCACGTTTTGAGAATTTTGGCATTTTGAATATTGTACTCCCATTCACCAGGTGGCCAGACACACGACTCCAAATGAATGCTGATGTAACTCTAATGTATCTGCTGGATGTGTAGATAAGCTACTGTATGCTAACAAGTTCGCCAAATCAGCTTAAAAGGTGATAACGTGTCAGTGTTGTGTTTACAGCCTGTTTCCACTGCCCCCAAATGGCCCAAAAAATGATTTATTGCAGGTTTAAAGACTGGAGATTGGCACCATAACTTACTAGTTTTACGTACTTACCATAACAACCTCACTAAGATAATAATTTCATAATAATGATATGACATTCTCTCTCCGCTCCTATGCGGGTTCCCCGCTCCAAGCCTTTTAAGTCGGGCTGTCTGCTGATCTGTAGATAATTGCTGACTGTAGTACTAGCCAGGAAATGGGATGATCAACTCCAGATGACGAGACAAGAGCGAGGAAGGGAGCAAAACAGACATAATGAAGAGAAAGAGCTGCGAGGACAAAATATACTGATCATGCTGTTTATAGAGTAAATGGGACAATAAGCCTATATGTGTTCATGCAATCTTACATCAGCTCTCTCAGATGTTTGTGGTGAAATCCACATCGGAAGTATGACGAGCATTGCGTGTTAATTGCTCTTTAATAAAAGGTGTTGCACTTCCTGACCTAATTGAAAAGCAATTACTCATGATTTAATTGTAGCACTTAAACACTATTTGCCTGTAATATCCCCTGTGGCTGTGTTCTAGTACAGTGTGTACATCTGCCAGCTTGACCCAGAGTTTGGAGAAGTGAGTGACATTGTTTGCCTTTGGAGTAATGGCTGTCATTATGGTGAATTACTACCCTACCCAAACACCCAAACATTCTCTAAAACCACCCCACAGCGCTCTGTCTCTATCTGACTCTCTGGTGCTGGTGCCTTGTTACAATCAATTAAGCTGATTACAAGCACTATCTTCACCACTTCAAAGGAGGGCCATTACAGCGGGTCAGACTAACTGTCTCTTCACTGAGCTGCCCTGTTGTTTGTCACAGAAGCTTTACATATGTTACGCTTTAACATTTTAGGTGCTGAAATCTGTTAATAAAGAAAAATAGAAAATCCAACAATGCAGGAAATTTTATCATAAATGACAAGCAATGAGCTGAAGACAATCGGTGTCCTCTTTCATGTTAAAGGTTGACTCCTCGTCCGGCCACACAACAGGGTCAAATAATAAATGGAGGGACACAGAGAGAGGGAGCGAGACACCAAGTCTAGACAGCGTATTTAGAGACCCTCCCTGACTGCTTTGTTCTGCGCCATGTCTATAGGTAATTACCTCAACAAACTACTGGGAGCCCTGTCAAATGTGAGGCAAGTGAGAGGTGAACTAGATGAAAAAAAGTAAATTTAGTCAAAGAATCATTAAGTGAATGTGTCCATGCACATTATGTGTGTTTGTGTGAGCTGTCACGCATGGATGAGTGTGAGGGCGTGAGCTTGTGAGAAAAGACCCGCTTCTAAAAATATCCGCAGCAGCGTGTCGCCATGAAAACAAGAAGCTATTACCAATGATTAAGTGTGAACATGTTCTGATTAGGTCCGTCAATCGATTAAAACGCGATTAATCACATGATTGTCCATGATTAATTGCGATTAATTGCAAATTAATCACACATTTTTGTATCTGTTCAGAATGTACCTTAAAAGGGGAAAAGTATTTAATACTCTTATCAACATGAGAGTGGACAAATATGCTTGCTTTACGCAAATGTATGTGTATATTTATTATTGGAAATCAATTAACCACACAAAACAATGACAAATATTGTCCAGAAACCCTCACAGTGTGGCAGCTGCCAATTCTCTGGTGCTTGCTGTTGTTTCCCTTTTCCCTGGTGTTTTTTTGGTTGAGTTGCTGAGTGATTAGAGGGTTATTCAGTTCACCTGTTGCACAGGGTGTGGGGACTGGCTCTTAAATGATAGTTGAGAGCAGCTTGGTGCATTCCCCTCTTGGCCAATCAGGGTGTAACGACGCCCTTTCTGTAGGGCTTAAAAGAGGAGGGAAACTGCACACCCAGTGTCATTCTGATCTCTCCTTTACTCAATGCAACATGTGTTATCAGCTTTATCAGAAACTCTGGTCTGTTTTGGGCCCTTTTGGGATTCTGTGATCTTTGTGTTTTGTTTGTTGAGAGCGTTGACTCTCCTAGTTGGGGAAACAAGTTAAGTGCCAACCAATTGGGTTACCTGCACTGGGACGTTTAGGTACTATTTGTGCAACGATCTGGCTTGCCTTACAATAGCCTAACGCCTGCAGGCTGTATTTTTGTATTCTATTCATTTGTTGATTTTCAATGAAACCCTTTATACCCATTTCTTTTAGTGTATTTTATTTGGGAAAACTTTAAAGGAGGGTAAAAGGAAAAACACAAACCAATATTTCAGTTTCCTTAATTGTTTGTTAATATAGAGGCATTTGTTCATTATTGAAGAGGCATTTGTTCATTATTATTATTAAGAAGGCATTTTATTTTATATTATTATGTGGATGGGAACTGTTTTTCAGTCTTCTGACTGAACAACTAAAGTCTGGGGAACTCAGTACCGCCACATAATTGGCAACCACGAAGGGAAACGTAACACAAAGCATAATCTTTCAATAAAGAGATTTAGTTTTGTGTCCCATCTTCTGATATCTATTTAGCAAGTGTATTTGAGTGTATATTTCTGAAATGTGTATTTGGAGTGTAGCTTGACTATTAGTCCAAATAATTACTGGTGACCATCCATCATGTCTTGGGAAGATCCAGACATTACAATGACCGCATTGGAACCGTCGCTTGCGGAATTGGAATCCGAGCTTTCTTTAAATGTTAGCTTGGATATGCCTGTAGTTGGGCAGGAGGTGCACTTACTGGATGATGATGATGATGATGAAGAGGGATGGGTAGATGCTCCAGTAGAACCACAATTGTCTGTGGACACTCATCCTCTTTTGGCTTTAGAGGGCTTATTACTTCCGCCTTCATCCCCAGTTCCTGTAGCTCCTCCCACCCAGGAACACTCAGATTCGGATTTAGTCATTTTTGCTAATGCTGTAGAGTCGATGAAACTTGTGTTTAAAAATACAGTGGATTGGCAGCGTGAGTGGCTGTCAAACATTTCAAAGGGCATACCCATCGATAAAGCTCTAAAAATGTGTACTACTCTCATAACAAATGTGGTGGAGAAAGCAAGTAACCATTTGCTCGCAGAAGTAAGGGATTTTGGTTCAAAGTGCATAAATGCCATTCAGTGGAATGCACAACAAACACAGTCTGAGTTCCAAGAGTCCCTGATTACTGACCGTCAAAACTTGATGACCTCCATTACATCCGCGGTCACTGAAAACAAGGATGTACAACTTCGGGTGACCGAGGTGCATACATTGCAACAGCAGATGGGTTCAGTGCAGGCTACCCTTGAGTCTCTTGTGCGTCAACAGTGTGCACTCAATTCTCAGGTCAATTCAAGACATAAGCGAGAGGAATGGGTCCTTAAAGAAGCAGTCACACCTGTTGCAGTTTCGTCTCAAGCACACACATATCCTGTTTCTCCAGTTGTTAAAAATGTGGTTTTGTTGCCTACCTCCGCACCTGTGGGAGTTCCTTCAGATTGCTCAGGAGCTGCTGCTCCTAAGGGTGAAATTTTCCAGGATGATGGTTGTAGAGTGACTGATGGCAAACTTCCAATTAAGATGTTTTTCCCTTGCTATGGCGGGCCTCAGGATGAGAAAGATCCTTTGGTGTATTTGCAAAGATGCAGTGACTTCCTGTCTCTGAAACCACTTACCCATGGTGAGATCCTAGCGACCATGAGAAGTGTATTGCATGGTTCTGCACGTGATTGGTGGGAGACTGTTAGGGAGAAAATCCATTCATGGGAGGAATTTCAGAGAGCTTTCCTATCATCTTTTCTTCCCGAGGACTATGTTGATGTTATGGAAGAACAGATTCGAACCAGGGTGCAAGGAAGAAATGAGTCACTACGAGACTTTGTTTTCTCCTTTCAAGCACTTATCAAACGTTGGCACTCTTCGGCCACAGATGATGAGATTTTAAAAAGAATATTGAAGGCTATGAATCCCTTTCTGGCATGTCAGCTCCGTGGTCGGGTTACCTCCATAGATGAGATGATCCGCATTGGGAGTCAAATAGAAGTAGATTATGAAAACCAGAAAAGGTACAGGAGAACTCTGAACGAATCTCACAAAGCTAATGGTACAACTGAAAAGAAGGTTATAAAGAGACCTGAAATGGTTTTGTGTTGGCGTTGCCATGGTGAGCATGCACCAGGGTTCTGCCCTCAGTTTCATGTCTTCCCAGGTAGCTTAAAATACAGTGGACAGCAAAAGTCAGAGTCAAAACAGACTTCAGAGTTCAGTAAAAAAGGTTCCATGGCTACTGTTGCTAGTCAGCCTGCAGCCAAGAACTGCCAGAAGCAAAAGTCTACTAGTGTGGTGGGATCTCCATCTCACCCGCCCACTAGTCTAAAACAGTTGGTTGTGCCCATCACGGTACGTCAGCGTCATGGGAAAGCGCTTGTGGACACAGGTGCTACTTACACTTTATTGCATGTGAGTCTGTGGAATAAGATCAAAGGCCCCAATGAGTCCCTTGTATCATGGCAGGGTGGACCAATGTATCTTGCGAATGGCCAGCAAGCAAATCCTATTGGATGTAAAGTGCTGGAGTTCAGCATGCATGGTAACAGTTGGTTCGTACCTACCGCAGTACTGGATGCAGATGTGTTGGTGTATCCATTAGTTCTTGGTTTAGATTTTATGAGCATGAGTGGGCTCCAGGTCAACGTCCGGGACAAGGTATACTCTTTTGCTGGTGATGACACCACCAGGGTTTTCCCTTTCCAGCCTGTCCTGTGCCCTAGCGATGGTTGGGGTGTTCTGAGTGTGAGCAGTGTTGCTTTGTATACTACCTTACCACCTACATTACCGCTCTTGCCTGCCGTTAGTGATGACTGGTGTAACCTAGCTTGTATTCCTAAAGGTGATGATTTACCCAGTCTGCTCCATACTGCTGTTGCAGACAGTGGTTTAACAGGGAGGGAGGCTGAGAAATTGTACCAACTCTTGCTAAACAACCCGCGGGTCTGCACCACCACTTTAGGCCGTACCTCTGTGCTGAAACATAAAATCAAATTAAACAGTGATGTTGTGGTTACCCAGCGCCCCTATCGATTACCCCTACAAAAGCGGAAGATGGTTAAGGAGCAGATCGAAGAGATGCTTCAACAGGGTATCATTGTACCTTCCCATTCACCATGGGCATCCCCGATTGTAGTGGTGCCTAGAAAAGATGGTGGAACACCCCGATTTTGTGTTGATCTCCGCCGTGTTAATGAACGTAGCGAGGGAGATGCCTATCCTCTACCAACGATTTCTGAGATACTTGAATCTCTGGCAAGTTCAGCTGTGTTCACCACCTTAGATCTCAACAGTGGTTATTGGCAGGTAGAAATGGACCCGGAAAGCCAGCACCTCACGGCATTCGTCACATGTTTTGGATTATTCCATTTTCGGGTTATGCCTTTCGGCTTGAAGGGAGCTCCAGCTACCTTCCAAAGGCTAATGACTCAAGTGCTGAGGAGCTGCCTAGGAGAGTGCTGTATGGTGTACTTGGATGACATCATAATCTATTCCAAAGACGTCCAGAATCACTTTCATGACGTCCAGCGAGTGTTTGATTGCCTCCAGCAGGCTGGCCTTACACTCAATATTAAGAAATGCCACTTCTGTTGTCCCGAGCTTAAATTCCTGGGTCATGTAGTGAGCAAGGAGGGAGTGCGAGCAGATTACACAGCTAAACTGGCCCCACGATGGATTGGTCCGTACCGCATTGTTGAGCAACAACTTTACTGTTTTGACTCACTTCGAGTATTTGGGTGGAAACATTTACCACCCAAAGGACAAGATATTTCCTCTGGAGTAGGGATTTCATGATACCATATTTAGTAGTCGATACCATTACCAGTGAAATTCCATGATTCTCGATACCAATTTGATACTACGGTAAAAGTAAAACAATAAATCAAATTTACTTCCCTCTTTTATTTCCATTTGCGTACTGTAGCATTTGAATCTCTGAAATGTCAGCAGTGATTTAAAGACTATTGTTAAAGTGCTGCATTGGAATTTCATAGATAACTAATTAATTAAGGTGTTCACTTGGCAATAATGCACTCTAATAATAAAAATAAGAATTCAATACTCTACACACCTTGCCTCAATTAGGCTCTCATAACAATCAAACTGTTAACATAATTACAGTGTGGTTAACAAGAGCTGCACCTTATCTCCATTAGTAACCTAATTACATTGTGAATGGCACTGAATGATAAGCGTTTGACAGATTACTGTAGCCAGTCAGCGCTGTGAAATGCATTTTATATCTGTGAATCACAACTCTTCATTTTATCAAAACACCACTTTGAAATTAATTTTGTTAAAAACACAGCACAAATATATTAACAGAGGAGTATTTAAGCAAGTGGAGGGGTTTCAAATGTTACTTTTTTTTTAATGGATGTTTTCTTTTTATATCTTTCACAAATAGTTGGATTTGCCAGTTCCCCCGCTGTGAAAATCTGGTTGGCCCATGCATCTGTCATGGCTTTATGTTCAAAGTCTTCACAGTGTGAAGACAGATCTGGAAATAACCTCTTAATAAAATGTGAGGCGCCAGTTGAAGCTTAATTTTATGGAAAACAGCCATGCGCCGCCTCATCCTGTACAGATGGATTGATAATAATGAGCTTTTAGACAAGTCCATTACTTTTGTTTACCTTAAAGGAACAGTGTGTAACAGTTAGGCGGATATATTGGCAGAAAACGGAATATAATATTAATAAGTATGTTTTCTTCAGTGTATAATCACCTGAAAATAAGAATTGTTGTGTTTTTGTTAGCTTAGAATGAGCCGTGTTATATCTACATAGGGAGTGGTTCCTGTCTTCACAGAGCTGGCCGCCATGTTTCTAGAACGGACAAACCACTGTGTTAACTTTTCCTGCTTCAGCCGGAGTCGATAACGTTACTCGCTCCCGAGTTAACCCCCGTCACTCTACTCAGCTGCTGAGAAACAAGACATAGGAAACCTCTGTTGGTCTTGAGGAGCTGCAGCATTTATTTCTGCACAAACTGCAGCTTCCACTGTACATTCACTTGATATTCTAAAAGCTAAACTAGTCTTCTGCTCCATTAGCTCACTTGTTCACTTACACACATTTGCCGCCGCCGCTCTCTCTCTCCCTTGCTTCACCACTCACTTCCCATGTACACACACTCTACGCACTGGCTCTACTATTCTCCAAATGACCTACTCTACTCTCACAACAACTCTAGAGTGGGACGTTTTGCTTTTTCATGTTGGCCACCGTAGTTGTCCTACAGGCTTGGTACACGGGAGAGGTTGCAATCTGCAACCTTACCACTAAATGTCATCAGATCTCACACATTGGACCTTTTTAAAATACCTGTTTTGGATATGTGTATCCATAAATTCAGTTAGTGTGAGGAACTTTTAACTGGTGATGAAACAATCTCAATTTAATACTCTGTAAGTAAACAAGACCATCAAAGGATCGTCAGACCCTGCTACAGTAAAATGAGAGGTTTTCTAAAGGGACTCTGGTGCTCAGAAACACTACCGCTTTTGTCCACAGGGACCGCCAAAATCAACACAAAATGAAAGTTCTTCGTAGTAGCTTCAAGAAGATTGATCGATTTAATGATTACAAATGCAATAGTTGAAGATAAAAACAGAATAATGAATAGCTTATTTGTCATTGTTGTCTTCCAACATCCAGATGGGAAGAACAACAAAAACGTCTATCATCAAAACATGAAGATGATATTTAGATTCAGATATGATGAATTAGGTCAATCACAATCTCTGTTTTACTTTTAAGCGTTTGTGCCTCTTTTAATTATATCTGTGCTTAATTTTTTCACACTTAAACAAAACATGAACTTGTGTCAAAGTCACCGGTTAAACACAGAGGGATGATGATCTATTATCAGTGTTTTTGCTGAGGGCTTTTGCCTAACCTAACATTTCCTCTGACAGCTCCTCTCTTGGGCATTAAGTATATGCTGGCGCCACGAGGGCTTGAGATGCAGCAAAGTCTTTAACACCATAAAAAAAAATGACCAGATAAGATTTTCTTCTGTATCTGTCATGTAGAGAACTTCCAACTATGCTTAACACAAAACCAATTGTTGCCTTTTCATTATCATGAAACCCCAAGCATTTAATCTGCAGCATTTATGAACGAGGGGAAAAACATTTTGATGGTTTAAGATATAATCCATTATCAGAGGATTGTTCCCTTCACAACGCTTTTGATATGAAGTCTCACAGACATAATAAATCCATATTCACACACTCGCTGACTGCCAACTATCGTGTCTGGGCTTCAACCCTCTTTGTTGAAGAGTGTAAATATCTTGTCATCCGCCCGCAAGCACATATTGATCCCATCACTAAATATCCAGCCCATAAATCAGCAGAGTTAATTAAATGAGTCAGTGCCTACAGGACAGTATGTCATAGCTTCCAGTAGCATGCAGGTTCAAGAAGCTGACCACACATTGTTATCTTAATCCTTAAAATTAAAGGGAAAGTGATATATATTTTTTCCTTCCTCTACTTTTAGCAGAAACTGAAGCATCCTTGAGCAAGATATTTACTCTGTATGTGTGGAACTTTGGCCTGCGCTGCTTAAACAGCAAATATTTCCTGGATTTAAAAAACAAACACAAGAAAAAACAACATTTTAGATCTTGGCCAAACTGTCTGAAGTTGGGTGACTCCCTCTCATTTGCTGTGCCACCATAAACCCCTCTCCCGCAAACCCCGGTCGGTCCCCAGCCTTGCTCTTTCACACGCACGCACACTCACTCAGCAATATTGCTTTGTCAGCCGACGTTTAGAAGATTAACCTCGAAATTGCCAAAGGGCATCCCGGCTCCCCTCCTATCCCTCAGCCACTTCTCCCCGCCTCTCTCAGCGTTTCCCTCCCTGCAGCTCCCTCTCCGCGAATACTTGCGCAACAAGTGGCGCCGCTGTAGAGCCCCCTGGGTATTAGAGGGTTGAGTGGCGTCCCAGAGAGCCGTAATTACACCACCACTCAGGTGATTTAAAGGTCCGGGAACATGCTGACCCATGCATGGCACCAAAAGTCCCACATTACACTGACACCTACCCATGTTCTGTGTTTTTGTCGGGACACATTATTTATTTCCCCATCTCGCATGTAACAATTACGCCAGCGAAGCATTTTTATGTGCAGACATGAACAAATCATTTCACATGTTTTGACAGAAGTGAAATGAACTTTGTCACATCCCTGCCAACTTTTTTTTGTCAGTTTTTTGGAGTCAATAGTCTACAATGCAGGTACATTTTGTATCTACTGATGCTTGGTACATTGACAAAATCATCTACTAAAAATAAATAACTCATAATATATACTTGATCAAATTCAATACAATTTGCACTAGCACTGTTTAAGTACATTTTACTGCTGTAATATCAAGTACAACTCACTTGCCAGTATCAAGTAAAGTGTACTTACCACTAAACATAACATTTGCCAAGATATTAAAGCTGCAGTGGGTAGAAGGGGAGCAAATATGATTTTAAAAAGTTATTTTTATAAAACGGTCACTATATCCTGACAGTAGTGCATGAGCCCGGTAATCTGAAAAAAATCATGTGCCTCTGTGTCCTCCGGTGCTCCTAATGGCATCTACAAGATTTCACAGACCGGAGGAGAACAACCAATCAGAGCCAAGTGGAGCCTGCCGTCTCTGAGCAGCTGTCAATCACTTGCGAACTCCGATCAAACAGTCAAACTAGGCAGCGCTTATCAAATATGAATCAATATTTCTGTTACTGTAATGCCTATTTCTCGCCTCAAATGTTTTCAGAAACATCTTGTAGTGTACTGTTTAGCTGTAAAATGAGAAAGTGTGCAATCCGGCAGCCATGTTGAGATCTGTTGAGGAAATACCAAGCACAGCCAATAGGAACACTCTCTCTGAAATGACCTGTGATTGGCCAAAGTCTCCCGTCACGGTTAGATTTTTTTAAAGCCTGAAAACAGAGCCATGAGGAGGTGCAGAAGTCTAGTTATCTCTCAGAGCACTTGAATTACAATATGCTGAAAGGTTATTATGGAATTTTTGACCAATGATGCCAAAAACATTTTGCATACTGCAGTTTTAAGTAAATCTTAATTACAGTTAAGTTATAGATTATATTTATTTTAAATAATAAAGTAAAGTCTATTTATTTTTTTAATACACAGGAACATCACATTATCAACATATTAAGTAAATGTGCAATATTTATCGTTATGCAGTATATTTGACATTGTCAGTTACTTGGTCGTATTAAGTTACTCGCTATAATTATGTAAATGTTGCTAATCTTCTTTAAATAAATGTTACCAAATTAATGTAATCATTTTCTCTATGCATTTAATATACTTTTTATCACAAATCACACAACTAAAAATACAATACAATTAAAATGTTGACAGCAATAAACACGACTGAATCACTAATGTCCACATCAGCAGTAAAGTTTGAAAACAAGTGCTTGTGCATTCAGTAAAACCTTCACAACAACAAACTTGTAGAATTAACCTTATACAATTCGACTGTGTGAAACAGTTTTTTTTATCAGCCCTTATTTTAAACAGATGAAATCTAAGCAGCAATAAATGCTACAGTGGCATGACATGGCATTAATCAGCAGTATATATCTCACTGGTGTAGAATGGTCATTTAAAAAAAAAAAAAAAAAGTAAAGTAGTGGGTTGTCTTGCTTCAAGAGGAAACACAGCTTTATGATCATTTTTACAACTTTATCTTGATCACCAGTTCTGCTAAGTGGACGTTATTGGGAAAAGAAATAATAACAATATACAAACTCAGAAGAACTTGGACCTGACAGGCTATAATTCAAGAGAAAGGGTTGATAATTGGGTTTGGTTGACTCTCCACCCCTCGCAGACATTGTGGTGACAACAGGGAATGTTTCTCTTTGAACAAGGTCGGGGCTAATGCTGGTTAATGGGAAGGGGATGTTCCTCTGCCCCTGCACTCCTCAGCGCTCACCTCTCTTTAGTTCCCTCTCTTATCTTCTCCCTCTTTTGGTTTTAACAAGTTGTTGTGGTCACAGTGATGTATTACAAATTTATTGGCGTGTGTCTGCACAGGACTGAAAGTTTCCCCACAGGAATCATTAAAGCATCGAATCTCTGCCTCTCTGCCTCTCTGCCTCTCTGCACTTGCTATACCACTGTGCAACCAACAACATGCCCAGTTTTGTACAGGCACAGAGGTGCATGCAAACACAGGTTTCAGATTTTGCACAAGCAGTTGCATGTACAGTATATCTGACAGAGAAACCCTGCAGTGCTCTGCTGTCTTGGGCCATAAAACAATATCTTGGGAAAACATGCATAATGTTGGTGAAAGTAATGAATCCATTCATCTGTGTTTAAATCGTCCTCTCACAGCCATGGTGGCATTTCAGCTCCAGGGACCTACAATTTAAGAAAACGAATATACATATGCCATCTGCGGTGGGTGTTTATTGATTTAGAAGGAGATTTAAAAGGAGAAGCAAATGTCAGTGAAAGAAGGAGAGAGGGAGAAAAAGCTTGAAAGACAAGCATTAGTACAAATAGAGATTACAAATAGTTCCCTTTCACTCAAGGTGTTCTCAGCGTTTGCAAATGAGGTATTAAAGTTTCCTTTCTTCCTGTTAAGATTTTCTTTTCTGACAGCACTGGTTAAAGAAATGGTGCCTTTTCAGTTGTAATCCCTGCAATTAAGGCTGAAGGTGCGGCTCCATTACCTCAACAGGATTAGTAATGACCCAGGAGAGAATATAATTGCTTCTTAATTTGAAGTTGTGAAGTGCATGAAATACCTGAGGCTCAGCGTGCCGTCTCAGCAGTGGTTGGTTCGTGGATTAGCTGTTTTTTTCTTATCCTCTCTCTCTCATTTTTCCAAACCAAGAGGTTTACTGTGTCGTTCTTGTGTTTTATGATGCTGTTTGTACTTGTGACATGTTCTCTACATGGAGATCTTTTATGAGAGATCTGTTACCCTTAATACTGCTCTAAAACGCTTATAATGTAGTACATACACAGTATATTAGGGCTGTCAATAAATTCAAATTTGTAATTGCAATTAATCGCATGATTGTCTGTAGCGAATCGCGATAAATCGCAAATTAATCACACATTTTGAACTGTTCATAATGTACCTTAAAGGGAGATTTGTCAAGTATTTAATACTCTTGTCAACATGGGAGCGGCCAGTTTATCCTCTACAAAATTCAGCATAAGTTTGGAGCATTATTTAGCCTCTTTTGCGACAAGCTAGTATGCTAGTATGATACCAATGGATTCCTGAGGTTTTCTAGTTTCATATGATGCCAGTATCATCACTCTAGCTTTAAAACTGATCTAATAATGGCCGGGCCCCCCGGCAGCCCATCAGATTTTTAAGAGGTTTATCAAAAATCACAAGTTGCAGTAAAGAAATTAGTGGAATTACAAGGAATTTGCGTTAACGCATTATTATTGCGTTAACTTTGACAGCCCTAATATATATATATATACATATACTGTGTATATGTGTATATATATATATATATATACACATATACACAAGTAAGATTTGTCTCCATGTGTAGAATTGACTCTGTTGTTAGACCAGTGGGTTAGACTGTAACACCCTTCATTACTCAGGCCTGACATCTGTCCACTGACTAATACCATATAATTACAAGGCCTTTGACCAGCCATAATGGCCTTTTAAAGTCCTGTCTTTTGTCCTCAGTGAGACATTTCCAAAGTGTCCATTAGTGACAATACAGCACTCGCAACTGACACTGCGCTGCTCAGCAACTAACCAACCATTACGTAACTACAAGGATCTAACATGAGAGCCACAAGTTGGATTTACTCAAAAAAAAGAAGACAGATAGATATGGAAAAGACTCCATCTTTGATAGTATGTATGGTCAGTATTTTTTCAACACTGGCCAATACATTTATTGTAAATTGTAAATGTACATTATGCATTTACCTCTTTAGTAGTTTTCATTGTTAGTGGTGGAGTCTGCCATTCCAGCACTAAGTTGCAATTGCCTTCACACACATGAAGGATTCACAGGAAACAATGCATGACTGTAACCCTCTTGCTGTTTGTGATTTGATCTCAGTGATGTCAGCATCACTGTATCCGAGCTGCATTGAGTTACTGCTAATGCGAACCAAACATTTCCTACTATTGCTACAGTAGTTCACATTAAAAGCATTCAGCTGGTGAAACACGGGGTGGCTTTTGTCATGAGGCAGTCAGTGTATTTGTCACTGAGGTTATTATCGGCCTCGATTCTTTGCCAAAAATGCAGTTTTGAATTATGCAAAAAGTCACGCCTGGCTTCTTTGTTAAAACAACGTGTGTTTGTTTGGCTGCAATGTAACCACAAGTTCTTCTTTTGTTGTATCTCTGACAAAACAGGAAGTTCAAGAAGTGTTTGCTGTTGTATAAACTGTTACCAACACAGCTATCGCCAAATCAGCCAGGACTCTTAAAGTGGCAGTAGGCAGTTTATTATAGTCATCATTGGGCAAAAGTTCCATAATAACCTTTCAGCATATTGTTATTCAAGTGTTCTGTGAGAAAGCTAGACTTCTGAACCTCCTCATGCATAAAAAATGCAGACTCCAGATCAGCTCTTACTGCTTATTTTCCTCCGCTCTGTGAAATCTTGCAGACGCCATTAGGAGAACCGAAAGACACAGAGGCACATGATTTTTTTCAGATTACCTGTCTCATGCACTATTGTCAGGATATAGTGACCGTTTTATAAAAATGACTTTTTTTTAATCATATTTGCTCCATTTCTACCAACTGCTGCTTTAAGGATCACCACTCTCAGTAACACAAATTTTGTGTTCCTCATTTCTGGTTTTTGTCTTGTAGTAATGTTCAATAAAACATACCTGTCTCTAGTGTTACGGATCATTGTAATTGTAGCATATGAGAAAGCTCCATGTAGTGCCTATGATCATCTTGTCCAGGCCGCTTAACCATCAAAACCTCTACTGACACCATGTCACGAGCTGTCAGTCTGATTGATGAATCGGTGTTTCACTTCTCAGGCACACCAATAAACTTCCGCATTCAAAAAAACAACAGAATCATTTTCCCAAGCGTCATCATGTGACCAGTATTGTTAGTGTGAGAACGACGCACCGATGTTCTGATCGAAGAAGCAGTAGAAAAAGAAAAGAGGCTGACAAGCAACAGGATGTCAATTACACGGCAGCAGTGAAATCCACACTTCATGTCGGCTTAAAGCTGTCAACTGTCAATAGAGAGGAATGCCAGACAGCAGTCTGCTTCGGAGAACAGAAGGCACTGTGTGTGTGTGTGTATGTGTGTGTATGTATACACTTTGTAACTGTAATTGGAAACATTCACTCACCATGCACAAGTGTGCTGCACAAACAAATTTTCACATATGCTTTGACAGCAAATTAATAGAAAAAGAAGTCACGTTCACGTTTGCCAAGTCTCGGAAACAGATGCAATTATCACTTCAGCTATTTTCTGCTTTGGTGTTAGCTGTCGTTGGTGTTATCGAGGACTGACGGGGATTGTTTTGCACCCTGGTGTACATTTGCATTTGCTGGTTTAGACAAAACCAAACAAAAGACATCCGCGGGGGAGTTAATAGAGTATTACGCTCTTACCCTGTCACATTGATTTCTTTGTCGACTGTTAAGTGGACAACGTGGTTAACAACACTAAAAGTCTAATCTAGCTGCCCTGTGAGGCAAGATATACAGAAGAAAACATCATTGTTCATTGTGTAGAATATGAGACAACTTAGCTTATCCTTACTGCTAATATAAAGTTTGGCCTGACAGCCCAGTCGCACAAAAAGGCGATTGAATGACACGATAATGCACAAGGCATTTAGCGTGCAATAAGAACACCTTTTTTTTACTTTTACTTAGTTTACGTACTTATTTTAAGCCCAACCATGATGTTTTTCTTAAACCTAACTAAGTGGTTTTGTTGCCTAAACCTAACTGTGGACGTTACTGTTGTTTTGTTTTGTTGTGTTTTGTTGTGTGGTGTACAAATGGCACGCGAAAAGCCTAAAATGCTTCCTCATGACATGTGGAATGTCCGCGTAATGTTGTGGTATTTACAGGCCTTCCTGGGAGACCGGGTTGGGCCCGAGGTTAGGCCATGTTCTTACTTAACCAAAACATTCATCATATCAGACATCTGTCTGACCTGTAATTTGTCAAACTCAAGTGTACTTATTGTAGGCTCAGGTGTGAATTGGAGGTCAATTTTAGCATGTGCGAATATTTTGCATGTTAGCATGCTCACTCTGTTTCCTAATCCAAATAGAGATTTTTTTGTCGTGCAGCTGACGGAACATTTTCTCATCCAAATATCTGGATGAGTCATTTAAGGATTCTGGAAATACCTTCAGAAAAGCAATAAGTGTTGTTAAACAACCTTCTGCCTGGTATTTATCTTTCAGGGAAATTACTGGAATGTAATGCTAATAGGCTTTTCTCACGGCAGATATTTTGATTTGTCATAGTGGAAAAGTACAACTAACAATGGCTCTGTTCTTTTCAAGTGTTCTACTGAGAATGACAGTGAACCGGCACGCACGACACCAGGAGCCTTGAATCAGCTTAATGGAATTCAGCTTTCGTTGATATCATTATTTACAGCTGTGCTTTTTCTTACTGTGACGAGTCAAAATGTCTTCAGTGAGAAATGCCTATACAACAAAAACGAAAAAGAGACAACAATAAATAGAATCAAACAGAAATTGAACTAAAATTGAACTAAAAATTTCAACAATAAACAATGAAATATTATATTTTATATTAAATAAATAAAAGTCACTAGAATAAACACGCACAAGAGATAGAAAGAGTTTGAAAACCAATGATTAAGACTTAAAAATGAAGACAATAAGGCACATTAAGTGAAAGCCAGGCTAAAAGGATTTGTCTAAATGTTTTTTTTTTTAAAGTGTCCACAGAGGTGGAGTCCCTCAGATCCTCAGGGATGGGAATCACCAGAGGCCCAACGATATGATAATATCACGATACTTAAGTCACTATAAAATCGTATTGGGATATTAAACATTTTGTGATATGCTGAGTATTGGGAATAAGATATATTGCGATTTATTACTTTTTTTTCAACTGCAAATTATGCAGTTTGTCAACATCTGTGTTATCTAATAAGATACAGTTTTCACTCTGTTCATCTCAGAGTTTTCATTCACATATCAGACAAGAAACATGTCTCCACTATTTAAAGATATTAATCAGCGAGCTAAATGACTTGCAAATACTTCCGCTAAAAACACCCTAGCACAAAATTAAAGTCAAAGTTTTCTTGTACAAAAGCAGTTGTTGACGTTATACTCACAACTTTACTTATTATATCCACTTCATTCTGCCACGTGCTTCTTGAATATGCAAAAATTAGTAAATTAAAGAAGCTAAAAAAAGATGAAGTGACTGAAGTTGATTTTCATTTTCAAATATTTACACGAGTTGATTGCATTTAGCAGGCGTTAATACAGTGCAACCATCGGCGACTTCTACTTCTCAATCGGACGTCTCGTCCTACCGATCTGCTGCCTGGCAGCGTTTAATCAACCAGAGCGACTTTATTAGTCTCTAAACGGAGACCGTTCTTTGATTAATGACGGAGGGCCCCTGGTCTCCACGTGCTCTAATGAACTAACCTCAATAGGATTTTACTGTTCGCACCCAAAAGCAGCATGAAAGGAGAAATAAATGGACATAATGAGGTGTTTTCAATGCATTACAATTTATCTTTAAATTATTTGTTCAGATGATCGCAATTGATATTATCCAAACGTGTTAGTGAACTTTACAAGTCTGTATAATTTTTATTTTAAATATCCTGAAACCGGACCCCAGAATGTGTAGACACACACACACCATAATTTAGTGGAGAAATAACTCAAGCACGATGGGAAGCCGCTATTGACCCTGTATGTGTGTGTGTGTGTGTGTGTGTGTTTCCACTAAATTAAGAACTTATTAGGACTTAAAAGCCCTATCCTATTTCACGCGGGGAACCTCTGGGGGAAACGAGGATTACTCTTCAAAGCCCGCGGCTCGGCTCTTTTTATGTTGTAACACTTAATATTTTATGTCAATGTGATGGTCGGAGCATTTAGAGAGGCCATATGTCAAAGTTAGACGTTAACTCTGAATGCATGGTCCTTGCCAGTAGCTTATGGATTTGATCGTTCTAACAAACAATAAATAAATTACTTCTGATGAGCCAAGCGGGAGAATATTTTGATGTCTTCATTTCACCCCCCTAATACATTTTGTTTGGGCATGCAGGAAAAACATATTCCGTTTTTTTTTCTGTTGTTGTTTGCTTTGAAATTAAATGGCATATTTTGACAGATTTTGATGAATGAGACTCAATTTCCAAACGGTACACATCCAATAAATGTAATTAGAACTCAAGATTAGATGTGCAAAAGTTATACTGTAGTTATTTTGATGACACAGAGTACTCAGGGCAGCGTTAATGTTTACTTTTTATGACCAAATTTAATTTAAATACCAATGATGTGGTGGAGATTTACTGTAATAGGTGATAATGCATATAAACAAGCTTATTCAAGCTAGTATTTTAACAGCATAAAATCAGAGCAGCATCATAAATGTATTCTCCGTCCTTATAGCTTAATGCAAGGAAAGTTTCCCACAGCTATAAATGTAGCATTAAAGGGATAGTTTGGGTGTTTTGAAGTAGGGTTGGACCCTTTCATTTAAGCCAGGGGTCAGCAACCTTTACTATCAAAAGAGCCATTTTAGGCAAAAAAAACAACCAAAAAACGTCTGGAGCCACAAAACATTTGAGCATTGTGATGAAGGTAACACAGTTTATAGTCTAAGTATATAGTATATAAGTCTAATGCAGTGAGGGCCAAAGTGCAAATGTACTACGGAGTATTAAGGTCACATTGAGGGGAAAAAAATCGTAGATTTCCAGAATAAAGTCATAATATTACGAGAAAAAAGTCGGAATATTACGAGATTAAAGTCATAACTTTGCGAGAAAAAATTGTAATATTACGAGAATAAAGTTATAACTTTACAAGAAAAAAAGAAAATAACACGTAAAATTACTAATTTATAATATTATGACTTTATTATCATAATATTGCGACTTTTTTTCTCGTAAACCTATGACTTTATTTTCATAATATTACGGCTTTTTTCCGTAAACCTTTGACTTTATTCTCGTAATCTCAGATTTATTTTTTTTCCTCAATGTGGCCCTAATACTCTGTCGTACTGTCATACATTAGACATACAACAATGATAAATAAAAAAGAAAATGTAAACAAAAAATACTTATTCATTTCCATTTTAATAAATCCACAGGGAGCTACCATAGCTTTATGGTCTCAACCGCTAGTTTCAAGTCTTCGTCAATACATCATGACGTTCATCTAGCAAATTATGGTCCCATTTAGAGTCAAATAGACCATAAAGCAGGGGATGCTTTAGGGCGTGGCTACCTTGTGATTCACAGGTCGCTACAACGGTGTTGTCCGGTCTGGGAGTTGTCCATGTTTTCCACAAACCAATGGGTGACATCACGGTGATTACGTCCACTTCTTTTAAACAGTCTATGCTTTTTTTGTGTGGCTGAAATACATTTTACTGCTGCCCCCCGTCCACAGCAGTACATTACTTTGCTTCTGTGCGGTAACTCCTGTTGTTTTCTCCAAACTGGGGGCGTGCCGACCGTCATCCACTGTAAGTAACGCACTGACTATGGATAAGTATACAACCCCACTTCAAAACACCCAAACTATCCCTTTAAGCTGGCATATATCAGGGGGTTTTTCAAGACAACAAAGTGCCCAACCAGAGCCCCATTACCCTTACAGTAAATACATCGTCACATAAACAGGCACAGAGGGGAAATGCAGTGCTGTTACAGGGCGGTGTGAAGCCGCAGAGCCGCCACAGTTGGAAAAGGCTCCTCATGACTTCAGGTCCATTACAAAAAATACCACAGTCATGATTAAAAAGTAGTTCTAGTCACTGCCGGTACTAAAAATGTTTACACACGCCTTAATTGGGAATCAGACTTTTGTAGACGGTAGTTAGGGAGTCATTCAACTACAAAGACTGCTGTCAAATAAATATACATCTTTGCAATTATTGGCTAACCTATTAGGAAGACAATTAAACTTGAAAGTAATGTAAAATAAAAAATAGAAAGACGGGCAAATGAGTGTATTGATGAAAGCCGTGCTGATGAAAATAAAGCATGAATCATCATGTTTTTGCGCTCCTGTCACGTCATGTTTTATTCAGTGGACTCTTTTTATTCTGATCAAACCTCTGTGGAAATGTCTACCTGTCATCATATTGCATTAGCTTTCTGGGCTAAATGCGCCATGGGAGGATATCCGATTTCTCGCAGCAACGAGACAGAGATGGATTGTGAATCAAAAAGACAGAGACGGTCCTCATGTTCCTCTTCACAGCTGCTGCCAACAGCAGGGACGTTCTGGTCTCATTGTGTTATTGAGAGTCTCTGACACAACAAGGAAACTCGACCTGTCTCCATTATGATGGATTCACTCATAAATGTCGTGGCTCGGTTTCACACAGGAGAACCTGTTTTGTGATTTTGTAAGCCTGTCACTTAACCTGCTCACTACTCATCCCCATCGAAGCTGTCTCCAGAGATATACGCTGGGGACTGGAGGGTGTGTGGTGTGTGTGTGGTGAGGTTACAGGAATGGAAACTGACTGTTTTTTTTACATATTTTCAGTCGTATTTCCTGCTGTTGTTGTTTTGTTTTCTCTATTCAGACACAAACAGTTTAGTGTCTTCCCTCAAATTATGCAAAATTAAAAGTGTATTGTTGTGGGTTGACATTTGGGTTTGAGTTTTTTCACTCTTTCAGTGTCAGAGGGACTTTGGGACTGCTGAGGGAAGTGTAAAAAAAAAGTATTTCAATATTTAATGTTCAGGAGCTCTTATGTGTACAGTAAAAACAAGCTTCTGCTGCGGGAGTCTGGTGTTCACAGGAAGCTGACGTTGTCCTTTTTCTGGTTTTCATTCAGTCTCTTGTCCAGGGTCCTCGTTGTTTCACAGATGAAGTCAATGCTCAGTATCAGCTTGTAAGTGAACTTTTTTTCAAGGTCAAAGTCTGAACTTTCAGACTCATATATTCATAATACTCATAATATTTGGCCATTTTCTTATCATTGTTTCATAGTTTGAGCACAGAATGGCAAAGTAGTCCTCACAATCAGTGTACAGATCACAGCTTGAAGGGATAGTGTGGGTGTTTTGAAGTGGGTTTGCATGAGGTACTTATCCATAGTCAGTGTATTACCTGCAAAAGATGACGATCGGCATGCCACAGTTTGGAGAAACAGACAGGAGTTACCGCACAGGAGCAAAGTAATGTACTGCTTTGGATGGGGGCAGCAGAAAAACGTATTTTATCCACCTAAAAGAAAGGCTCACCTAAAGAAATCAATATCAGTTTAAGTGTATGCTATATTTACAATATTTTTACCGGCTTACCTTCCCGTGAGACGGCTATACAGTCTATGTTTCCGACGGGGAACTGAAGCAGTTACTGTACGTATGCTCTCGCCAAGCAACAAGACTCCATTGGAAAAAAATGTAATGTTACCTCGCAGATCACGGGGGTTGCTGTGGGAACGCTGCCTCGATCGGTTAGTTAGTTTGTGCTATTGTGTGACCTTGGTGAATCCGAATTAACCAAAGTCACACAATCAAATTTCTTTCAATGGAGTCTGGTGGCTTTTGCGAGAGCATAGATATCAGCTGCAGATCCCCGTCGGAAAGTGCTGTCTGACAGCAAGGTAAAGCGATGAACATGTTCTAAATATAGCGTACACTTAAACCGATACTGATTTTTTTCAGGTGGGCCTTTCTTTTAGGTGGCTTGAATACGTTTTGCTGCCAAACCCCATCCACAGCGGTACATTGCTTAGCTTCCGTGCAGTGACTCCTGTCTGCTTCTCCAACCTGGAGGCCCGATGACTGTCATCTACTGTAGGTAATACACTGACTATGGATAAGTACCTCATACAACCTTTTGATCAACACCACTTTCACGGTCCAAATGTGTCAGTTTAATTTTAAACTAGATGTAATTTAACACTATTACTTAAATAAAAGTATACAGTATTGTTACAATACTTTCTTCATACAAAGCACAGTGATTACTGGTCACTTGGAGTGGCTGACGACTGTTTCAACTATTTAGTAGTTACTTTTTTAGCTATTTTGACTCTCTGCTCACTAGGTTACAGGCACATTCAATCATTTAAAAGTACTATAGAAATATAGTCCTTTTAGTGTTAAGGTGACTGGTTGGTGGGAGGTGTGTCCTGTGCAGTCCGCCTGTCGTTCCTGGTAGTTTCTTGGTTATTGTCAGTAAATTCTCTTGTGCAAGTGCTCCCTCTTGTGACAAGATCAGATTCTCACACCGACATGTTCTTCTGCTTAGGTGAGTGAACATTTGTGCTAATATTGTTAAAGCATGAGACAGACAGACAGATGTGCAATAGATGTCGTGTGTACAGAGTAACAACGTAATGAAAATACAACATAATCCATATGACAAAATAGAAATGATACATATAATGTGAAACATATGAAGAGATTGATCCAGGAGATGTCAAGCAGCTTCCAGGCGTCGCCAAACAGATAGAACACTAAGGAGTCTCAATGGTGGACACCTGACAGGTTAACTCAGTTTTGGTTTTGAGTGCTAAAAAATGTTGTCCAACACCAAATTTAAAGGCCCTGAAAACCTTTTTTTCTCAATCAGGTTCTTGTATGATCAATGTGCTCCTACATGAAGACACAATTGTCTGCCAAAGTTAGAGTATAGTTCTGGTTATTTCACAGAAGAGATTTTATCCTCTGTGCTCTTCTCTCGGGTTTAAAGGTGGCGAGGTTCATTTACAAAATAATGTGATGTCATGTACTTCTGTGCATCAGTCAGAGTTGAACATGTTAATCAGAAAGTGATGACAGTTGGTGGGTTGTTACTGTCTCTGTCAATCAAATGTGACCCAAAGAAAAGACGTGGAATAATTCAGTAAAGACACCTGTCAGTGCAGAGAGAAGAAGCCCTTACAAATGTCTGTGTAAGTTGTTCTTAAACAGTTCATCATACTTTGTCAGAGTTGTCTGTAGACATTGGCTACGTTCCAAATTGCATACTTTTTCTTTGAGTGCATACCGCAGCTGCCCTTACAAAGTACGTATTGTCTATGGCTGTCAATCGATTAAAATATTTAAACGTGATTAATCGCATGATTGTCCATGATTAATCGCAAATTAATTGCAGATTTTTTTTATCTGTTTAAAACTTACCTTAAAGGGAGATTTGTCAAGTATTTAATTCTCTTATAGACATGGGAGTGGGCAAATATGCTTACTTAATCCAAATGTATGTATATATTTATTATTGGAAATGAATTAACAACACAAAACAATGACAACTATTGTCCATCAACCATCACAGGTACTGCATTTAGCATAAAAAATATGCTCAAATCATAACATGGCAAACTGCAGCCCAACAGGCAACAACAGCTGTCAGTGTGTCAGTGTGCTGACTTAACTATGACTTGCCCCAAATCTGCATGTGATTATCATAAAGTGGGCATGTCTGTAAAGGGGAGACTGCTGCGTACCCATAGAGCCCATTTTCGTTCACATATCTTGAGGTCAGAGGTCAAGGGACCCCTTTGATAATGGCCATGACAGTTTTTTCTCGCCACAATTTAGCACAAGTTTGGAGCGTTATTTAACCCTCCTTCGCAACAAAGCTAGTATGACGTGGTTGGTACCAATTGATTCCTTAGAGTTTTCTAGTTTCATATGATACCAGTTTCTACACTCTAGCTTTGAACCCGTTAAAACCTCTGAAACATCGATTGGGTTAATGCGTTAAAGAATTTAGTGGCGTTAAAACAAATTTGTGTTAACGCGTTATCATCGTGTTAACTTTGGCAGCCCTAGTATTGTCGAATGCAGTATGCATACAATTGAAGCATATACTTCCTCATTGTCCTTTGAACTTTGACTTCTTGCCCATGTATCCATGTCAGAATACTCAGAAAAGCATGCTGGCTTGCATACTGCAAAATGTGACCGGATGTAGTGGCATACTGCATTTGACATACTATGTATTGGGACACACAAAATATTTTTTCTGGCATACTAAATAGTATGATAGTATGGGTATTGGAACGCACAGAGGCTCTCTATAGAACCACTGTGTTAGGCTTTCAGCCCTAAAACCTTGATTCCTGAATAAATACAAACAGCCAGCAGATGTCACTGTGCTTCTTCTGAAGGTGATGAGAGATGAGAGGAGTTCTCACTAACTGCCTTACCAGTCACAGAGACTTTGTTCATGAAACAAACAGAAGAAAGAATGAGGAACTGATGTGACATCCCAAACTGCTTTCTTATTGATTCTTAAACTCTAAGAATCTTTGGGAAATTAAACAAAACAATAACTTCTGACTGTTGTCTCGGAGAGTTTAGAGTAAACAGAAAAGCTAAACAGAGTAGAGAGGAGTCATTCCCTGTAATTTTAGCGGTCACATTTTCAAAAATGTATTGTTGTTTCAGTAATAATTAAAGGAGACCTTTTCCCCTTTTCTTTAGTGTGTTATATAGTGTTTTGTGCATGTAAAAGGTCTGCAAAGTTACAAAGTCCAAAGCCAACGCCAAAGGTAGTTACTCTCCCCCACAGAAACACTGCTCCTGAACTGCCTTGAAACGCCTCGCTTGAAGTCCTGCCTTTTCTTCCGTAACATGGTGATGTCACCAAGTAACACATTTGGTTACGCTAGTTTTGCATGCCCTTGTACAAAGCTAGTTAGAGTGGAGCTGGAGAGGAGTCTGAAGAGTTTGGTTCAGTTGACCAATCACAACAGAGGTATGAGAAAAATAAAAAGTGTTTTTTTTTTTTTACACTAAAGCATGTAAACATGTTGTAGTAGAAACCCAAAATACAAAACACGTTTTGGGCATGGCTTAACCACCCATGTCTGTAAGTTATCTTTTTTCTTTCTTGTGATTTAATTCATATGAAAGGGATTAATGCTCGCTCGAATAGAAGTAAATTAAATAAAAGAAAAGGTTTCAATGGCTTTTTGTATGAGGGATTAAAGCAGTAGTAATGTGTTACCGAATATGAGTTGTTGCGTTCTGGTTCTCCATCTCCTGTTTGGTGTATCTGCTGCTGTGTTGCAGAGGGTTGTCAACCACTGCACCAGAGTCAGGGCTTGTACAGTCCAGTGGTTATTCATACCCCGACCACGTACTTCAGAGTTTACTCATTCTCCTTTGGCTGCAGGACGTGTGTGTGTGTTTGTGTGTGAGTGCGAGTGCGTGCATGTTCCTTCAGTTATAATTGCTGCAGATACAGGTCACACACACACACACACACACACGTACACACGCATGTGTGCATGTACGTTCACTCTGTGACCGAACCAACATGGGTACGAAATGATTAATCACTGAGCACGATTTACTCTCCCCCGCTGGAATAGTATCCATAGCAAGTATACACACTCAGACACACATTTCTCTCTCCTTAAGAATACTTGTCCATTAAAGAGAGAGAGAAAGACAGATAATAGAGAGAAATAAGAGAAGGAGACGGTGGATTTAAGTGTAACTGGAGTGACGCCTCAGAACAAAGCAATTATTGATTTCACTCCTTGTAGCTTTTCTGATTGCCTCTGCAAGTAACAACTGCTGTTGAATAAATTGGAAAGCATTTTAAGTGCGGTTTAAAATCATGTGTTTTTTGACAGTTAAAATTATGAATGGATGTTAAAGTACGCCGATAAAGCTAAGTTACTACTAATATAAACGCTTTGCGGTCATGTTCTAATCTATTTAATCAGGGCTGCCATTAATCTCCTCAGCACCCAACAACAGACTGTTTTTAACAGCGGTTTTACTCATATGTCCTTTTTTAAGATGCGTCTGCAAGGTCAATGCAATAGATTTCAATAGTTGTTCTGGTAAATGCGTATACCAACACAACTGCAGGGCTTAGTCATACTTCTAAGTATTGGAATATCATTGAAGTCCTCCACTGTTTAATAATACCTCTGTACATTTACTGATGAGACTGCAATATATCTGAAGGCTTGCCTTACCGTGCACATATTTTACATGCTGAATAGACCGATTCAGCTTAGAGGCAAATTGATATGTGCAGTGAAGTGTGCACGTCCAACACCACTAATTTTCTAGGCAGGGGGATGTGCCAAGTTGCCTGTTTGTCAGGACTGGAGTTGTGATGCACACTAGTGCATGTCAGAACTGTCAGCTGCTGTTTGGAGAGGTGCCTTCATCGTGCACACTGCAGATGTTTCTCAACCAATTATATAACTTCCAGCTAATTGGCAGCTTGTTAAATGACTAAAAGTCCTATTATCTCACCCTTTGGATCACTGGCAGCACGAGTTTCAGCAATGTAAGCCATCAGGAAATCTTAATTGTTTTCCCCCATAGGTACTCAAACTAATGCATTTTGAATGTGTTTCATAGTAAAATAAGGACAATGATGCACTACAGAATGCAATTATGCATTAGCCTTTTTCACAGCAGAGATTTTGACTTGTCATATTCAAGTGTGTCAGTGCAACGTATCATCATATTACGGTTCGTATGATCTTACAAAAAGTTGTTTCTCATTTTTTGTGCGTTTTCCTACGAATGTCCAGCAACACGTGTCAATATGCGCTCGTTATAGACATACAGTCTTTGCAAAATAAACTTCCGCCTTCACATGAAACAACTTGGTTAGGTTTAGGCAACAAAACTACCAACACAGTCTCATGGCGAGTGAAATAGTCACGGTCATTTATTCTATTTGATTCATGTACATAGAAACAAATGTCCCTTTTTTTCGTAACGCTCAGCACGACTTTCCTACGAATGTCCAGCAAAACACGTGTCAATTTCCGCTCCAGTCTTTTCAAAATAAAAATACGTAGTTAGGTTTAGAAATGGATTGACTTGGTTAGGCTTATGCAACAAACTACTTAGTTGCGGTTTGGGTTAAAATAACACCGGAAGTGGCGTAAGTACGGAAGTTACGTGACAAAAACTACTTGTTTTAATACTTTCACCTCTGCTCCTCGTAGTGTCCGAAATCACTCCCTATTTACTCTGCGTTGAACTATAGTTACTGTCCTCCATTTTATTTGAGTGTCCAAATTCGGAGTGTGTAAATATATCCACTATATAGTGCCCTCAGAAATTCCACAATGCAATGCTCTGCATTTTACAGATGTGGAAATTACCATTGAGCGACCGTACACCTCACTATTGAGTAAACTGTGTCTGTTATACAGTATAGGGAGAAGTGAACGAGTGAACAAGGCGGTGATTTTGGGCACAGCCCTACTGTGACATGTCAAAATGTCCTCTGGGAAAAAGGCCCAGGATGATGAGTGCTTCCACTTTACAAGTTGCTAAATGATGGCTCTTGTCAGATTTTTTTTTTTTCATTGAACACCCAGTGAGCAATTCTCCAACATTGCTGTCTCCGCTCAGTCAATTTCTCACTCTGGTCTTGTGATGAGTGCGGCGGGACATTTTTTTCCACGAATTTCCCCATCCGCTCACCAGCCAGGAACAGTGCCCCAATTTCAGGGAAAAACTTGCAGCACAGCAGGGGTCAGACTAGCACAATGGAGATGCCACTGAGAAAGATGTTTACATCCAGTGGAGTGGAGCTGTACACAACTTGAAACCAACACAATGGGACATGTGTGCATAAAATATGGATCTTTATTCAGGTTTACAGAGGTTATGGTACTCACATGGTAGCAGTACAATGTTAATAATTGTGCTTTATGTGGATATAGATGGAGTCTGATTTCAAGCATCTCATTAGAAATGTGCATATATAAAGCACTAAAAGGTTATGTATGGAAAATAAATACATAAAAAGAAAACTGTGTATCATTTTATCCATATTACAATCAGCTTTCAGTTTGTGCACGTAAACAAGTCTTATATCCCAACAATACCACACTTCAAAAAGCATACAAAGTGCTCATTAGAAAAAGTTGGAATGCAGCACATAAATTTCACAAATTATGAAATTGAGGTGCTCATTGTATGGTCCAGCTTAGGTCAGAGGTATTGATAGGTGGCCTCAGTTCTGATATAACCAACCATAAAAAATGTGTTGAGTGGCAAGTGTCACAGCAGCTAGTTAATGGTGCCAGCTTAGAGGGCCGCACAATAAAAAACAAAAACTGTCCAATATAACAGATGACACCAACAACTGTGTTCCTGCACATCGACAAAGTGTCAGTACCACTTGAGAGGCCAACGGAACAGATCAGGGGAATTTTATTATCCGCAACATGTCAGAAAAAGAAAATGACGTTGATATGGGACTCAGGTGTCTTCAGTTAGTCTACTTCCGTGTACGAGGCATTCAGGTACAGAACAATTTGAATATGCACTGTATGTTTTCGATCAAATCTTCATTTGGTTTTGCTATAAATTTAGTTTTTTTAGTCATTTCTCAAATGTTATGGCCACTTCTATTGTAGGAGGTTAAAGGAGCATTGTGTAACTTTTCAGGGGATCTATTAGGAGAAATGGAAAATAATATTCATAACTATTTTTTCATTCAGGTTGGTCTCATATACTGTTCGTAGCTTGTTTTAGTTGTTTTCTGTAAAGACAGATTTATTCTGAAAAGACTGTATGCATGTAACTAGAGGAAATTGACACGTATTGATGGACATTCGTAGGAAAACTAACACAAAAAGAGGAACAAGTTTTTCGTAATATATATAATACGAACCGTTGTATTGAAATGTGTTGTTTCATTAGTGTATAATCACCTGAAACTAAGAATCGTTGTGTTTTCGTTAGCTTAGAATGAGCCCTTCATATTTACATAGGGACAGGGTCCTCTTCACAGAGTTCACCATGTGGGGCGGCTGTGGCTCAGAGGGTAGAGCAGGTCATCCACCAATCGGAAGATCGGTGGTTCGATCCCCGGCCGTCCTGGTCACATGTCGATGTGTCCTTGAGCAAGACACTTAACCCCAAATTGCTCCCAAAGGCATTGCCATCGGTGTGTGAATATGTGTGTATATATAGTAATATAAAAAAAATAATTTTAAAATAATTTAGAATAATTAAAAAATAATATAATATATAGTATAGGATGCAGTATTGCGAGTTAAAGAATCGTGACTTGATGGCAGAGGTTTGAGTGCCTTCTCGTTATTTTTGCTGTCAAACTGTTTAACCTGAGATTGATGAGATTTCAGAGTATGTCTGACAACACACTCTTCCTGCTTTGAATAATGAATTTCCACCTGTGTGTCTTTCTTTGTTTTTCTCTCGTGTTTTTGCATTGATGTCTCTTGCTCTTTGTCAGAGGGGCATGGTGACATGTGACAAATCTGATTATCTATAAATAACCTGTGAGGTTTATAATGTGGGGCTCATAACAAACAAGATCACAACTGCTGCTGTTCCAGTGGAGTTTGTTACCGTTTGACATCATTTACAGATTAAAGAGAATGTGCTATATGTCACAGTAGGTGCTGTCTGAAGATTAAATATGTTAATAACTAAATTTGCATAATATTTATACCATATGGAGTGAATATTTTACTTCCAATGTATAGAGCAATCATTAGAGTAAATCAATGCAATGCAAATAACCCTTAAAGCCCATCCGTGACTCATAGTCCATCTACACATGTTTTAACTATGTGATTAGACTGACTCTGGGCGTGTGCAGACTGTGCGTGATTGACATCTCCCTCGCTCTTCTGCTGGTTTTGTCTCACCTGTTAGGGTCGAAAAACGTACACTCTTTTCATTCCGATTACATCACATAATATCCTGTATAGCTCCACCCAGACCCTACCACTGACCCATTTCTGTCTTTTTTAGGAGGGGGGTTTGAGTCATAAATCTGTAATCATCATTGAGTTTTGGTGAGACGTTTATTCAAATATTGAAATTTTAGAGTTTATAAGGGCTTAGAATATTATGATAGAAGTCTATGATGGCCATCCCCGTGCTCTATAATGTCTCATAAGTTGTTACAGCAATTTTGGGGTTGATACCATTGGTTACACAGATTTGGTGCAAAATGTAAGCTTTTTTTACCGCTCAAGAATTGATAGAAATAATCAAAATTCCTTCCAAAATATCACATTAAGACACCAAGACCTTGAGGAACACCATAGAGAAAGCCATATTGGGATTTGGTAACAAAAATGTTTGATATTTGGAGATTTAAGCAAGAACTGCATTTTCACTTCTGTTCTGGAAACTGTTCAGAAATCCCTCTTATTGTTAATATACCTAGGAAAGCCATCCATCATCTGAATGCTCTAGGTCTCTAGTTTGTGGCTGTGAAGTTTCCTGAGGCTGTGATTATCCTAGAGGTCACCACAGGTCATTTTATACAGTGAGGTCAAGTTAAAAAAAATGGTCTCACTACAATGAAATAGCTACTATGAGGACTAACATCATCACACATGAATACAATCGGGCTCATTGGATCCACAAGAGTCGCATCTTTATAGTCAAATCCAATTTATGCAATAACAAGGCTGTTTAGGGACCCCAGTACACAGAAATATTCAAATACACAATCTTTAGAATAGGCGAAAATAAAACATTTATACTGCATGCAAAAAACTGCATGTGATTATCGTAAAGTGAGCAAGTGTTCAGTCGCCAAAATTCAGCCTCATCTATTTAGCCTCCTTTCCGACAAGCTAGCATGACATGGTTGGTACCATTGGATGCCTTAGGTTGTCTAGTTTAATATTATACCAGTATCTTCACTCTATCTTTAGCCTACCATCTTTGAGAGACAGTAATGACGGCCGAGGACGCCGGCGTCCTAAGGGATTTTAAGATGTTAACCAGGGTAATTGATCACACCTGTGTGGGTGTGCAGGGCTTTTAAAGGGATAGTTCTCCTCTAAGGAACTAGACGTGAGCGAGGAAAAATAAATGGAAGCACTTAATGTCTCTGCCACAGTGAGATCATATTAGTTTAGCTCAATTACTCAAATGTCTATATGGGATTAGTAGCAGCTCTGATCAAAGCAGCTTCCCCCTCTTCCCCTTCTTCACACACTTAGTGTAAGAGCTCTCTGAATCCATTAATCTGTACATGCCTTTTCCGTTTCCAGCGTTCATTCACATACTCAATCCCTGCCTTCCAGACTTACCACCACTGATCCAGAGATGTTCTGCCCAACATCCTGAGCCCGCCGTCAGCCTCGAGGCGGCACTTTACCGGCTCCGTCGAACAGAACGAAAGGGCTAGACAGGGCATTATGAAACAACATTATGGAAACAACAGATTCCAATATCAGAGGTAGGGAGTTAAGGTATAATGTAGGTATAAACATCGGGGTCATTTAACAAGCTGCTTCTTTGAAAAATCATTTTTGTAATTTATACAGTGTGTTTATTGTAGCGTTTTTTTAGATATGTGTGGTGGTAACAAAATTAAGTTGTGCAGTAGTTATAAATCCAACCACTAATTTCTAGAAACGATAACCCCTAATGTATGCAGTTTCACAAAACAGTGGCATTAATACAAACATAAGGGCAAAGGCCAAGGTCAGAGGCCAGATGCATGGAATTCTATTGTCACAAAGAATTTCATAATTGGAAAAAAAAACACACAAATATGAGGAAAGAAATAACACAAAAAGGAACAACATTTGTAAAAGAAAAAAAAAACATACAGCTTACAAAGCTAAATGATTATATTTATCTAAATGTGTATGTTGATGTTTCTCTTAATTTATGGTGACCTCTTCTTTCTCGCTGCCTGTCAAATGTTAGTCCAGTTTACTGGCTTTTTGTCTCTGGTGTGGGCCACCAAAAATATCTGGTGCTCTTTGCTTTGATACATATTTACTATTGATTTACTGTTATTTCATGCTTGTTGACACCAACAACTGGCTTGTGGGAGGTTGTGGGAAGACAGCTTTGTTGTTTTATGAATTGACAAACAGAAGCAATGGGCAGAAAGCTGTACAGAGCTGCAGAGAAGGTGTTGATCCTCAGTGTGAACAGCTTTTTCACAATAAAGGGGGTCATTTTAATCAGTGTTAACGTAAAAAAAAAATGTTTGATTCATCTTTAGCTAAAGGATTTGTGTTCAGCAACATCTGGATTTTACATTCACGGAAGGAACCCATAAACCACCATTGTTTAGTGTTTACAAGCAGTAACCTACATCTATTGGCATCATACCAGCTGTATAAAAAAAATTGTAAATTATCAAACAGCAAAGTTAATAGTTAGGACCGATGTGTTGAAAGTGTGAGAAAACATGTCTGCTGCACAGTTATATATATCCACTGATCTCTGCTGAATAGCCAAAGGTCAAGAAATCCTTTTTAAGTGAGGAAATTATATATTTTCTCTCCCCGCATTCAGACTTTAATGGAAAGGCAAAGACAATCCTGGAGGCCACCAACAACAACAACAGCCTAATCTATCCATTTTCTTCCTCGTCGTTACCATGGTGATTACAATATGAACTGGTTTCCTGGGATTTTGTTTCTTTTTTTTTTTACTCATCATTCCTTTGCCCTCTCCTCCTTTCTTACCGTTTCCTCTCTCCGTCTATCTTTTGGGGATGAAAGGCAGGGTATCAGCCCCTCTCCTCTTTCCCAAAGCCAGTCAGTTGCAGACCGAAGCAGTGAGAGGGATTATCCCTCTATTTCTATTAGTCACACACTCATAAGCCATGTATCACTCTGAAGCTTTGTGTCAGCAACTCCACACCCAGAGTGGAGAGACTTCTCATTATTGGCGGATTGAGAGGTTTTAGCTTACACAGGGAGCGCAATATTCTGAAAGTCAAGTTACGTTTGAAGCAAGGCAAATGCATTTCACAGATTGCGACATGGTTTTAACTTCCATTGCTACTGTGACGCCTTAATTGGTATATTAAATGCAGAGAAATGTGGATGTATTAGAAATGTTCTTTAATTATGCACATTTGTAAAGGGAATGTTGGAAATATCTTTAAGGGGTTTTAAACCACATACTTAGTGTCTGTATTTGGGTGTGTATAGTATATTAGGGCTCTTTTCTTCTATTTTAGCAGTATAATAACTTGCTGGTTGTTACAGTTTTTTAAGGAAAGTGCTACTTCACACGTTGACAAGTTGATGCATATATTCAACAGGTCCAACAAAGTTCTTAAAGGCAGCATTTCAATGCAATCATTTTGGTAATTGCTGCACCGAGTAGTCATTTACCCACAGCCTATTTACCACTACTACCAGCCTCTTCCTCTTCTCCAAACACCGCCGTGCTGCTCTTCTCCTGCATTTTCCCTCATCATACTGTTATTTTTGTCATACTTTCACACAGAACGCAAATATTATGCATCGAAAAATGTAATTTTCTTCTGGAACAAGGTCAAATTTTCGAGGCTTTCTTACCGCCAACCTATCATGTTGCACAAAACGGACATATTCACTCAGAGTATTTTGCTGCAAGGAAATACTTACTGAATATTAAATTTAGGCTATACAACAATTTACCTCAGACAGACTGCCAGACGCTGCTCTGGATCAATAGGATCATGGTAACGTTAGTTGGTCCTCTGCCTTTCGCAAATCTATTCAATCAAACCTTTTATTGAAAAAGTGTTTCACTGTTGCAAATTGGCATCGCTGCCGGTATGAATAGTTTTCACGCAAAATATTCGCAGGTGAGTAGCTTATTCGTCACGCCCGTGGAGTGTAAAGGCCTTTCTTAGATTAGATATTTGGCTCAAGCAAAAACATTTTCATTTTCTTTTTGTAAACCTCTCTTCCTTTTTTTCTGTGAGGCGTACTCGTAGAAGGATTTGAAGTTGGATTCACCAAACCCCCTGTACATTAGCTGGAAATTGTGCATTTCAACTTGATGAATGACACCTCTTCGTTAGTAGTTAGTTTTGTTTAGTTAGTAGGGCTGACCCAAATGCTTCGAACCTTCGAATCTTCGACCATTGCCATGGTATTTGACGTCGAAATCATTATTAGAATGCTTTGTTTTTTACATTTTTTTAAACGTTTTATATATAAGTATGTAATAACAATGTATAAATCCCCAAATAGCTCATGAAATAAGGAATAATACCACAACATTCAGTCATTATTCATATTCAACATGAATTATTATTAGTTATTCTCAGACGGATATCGCTGTTTGTTGTGTGTGTACAATAATACGGCAGCTGCACTGTCTCGGGCACTGAAACGGGAAATGGAAACAGACAGACAGAAGAACATTTCAGCCTGCTGTGCCGCGAAACTTGCAATACCTTCGAATACTTCTCACCGAAGCTTTGAAGCCCTGTTAGTTATGTTTATAAAAGGTTTCCAGTGGTTTTAATGTGGATTTGTTAGCTTGTATCCAGTTTTGTCAGAATATATGTAAAATGTGAAATGATCAAATGATCGTTTGCTAGCAATTCTATCATAAATCAACAACATATATAGCCATTATCCACAGAAATGAAACTTCTTATACTCATTCTCTTTTGGCTATTAAATTAACATGGAATTCTGCAAGTCTGTAGAATGGCTTATATTTTTATTTATTCCTAATAATAGATGGTACTGACAAATTATTATTATTTTGGCAGGGCATTCAGTTAGTTGTAGTAATAATGCTTCTGTTGGTGCTATCACAATATGTTCACACAGTAAACCATACATCACAATAAACAAAAGTGCTAATAAAGAACGTGTACTTCAATACACACAAACCACACATACTGTATGTATGTGTGTTCAGGGATGAAACTTCATTCTCCTCATGTCACTTGTAAAAGAGGAAAGAAAACTGTGATACATTTTGATGCACATTCATCTTCAGGCACAGGAAACTGTTGAGTCTCTGTGCATTGAAATGTGAAAGAAGCTCCAACGGCTGATGTAGAGGATAGTTTGATATGATTTAGTATACAGAAAGTCAATGTAGCGTGAAAAATCCTTTGGACAATGCTGCAGGGAGGAATAAACATTTTATGGATCATTCTTAGGCTTTTCCAAAGGGCGTATGAAACAGAAGTCCATCTTTGTCTCAGTGAAGGACAAATATGAGTTCCATGTTCATCCTTTTTTTCTATTCTGTGCAAGTGATGAGTGCCGTTTCACGCAATCAGCTCCATCTTTTTGATATATTCTCATTGTTTCAACTCTTTAAACACTGCTTTTCAGCCCAATATTAATTAGTCTTGAAGCAAAAGTTGTATTTTCTATATGCCTTGTGTCTTGATTGAGTAAACACTAAATATCAAATTAGTGCATTTCAAGACTCTCACATAATACTAACAGACGAACTCCCGGGGCAGAAACTTCCTGTTTGTATTATCCTGTTTTCTGTGGTGCATCTCATTTTCAGTGATGGGACCAGATTTGTGCCAAAATGTAGTGCAATCACAGGAAACCTTCAGGTTTAATTCATCACAACAAAGTAAAACCCTTTTCCCTTGAAGTCCCTTGACTTAGCAATACATTAACGATAGCTCCGCTCCGTTCTATTCAGGTGTCTCAATAAGCCATGACAGTGAGTCAGCATGCACAATACCAGGACCCTGACACTGAAGCAGCCGTCATTCATTTTATTATTACACCTGTCTGAGCTTTTCCTACTTTCACATGTCAGAATGTCTTCTTTGAAAAAAATCTTATATTCAGTGTGACACTAAATGAAAATATCACGATAGGTCAATGTGAAGCTAATGCAGATGTGCCTTAAACTTGCATTCTTTCTATTAGCCAACAGGGGGCGACTCCTTATTAATTAATTTTAAATGTAATTCTTAGTCTAATCAGTGAAGAAAGTTCAACACGAAAATGTTGAGATGGCTTGCTATTTTGTTTCTTGGGTTCATATTGATGTATTTTAGATCTTATGTTTTAATCTTAGAAACTAGATGAATCCCTGGGATTCTAAACCTGCAAAATAAATTGCCACTCGGGAGCAGTGGAAACAAGTTGTTAACACATTGACATATTATCACCTTTTTAAGTTGATATGTTGAACTTGTTAGAAGACAGCTGCCTCAGAGCAGTACGTATGAAGTACAGAGCAACATTATCATTCATTTGGAGTCGTGGTTCTGGCTCACCTAATGAATATAAGTCCAATATTAATTCTGCTTTAGACCAATTCCTGAGGGAAATATCTTATCTCTTCAGCTTCTAAATGCTCCTGCTATGTTCACAAGTTGCTGCCTTTGTCCGTCTGCTTTCAATGTCATTTGATGCAAAGGTATTAAATGTTGATTATAGCCACTTTAAAGAAAGGAACAGAAGTAAAAAAACAGCAAATGAGTTACTAACTCAATGAATGGACGGATGAAGATGAGAAAGAAAGAGAAGCGTAGATCAACTTAATGTAGTAGTCATGGTTCTGAATGGCTGAGTGGCTTTCAGTTTCACTTAGTCGTGCAAGGAAGACGTCAGTGAGACACTAACATCAGCCTCGGAGAGAGCACATGATGCGGATCGCCTCATTTCTGATTCCCCTCACATCTTTCTTTAATTACGGGGCTCAATATTGTTTCCTGTTCTCCAGAGAATTTGCAGGAGAGTTACATTTTGGACTTCTCTACTTGCTGTCACTTGATGTCAATGTCAATCTCTGTCTCACTAAAGACTAGACTACTCAGATGGAGTAGTCGACCGCAGCGTACAGACTCTATCCATCTATTTATCTATCTATCTATCTGTCTGTCTGTCTATCTACAGGGATATCTATCTATCTATCTATATATATATCTATTAATCTATCTATCTATCTATCCAAACTAACTCTTTATGCTTTAAAATGTATTGTATTTCTATGCATTTTCACCTTTTAAACTCACTCAGACTTGACTGCAGGCAATGTACACAATTTATTGCCCACAGTTCTCATTACCGATGATTCACGGCTCAATTATCTTGTGTTTTCAACACATGCTAAATAATGACTATAGGTCATACGCGAGCTGAATCGGTGACAGTTACTGTTTGTGTGTCGCTCGCACGTGTCTACACAGGTCTCGGCATGTGGACATCTCATGTTTGATTCATGTTAAAGCTAATCTAAAACATGTGATCACTACATAAAGGTACATCGGCACCTGAGAAACTGATACGAGTCTGGATCAGCTATAAGTGATTTGTTTTATTGTATATTCAACCAGTACGATCACATCCGCTCTCCTCTATGAATATATATTGAAAACTTAACACTTATGGAATTCCTTTTTTTTTGTGCTGGGGAATGTGAGAGCACAGTCATTATCTCCGAGTCTCTGGGTCACGCTGGATCTGCCCTGTTGTGGTAGGCAGGAGAGAGGTATCAAACACACAGCAAAACAGCGTGAGATAGAAACCTGTTGTGTGTGTGTGTGTGGACACATTTCTTGCTCGTGTGAGTGCACGGTGTGTGTGAGCCAGCCGGGATTATGATAGAGTGGATGACACATGTGAAATAGAGGTCACTTCTTCATCTGAAACACTGAAGGGAAGCCTTCACCTTCGACGCTCAAGCTTTCACACTCCTGAAAGTGAATATATTTAAATATATTGCACATGCAGGTGAGTGTGTGTATCTGACTCAGGAACAAAGCAGGTTTGCTCATTTGGATTCCCTGTGAGTCAGTGATCTATGGAGAATCAGTGAATGCCTTTTTCGCTATTATATCAGATGACTAAACAAATATTTTGAATTTAACTTGCTTGAACTCCCAAAATGCAGACTGCAACTCAACTGGAATAAATTGGTTATTTCCCAGCTAACTTTCTCATTGTGCATGTTACTGTGCAGTCTGGGGCGTGTTTGCAATGTCTTTGTGGGAGCATCTATGTGGTTTCATTTTGTAAAACTACAGTTCCAGTTATCACAACTCCCTATTGATTATGTTTCTTTGTGTGCAGTTCGGCCCAGTATAGATCCACAGATGATATATAATTTAGGAGACTAGACTGCAGAGGAGAATAGTACATCAGCCCCCTTCAGAAATCTGACATTGTGCAGCACACCTGAATCCAAAATGCTTCACTTTCCCCTCCAACCCCCAGCGCCACCCACAGAGCAGACTATGACGAATTCTGATCCCCGACCCGGTCCTCTTCAGGCTGGCAGAGTCGCAGGGCTGAGCGTAGAAACCCTGGAGGTGTCGGCACAGGGGGGGGATGATTCATTTATCTTGGATAAAGCCTCCCACCTTCTCTACAATGAGCTGATGCAGCTTCATGTACAAAGGCGTGCTTCCAGTGTTCATTTGTACCGCCATCCTGCTTCACAAAGCTTTCTGCCACTGTCAGTCTATTCTCACTGTAGTCCGAAGCAAACTGTAACACACACATTTGACATTAATTCTGTATGTACGGAGAATACTGTACTGTGCACGTTTTTCTGGACAAAATAAATATCATTTGATGATATGAACAGCTACAAATGCATTACGCCTCATCTGGGGACATTTCTTTTATGTCACCTTCAAATGTATATCTGTCAGTCTTAATCATTAACAGTGCACACCTGCACAATCTACTATGGACCCTTTTACCACCGACTTTTATCAGGCCATTAAATACACATTATCAGTCGCTATAAGCACCATAATGTGGGTCATTAAGGGTCTTCTACACCTACTACATTGTAAAAGTGACACTTAAAAGCAACACGCTCTAACACGTTGTAAAACTGAATGAAACGTCACGTTTTGAACACAAACAATAAGGCTTCTGTAGGTTTAGGCAACAACACTACAACTTCATTAGGTTAAGGCAAAAAACTACAACTTCTTTACGATTAGACAAAAAAAAACTACTACTTCTTTAGGTTTAGGCAAAAAAAGCTACAATTTATTTAGGTTTAGGCAACAAAACTAGAAATTCATTAGGTTTAGGCAAAAAAAACTACAACTTCTTTAGGTTTAGGTAAACAAAACTACAATTTCATTAGGTTTGGGCAAAAAAACTACAATTTCTTTAGGTTTACACAACAAAACTACAACTTATTTAGGTTTATGCAACAAAACTACAACTTATTTAGGTTTAGGCAACAAAACTACAACTTCATTAGGTTTAGGCAACAAAACTACAACTTCTTTAGGTTAAGGCAACAAAACTACAACTTCATTAGGTTTAGGCAACCAAACTACAACTTCTTTAGGTTTAGGCAACAAATCTACAACGTCTTTAGGTTTAGGCAAAGAAAAACTACAACTTCTTTAGCTTCTTTAACATGCAACAACGAGACATTTCGATGGTGGTAACCATTTAAATCCAATGTGTAAAGCTTGCTAACTTGTCTGGATGGCTGAGGCAAAACGTAACTTTTGCTGCCGACATGCTTGCGCATATCTTCGATTACGTAGGCTATAAAAGGGTCTATATACCTTAAACTTAATCTGGCTGAGTCTGAAAAGGTTAAGCTCAAAAACTACACATGTGACAAAACATTCAAATATATATTATATTTTTTTCCCTTCTGTCGTTCATCTCATGGTACTGATAATGGCTTCCAGTTTACACTAAATCTAATGCTGCAAGTACTGAGAACAAAAATGTCCATACAATTCAAACAAACAAGTGTGTGCCTTTAAATCTCTCAGTGAATACCATATATTTGTTGCATTATTCTCAGTACGTCCTTCTCCTTTTTTGCTCTGTTATCAATATTTTGTTCTGTGCGGCTGCAATGACCCCATTTCCCCCCCGGAGGCATTAAAGTTTCATCCACTTATCTAATCTGTTCTTTCTGATTAGGAGAAAATGCAAGCAAAGGTTAAATTCAGTCCACATTAGCTGATACCAATCAAAGGACAAGACTAACATCAACCTCAGATCTGGATGTTTTGCTCCTTACAAAGGATGGCACAAGGGAATGACTGAAGAGTGTCCTTCCTTTGTGAATTTTCTGAAACCATTCATGTTTGTTTGTAGTTCGGCTGATCCCGGCAGCACGGAGGTGAAGATAAGCTCTGCTGTTTTAAACATCTGGCTCCAGTAGAGCTGTAATTACTGAGCGAGAAGAGACAGAGAAACAGACATGAGGAGGGAGAGGAAAGTGAGGTTAGCACAGGGAGTGAAAGAAAGGGTGGGCGTCCTGGAAGGTGTTTATTATGTGGCTACAGTTTGAAACAGCAGGAATGTCGCAGGCAATTTTAAGATGTTGTCCGTGTTCAATAGCAGCCTTTGTTCGACAGCTTGTAATTATCACACCCACACTTTTTACAATTGAAATAGCAGGACTGGGTGTCGTTGAGATCCGGTGAAACACTGCATATATTTCTGAAACCAAATAAGATATATGCTACAGTATAAACTGAAAATAATTGTCTGTCAAAATTGCTACAGCTTGCATCGATTTGCTGTATGCCTATAAAGTGCTAGCCCCACCTCAGCACCACCTAAGCTCCTGCCCCATTAAACAAATTAATATTTTTGGTCTCCAGTGACAAAAAAGTGGAAAATCTTAAACCCAAATCCATGTTTCAATATGTCCCTTCAGAAACCAGAATGTCACAGATGTTATTCATGTTTCTGTACAATCCATGGTCAAGATGTGTATGAGAAAATCCCTTTAATATTACCTTTAATAAAAAGATATTTTCTAATTTACTGGAGCACTAACTGTTGTCCAGGAGCATTAGCGTAACAAACACACCAGATGCACAAACACTTTCTGTCTCATTTTCCCAGAGAATACTGATAACCTCAACAGCAGAGGATAATGTCCCCCTATGGAGAATCATTTCAGCTTTTCCATAATTAGAATGAGATCAAATGGGCTAAATGTGCCCACGATGTGCTGCAAGCTCACACCTCAGCCTGACACACAGCAGTCAGAAGTTTAATGGAACAGCAGTGATGAAGAGGGCGAGTGGAGGTTGAGTCCATGCAGAAACACAGATATTAGAACAGGCATAATGATGTATTACGGTATGTCATATGTATGTATGCTGTGTGCACTCGGGCAAATTCACAAAACGATTGTGCGGCTTTTGCGGCTGCTAAACCTGCACAAATAAGAAACTGTGTAATTCTCAAAGCACCCGTAAAGGGTGAAATGCACCCCTAACTGCGCTGCCAAGCAAATAGCATATTATTGCTCCTGTGCTATTTGCACATATTTAAATTAATTAAATCATTCATTTTGAAAAGGAATGCACTGTTATTGCTCCTTCAAGAATTTGTATCATGAGGTCAAATAAAGTTCTTGTGGGTATACCCTCATTAAAAGAAAGGGGGTGTTCAAACTTCAATTTAACAGCACCACAAATTACAGCCTCCGAAATGACCATAAAGTTCATTATAACATTCATACCAGTGGGATATTTTTTTTTTAATGTATTTATTTATCTCACTTCATCTTATTCACCTTTTGGAAACTCTTGGAGACCTGCAAAGATAGCACCATAAAAAAAGTTGCAGACATTTTTCTCCATATCATTGCAGAGCTGTTGTATCAAAATGCATTAGTTTTAACTATGCATACCTAATAAACTGGCAACTGATTGAATACACCATGATGTTAAAAGCCAGCAGCATTACCATGAAGCTCTGGTGTTAATAGGAGAGGGAGAGAGATTGCTTGAACTGAGGCTCTGTGGTTCGGGGGCACAGTTAGAGTTAAAGCTGGTACATAATTTGGGCGAGCAGCAGCTGAGTCAGGGGCAGTGCATGGTTCAGGGATTATAATTGGCTACAAATAGCCTAATGCACAAATTACTTTTACTGTAGGCAGCCTAGAAAAACAAAAGCTAGCTAACACACAAGTACACTCCAATGAGATGTTTTATATGTTTGCATGCAGCTGGGAGCTGCGGGGCCACACATTTGAAATCATAGGCGAGTGTATATTCCTACCAGCAGTGACACCAGGATGACTCACACTGCAGGGATTAATCCAGAGTGAATTGTTCAAGGTTTATTAACATCCTGACGGCAAATCTGTCTCAGTTAATTGAATACATTGTGTAGACAGTGCTCTCAATCACAATCATAGTGAATTTTAGTTCTTAAAGCGGTTTCTTTCAGCACTACCACCTCTCATGTCTACTGGAAGGGCACGCTTGAGGGCACTTTATCATGTTTTCTCTACTGGAAGGGCAACCTAGAGGGCACTTTATCATGTTTTCTCTACTGGAAGGGCATCCTAGAGGGCACTTTATCATGTTTTATCATGTTTTCTCTACTGGAAGGGCATCCTAGAGGGCACTTTATCATGTTTTCTCTACTGGAAGGGCCACCTAGAGGGCACTTCATCATGTTTTCTCTACTGGAAGGGCCACCTAGAGGGCACTTTATCATGTTTTCTCTACTGGAAGGGCAACCTAGAGGGCACTTTATCATGTTTTCTCTACTGGAAGGGCCACCTAGAGGGCACTTTATCATGTTTTCTCTACTGGAAGGGCACCTAGAGGGCACTTTATCATGTTTTTCTATGGAAGGGCAACCTAGAGGGCACTTTATCATGTTTTTTCTACTGGAAGGGCAACCTAGAGGGCACTTTATCATGTTTTCTCTACTGGAAGGGCAACCTAGAGGGCACTTTATCATGTTTTTTCTACTGGAAGGGCAACCTAGAGGGCACTTATCATGTTTTCTCTACTGGAAGGGCAACCTAGAGGGCACTTATCATGTTTTCTCTACTGGAAGGGCAACCTAGAGGGCACTTATCATGTTTTCTCTACTGGAAGGGCAACCTAGAGGGCACTTTATCATGTTTTTCTACTTCAAAGGGCATCCTAGAGGCGATTTATCATGTTTTCTCTACTGGAAGGGCATCCTAGAGGGCACTTTATCATGTTTTCTCTACTGCAAGGGCATCCTAGAGGGCACTTTATCATGTTTTCTCTACTGGAAGGGCATCCTAGAGGGCACCGCATCATTTTATCTACCATAGGGGCATCCAAGAAGGCACTTTTGCAACGTTATTTTTTAACATGGGGGCACTATGTTACTGAATCCATCAGTGCTGCTGACTGTCACGGTTAAAGCTCTCCTTACTACTACTTCCACAGGTTTTGTTACCTGATGATGGTGTGTTGTTGCTTTAGACCTGTAGTTTTGAAAACCTGAAATGTTTCAGCACCTTATCAAAGGCATGGCTTTCATTGTCAGGTTTTCACAGAGAACTCTGATAAAAGACTGAAAAAAATGCAAACAGCTAAGCGCCAGAGACCATGTGATAATTGTGAATAATTATGATTTCCTATTATCAGATGTTTTCACCGCTCCCGTGTGTGTGTGAGGGAAAGAGAAATCTTATAATCAGACCCAGACTAGAGGCCAGAAGGTCTTCATCACTTCACCCTAATTACCATTTACAACTGCAGCTTTAGATAATTACGCTGATTTCATCTATTAAAGCAGAACCACAGATTTCTTCGTTTAATGACCTTGGATGTCTTCATGAGATTAGAGGTAACTCATTGAAACGCAGACCATACCGAAGCAGCTGATAGGAAATATTCAACTTTCAGTATCTCCACAAATCTTATCGGGATCAACCGTTGAGCTTTGTAAGCTGAACATATTAATATTTAAAAATTAAATTGAATAAAAATAATTTGTCAAAACAACCAAATCATTCCGCTACCCAGCTGCAAGTTATCAAAATCAGTTGTCATATCACAGTGGAAGGAATAATTAAGGTTTTGGCTGGATCAGGGGTCTCCAACCTTTTGTCCTCTGAGAGCTACTTTGAGAAAATGAAAGTGGCCGAGAGCTACTCATATTTTATATTATTTGTAACATTTATTCATATTGCTCAGCTCCACCCAAACAAGCTGAATAAGCTTCTTTTGTGTGAACATTTAGAAAATGTTGATATCCAACACTCACATTTTGACATCATCAACATCTCAAATTCAGCAGCATGTGCATTTTTTTTTTCTGTATGCATTTCTTTACATTTTCAATGTGTCAAACTCACTCTATTAAATTCACATCAGATTAATGTCATAGAAAACAAAACAACGTTGTTACTTATGTTACTTGTCCTTATTTTCTGTCTGTCCACATATCACTGTATCACATCACTCACCATCACAATCCGTCCATCATCTGTAGTTCACATGCATGTAAAACATGCATTCAGTCTTTTGAACAGTTAGTGAGATGACTGGCACTGCATGGCGTAAACAAAGAGAGGTATGCTGGAGTGTATCCATTTAGGTTCACTCTTATGGAGTCATTTAAATGTTCATCTGTCAGTCTTGTTCTGAGCTTAGATTTCGTGACATTCAAGACAGCCAGCTGGGCGGTATCGCTGGAGTCAACAGATTCATCACACTGGATGGAAAACCATTTGCACCTTTCCGTGTCCCATTGTAGCTGCTCCAAAGCATCCACAGACACTCTCCTTGCCACAGTATTTGCACCAAGTTGTACATCGGCGATATCAGACCTAATTTCTGTCTTCCTTTGTTAACGTTTCAGCCACCGCAGTCATCTACTCTCGTCATCGGTGAAGGTTTTTTTGTGCTTCGTTAGGATGTGTGCCACTGCTGCAACGTTGGCCATCTTCATCGGTTTGGTAAACAGAGACTGTTGTCTTTTAAGCGTTGTTTTCAGCTCCTTTACCTTCTCTGTTTGTAGACTGCTACCAGCCGGAAAGTCCCGTGAAGAGTTGCCGTGGACTTTGGTGAAGTGGCGCTCGACGTTACATCTTCTACCGACTGACACGCTCACACTGCAAATGAGACACACACACTTGTTATTCACATTCGTGAAAAAAAACCTCTGTTTCCCATTCCTCATGAAAATTGTTTTTTTAGTTTTTTTATTCAAAGAGTCTTGCTGCTAGCATGGCTAAAAAAATAGATCCTTAGATCTAACCTTATACTTAGATCAATACTCTGCTGGTTTCTGCAAAGTTCTCTACATGCTTGTAATACTCTACACTGTGTTACAGGCATGGGGCAGACTCTGCAGGTCTTCAAAGGCTCAATGGGAACAGTTTGGGTAGACTATGGGTAACAGATTTCATAGCCATCTGCCTCTGTCTGTTATTGCATTTACTGCTTGTTATACACAAAGAATTGCTCAAGTCAAATCCATCTAGAGCCTGTTGCCTTATCTTTTTTTTTCAATTTGTCTCCATTGCAGTTTTATACTGTAGTCTCACATATACTTTATTATGTGGTGTACATTCTGCACCTTTTGCAAGCATGTGAATTTGCCACATTATCATCATGAGAGGTGGAGTAAAATGACACATGAGAAGAAGAAGGTGGTGCTTGCAGGCTTGAATGGCAAAAAAATCAGATTTTCCTCACACTGATTGTTGAATTGACAGAGAAGGCACTTTATGAATAAATGAAATCTAAAATAGATTATCCTGGCACAGAGTGAAATGAAATACAGATGATGGATTGAAACTGAAAACGATTTTATCAATTTGAAAGATTGGCTCCATTTCAAAATAATAACATTTAGAATTTAAGTAGGCTAAGTCCATCTGTCTTTGGCTCTGATGCAGCAGACTGAAATCCTGAAGGGCTCGATCACGTTCGAGCTTATTCTCAATCACAACTGGATTATACTTCAGATTAAGAGGACAGCAGAGGATTGTGATGAAGATAAATAATATAACTTGAGGTACGGGTAGGTCTAATACCCAGTAGGTGCAATATACCCAAATGAAGAGCACATTGGGACACAGCTGACTGCTCGCTATGTCTTGCTCCTCCTTAGTTACTGTTGCTACACCCGTCAAGACCATCCACATTTTGCACAGCACATTAGTATGCAGTTTACAATAACTCTGGCAGATTTAAAACTCAAAATTCTTCTTCATTTTAACAGAGGCGGACAAACGGCTTCTTGTTTTAGCTGTTGATTTTGGCTGAAATAACGGCAGTTGGTTAAGCTTTGTTAGCTCCATGAGTTGGTTGAAAAAGTTTTCTGCGGCTGACTTTTCAATGTTTCCAGCTGACTGGCTGCTAACTACTGCAGCTTAGAGCAGATAAATGCATTTATTCCATTCGGTACACTTTTGCTCTTGTATTTTGGTTTTGCAAAGGGTTCAAAATGGCATACCTCCAAACTGTTTAAATGCTTGCTTAAAAGCTTGACAGGCCTGTCGTATTACAGTTGCTGCGCACAAATTGCTGTCTGGGTCGGGGGTTTAGCAAACAGTCAAGTTAAAACATTTGATGTTGCAGTAAACAGGTCTGATGCACTGATCGCTGTACTTCACTCATAGCCTAGGTTAAAGTTATTTCTGCAGAATATGATAAGTGACTCAGTGTCCTTGAGCTGTCCAGTCGCTTCATACAAGGTGGCATCAAAAATTGAAGTTGCAGTGTGTCCATGGAGGAACATATTTCTACACATACTTGCATGCATATTTCCTCTCATTCACACACACACACACACACACACACGTATTTGTTATCACCTGCATGTGAGGGTGGTGTAAACAGGGTCTCTTGCTGTTAGATCTCATGCTAGCCTGACACATAAATTCCAACTATTTTCATAATACAGCTTTGGTAATAACTTCTGCAATGTCAGGCATTTCACTAATCTTCTTTCGAGCTGGTTCCCTGAATACTCTGGTATTTGATCCCTGCATTAACATTGCTTTCCTGCATTTTTACACCAGTTTGACTCTTAGACATTTATGATATTATAGTTATGTTCTCGTCTTGCAGTGATAATGTTGAAAATATTCCCATTAAATGGTTAAGTGAGTCTGTATATTTTAATCTACAATATTCAACTTTGACATTGACATATTCCTATCACAAATATTTAGCTTCATTTTTGTTTTTGTATTTCAAAATAAAATAGGCGAAAATTAAATAAAGATTTAAGTTTTTTTTAAACATATCATTTGCAGCACAAAAACCTTAGGGGAATCTGGTGCTTAATTAATGGTTCACATGTATTTTCACACCCTCATTCTCTTCACTTATTAAATCTAAAAGTATTTTCTGACAGCTGCACCCATTTGACAATTTGTTATCAGCTCATTAAATGTGTATTATTAGCCTTGATAACCTCATAGATTTGGATCAGTAGAGAGAGGTCTGCTACACTACGCTGTAAAAGTAAAAGCAAAACTTAAAAGCAGCACTTTATAACACGTTGTCAAACTGAATGAAACGTTACATTTTGAACACAAACAAAACAGCTTATTTAGGTTTAGGCAACAAAACCACTTAGTTAAGTTAAGGGAATAACATCATGTTTTAGCTTAAAATAACTATGTTTGAAAAGTAAAAGTGAAACTTAAGGTTGTGAACACAAAGACAACTACATGTTGTTAATTTCACAAGGGATGCGAACCCCAGTCTCCTGGGTGAAAATGCAGTGTTTTGTGTCCCATACATCACCCCTGACCTACACCCCAATTGAAGTGTCACACTTTCTTTAGTGCACCACGTCACTTCCGCTTTTGCCTGTCATAATTACTACTGTCGCTAGAGGTCGCTGTCATCTTTTTTCACCTTCTTTTAGTGATTGCTCATGTGAATCGATGATAAAACCTACTAGTATGTGTAGCAGGCTCCTTCTGACCCACATCTATGATATGATAAGTAAGGGATAATGTACAGTGAGCTGGTCATTGTTGTGAAGTAAACCATGAAACCCTTGCATCGCCCTGAAGGGGTTTATTTCAAAACAATGACCCGCTAGCTGTAAATTATCCCGCTTATTACACGGCTACTTAATTAGGAAACAAATAATTTGACACAAAAACGATCCGCCAGAGTTCAAGATCAGAGCTGCGCCCATAGCAATGGTCTGCTATAAGAAATAACAGACCGTAGAGCGCTGTGATTGACCATTCAGAATCAAGTATTCAACAAAGCCTTGTAATAACCACTGATAACACCCATTTAATGACAGTATGATCGGCTGTTTCTGAGCTGTCTTTGTTCTGTTATTCTGGTTTGGGGACATAAAATCCAAGTGAAAATGTTTGAGGGAAATTGTGGTAAAGATGAGCCTCACAAGTTTGTTCTACATTACCATTTTAGGCATGTGCTTGCAGAAATTGTGATTTTGTTTTTCTGCTCCTTCTGTTATTGTCAGTTTGGTGCTTTTGGTACACGTGTTTTGCTGTGGGAGTGATCAGTCATGGCCATCATGACGATAACAGCAGCAGATTTCAGGAGGTAGTAGCAACAACAAAACAGGATGCCGGTCAGCTCTACCTCGAGCTACAAGCTGCTAAAGGTGGACCTCTTATCCAGATGAATGACAAGAGTTGAGGGATGGAAATTGTTCAGCTGAGCTGGCCAAAGGCAAAAAATGTTTCATAACTTGAAATGTGAAGTCCCAGAACTGGAATCATGGTTCCCCGTGCACAGTTTGTTTTCTGTATGCGGAAAGTGAGTGATGCAGTGCAACGAGCTTCTCCTTTAGAGTCCAGTCTAAATCATACTTCCTTATCGGTTTATATAGGCTACTCTCGGAGGTTTTCTGGCACCTGCTGTAGATGAGTCAGACACTTTACAACACCGGAGAAGAGCAGCCTAGTGGTGTAATTGAATGGCTCTTCACGACGCATTTATCTTTCTCCCATTCTCTTCCAACATTCTCGTTATCTGCCACTCCTAGTGCTCCCCCTAATCGAAAACACCTCTCTCTTCATCTCTCTGCAGCTCATCTCTTCCTCCTGAGTGTCTATTTTCTCTCTTTCTGTGTGTGTGAGTGATTTTCAGAACGTGTTTGTATAGTTTCAGTATGTGGTTTCCAGTACGGTTTCTCTGATACCACTCAATCTCTCAGAAACTCGCTTTCATATGATAATTCAAAAGGCATTATGCAGTGCTATTGTTCAAGGTGTTTTGATGTATGGAAAGAGGCACGCTGAGCAGATAGACAGTGAGGAGAAACATGAACAGCAGACGCCAAAACTGAAGAAGAAGTGGCAGAAAATCTAAATAATAGGCACATATGGAGATGGGCAAAATGCATTTCATTGCATCTTAAAGAAGACAGATGTCTCTTGAACAGGCTGTTCTATATCTACTCTGATTCCATCCTGTGGACTAAGTGGAGGTATTTATCTTATGACTACTAATACAGCACTCAACGTTTTACATCGTCTTAAAGGAACAGTGTGTAACATTGTTGGGATCTAATCGGAAAATTAAGAATCGTTGTTTTTCGTTAGCTTAGAATGAACGCTTCAATATCTACATAGGGAGCGATTCCTCTTCACGGAGTCCACCATGTTGCACCGCCATGTGCCCAGAACGGACAAACCAAACATTGGCCATAATGTGTTATTATGCAAGGATGGCTTCTGAGCGAGGCAAATTGCGTTACCATGGTGCTGCACTCGGCAACTCACATTACCACAGTCGTGAAAAGGGAGGACGTGAGCGGAGGGGTACTCAGCTGGTTGCAATCTGCAGCCACACCACTAGATGCCGCCAAATACTACACACTGCACCTTTAAAAATCATAAAATTGAATTGTCAAATCTCTATAAATCAAAGGAGAATAAAAATATTTCAAAAGGCAAAATGCCTTCCTCTGCAAGCACTTTTTAAGGATTTCACACTTGTTTAGATACAGATATGACTTAATAAGTAATTAAAATAATGCCATTTCATTACATTTCTATTTCATGTAAATAGTGGAAATATGACCCTCAACTTCTAGTTTAAGTTAATCCAGGTATGGATGTCTTGTTGTGTTTACATTACGCTGTCATTGTCTATGAATGTGTGTAAAAATAGGGTAAGAAAGAGAAAGGCAGTAGAAAATTAGTAAATAAACCCTGAAAACATTATCTTAAGTACCAGAACTACAATTAAATTGTGTCTCATAGTCAAAATACCAAAGACTGTATTTCCGTTTTGCCAACCACATCGCTCCAAACCCAATTCTTCAGATATTTCATTCCCACATTCAGTTTGGTTGTTCAAGGGGAGATTAGGTTTATCAGCAGAGCAATTACATTTTCTAAAAAGAGCCTGTGGTCGACTTTAAACATAAGGATGATGTGAGAGAATTCTTCTGATACCCGCGTTTCCTTCTCTGAATTTTACTCTACCAGCGCTGTAAACAGATTAGGGGGATTATAAAAAGCTCTCCTTCGCTCCTCGGTGCCCATACACAGACTGACATAATAATCATACTCTAATGTATTGTCTGGAAATGTGCCGGAATGTGTCATTCACTTTTGTGTGATTAACTGCAAATTCCTGAAAGGCGCGCTGTGACTGCAGAGCTGCAGCTATAGTGGGTGGTGATTGGTAGGGCTCAATGAGTGAGAAGTAGATAAAAAAACGGACATTAGCATAAAGTCTAGAATGAATATTTTTATTTTTATTATTTAATTCAGATGGATCAGTGAATTTTTAGTGTGAAAGAAGGTTACGTGTTACATAAAAAGACCTATGTGTGTATTCTTCTTAAATTGCACTCAGTAGCAGAATTTTCACAGCCCTATAAAAGTTATATCGCAACCATAAAGGCCTGTGCATGAGGCCATACACACACATACTGTAGTTACTGATCAACATCAGAAACGGGTGCATAGCGGTCACAATAAACACAGTAATAGGAAAGGAACAGCAAGTATTGCAAGTCAAGAGTCATGATTATGAAATACAAATTTACAATAATATACAGTATATATATAATATATATATATATAGCCATGAATATTTTTACCCCATTTTTTTCTTTTATTATCATCACAGTTTGAAAAGTTTATTATAAGTTGTATAAGTTGCTCTTTTCCTTTTAAAAAAAAAAAGAGCAACTTACACAGTTTATTATAAACTTTCCATTCAAGAAGCATGGCATTATTTTGGAAATCGGTTAAAACCGTGATGATAATAAAAAAGAGAAATGGGTTAAATATTCATGGCTGTGAAACTACACTTTATTTGATGATGCATCAAATATATTAATTTCATAAAAATTATTAATTAATTAAAAAAAAACAGGTTTGGGAATAATGTTACAGTTACCACATCCACAATAATGACAATGCAGTTCATTTACCATATATTATTAATACTTTTTTTTTCATTTTCAATATACCATCCCTGCAGCAAGGCAGCACAAACAATCCATTTCACAAGCAAACAGTGGGATCTGAGCAGCTCTTTCCTCATGGTAGTGATTATTAAACATGCTGTTAGAATAACATTTAAATTGTGTCAATCTTCTCTACTCTGTTAGCCTACTGTCTTTGTATTTATTTGAAATATAATGCATTAACATCAACATAGAACATAATACAATATATACCTTTTATTCATCCATCCACCCATCAGAGTTGCTGTGGCAACAAGGCAGGCAGAGAAGCTCGAACACCTTTTTTTTCCAGCTCTCAAGGGGTCCTCAAGTGCATCTATACTACGTTCCTGAACCGTATCAACTGACTTTTTCCAAAGCAAAGCAGCGAAAGCTTCATACCAAGAGAACCTCACTCTATCACATATAGACAGAGAAACCAGCCACTTGTATCAGTGATCTCAATTTTTGGGTCATCACCCAAATCTTGAGATCGCAGATGAGGGTAGAAATGAAGATTGGCCCAGGACCTTGAATGCTTTACTTCCCAGCTCTGTCTTTACCTCAAAAGTCCAGATCCCAACCCTACATTTTCTTCTACATGTCTTCGAATTCAATTCATATTTTTGAATTCTCAAACTTGGAGGTGCTGATCGTCATCGAAGTTTTATTATTGTAGCCCCTCTTGCACATCAACCGTTTTCAGGCTGTGTTTTGAATCCAGGGCAGGCTTGTTAGAGTAGCATTGATATATTTTGGAAATCGGGTGCTGATCAGAGGCTGGTGTGTCCGAGTGTGTGTGGTATGTGCACACGAGTGGGCACTTAGGAGTCTGTCCGTGGTGCTGATCAGAGGCTGGTTTGCAGGATGGGAGTTGCATGGTGAGATAGCAATTGTCTGCTTTGCAATTGTCTGCAGAGGTTGTGTGTGCACGCACAAGATTCATTTTGGGGGTGAGGGCCCAAAAAAAATCACAGCCATGTTACGCTGCTGCTTCAGACCCCTATATCCTGTATGTGAAGTGACAACAGGTACCCTTGTGGGAGGCCAAAAGCACTCTTTGAATGTGGCGTAATCATAGAATGTATATAAGAAGTGGATGTTGTCAACGTGACGTCACCCATTGGTTTGTGGACTGCCGTTTTGAAGCCTCGAGATTGGCATTTTGTTGGCCGACGCCATCTTGGGTATATGGCCGTCGCCAGGTTGGCTTTTTACAACCAGAAAGTGGCACGAGAGGTTTGAGCTAAGTACAACCGAACGCTGAGTAAGACATTTTCAAGAGACAAAAAAAGATTCTAATTAACTTTCGTGAACTGAAAACACACTGTGAAAGGGTTAAAGTTCTAAGACGAAAACAGGAGACAACTCCCAGACCGAACAACGCCGTGGTAGCGACCTGTCAATCACAAGATAGCCACGCCCTAAAGCCTACCCTGCTTCATGGTGTATTTGACTCTAAAAGGGACCATATTTTACTAAATGAACATCATGCTGTATTGAAGAAGACTTGAAACTAGCGATTGAGACCATAAACTCATGTTTACAATATTTACTGAGGTAATAAATCAAGTGAGAAGTGCTCATTTTCTCATAGACTTATATACAATCAAGACTTCTTTTTGCAACCAGAGGAGTCGCCCCCTGCTGGCTATTAGAGAGAATGCAAGTTTAAGGCATTTCCGCATTGGCTTCACTTTTCAGACCCAGAGGTTGCCCACTGGTGTAATACAGAGAAAGTAAAAAAAAACAGCTCTCAGTTTAGGTGAACAGGGAACGAGCAACGACCCACCATGTCCTCCAGCACCTCCCATACCAATATACATGGTCAATAACGCTTAGTCTCTAGTGTTCAAAGATCCTGATCCCTTTTTAATACAATAACACCCCTGCTTTTGTCACTCTCTCACATCTATGCAGCACTGAATAATGGTGTCAACCAAGTCAGCTCGACAGTGCCCAAAACCTTCAGTGTTTCAAGGCAAATTTACCATACTTCTTTGAACCGAAAGTAATATGCAATAGATCACATTTAAAAGTATATTCCCTATCTGTACGTGCCACACAGCAAGTTCAAGCAGTCTAGATATTTAGCATAGGCTGTTTGAACTTGTAAGGAAGACGTTGCAACGTTTCCTCCTTTCTTCTTACCCCTTGTGTTTTTTCCAACTTCAGTTGAACTATGAGGTTTTACTTATTCATATTCTTTCATCATCACCTGTGGTTTTGAGTTTTGCACTTCAAGGACTTTCTTCTGAAGACACACTTAGGAGGAAGGTGTTGAAATAATACCCTAGGTGAAAATAATTCAAACAGGCAAACAGTGACAGCCGTTTACCAGCAACGAACTTTACACTGATACAGATGAAGGATGTTTTATCTTATTACAAACACAAGCTGACAACTCTGGAGGAGAGTTATTTACTGTGGATTTTGTGAAGTTGGAGGTGATAAATTAAGCGCAATGCCCACATATGAGGCTAATTGTACCATTAGACGTTTCTCATACACCGTTCGTAGCTATACCTGCGACTAGTTACGCACTGTAATTCATATATATCCAACGAAATCAATTTGCAAGGGCTAATTGTGAACCAGGAGGTATAAAAAGCAGCAAAGTTTACATAGGGAGGAGGTTGGGTGGATGGGTGGGTCAAAAAACACCAGACTTTTGCCCAGGAGATGCGTACCCCATGTGAAACCAGTAGTTTTTGTAGCGTAACTTTGTTACTTAAGTAACGCCTTTTCCGTTGTTATTTTAACCCAAACCACGATCTTTTCCTAAACTTAACTTAACAGCTTTTGTCCCATTCTTAAGTTACGCCACTTCTGGTGGCATTTAAACCCAAAACACAAAATTTTCCTAAACCTAACTAAGTCGTTTTGTTGCATAAACCTAACCACGTTGAAGTTTTATTTTGAAAAGACTGGAGCGAAAAATTTACACATGCGTAACGTGTTGCTGGACATTCATAGAAAAACGCACAAAATGAGGATAACTCTTCATACGATGTCATATGAACCGTTGTATGAGGATACGTTGGCCAGATATACAGTATGTTGTGCGCTATCAAATTACAGAATGAAAAGGAGTAAGGAACTGGTGCAATGTGCAGCGAAAAGATGAGTCATTTCATCATGAGCAATTATGGCTTTTGTCTGTAGCAGATGGGTACAATCATAACAAGGGGCTTTGTTTATTCAGGCTCACTTACTGTGTCTAAGCGTAAAGAGCTACTGTGGTGTTTATTTTAGTGATTTAAGGCTGATTGTTTGACTAATTCATGCATGGTTGGATGGAAACGATGAATTGGCTCCAAGAAACAGCAAACAGAATCAATAATGCAACGAATGAATGTATGGTGGTGATTTCTCTAGTATCCCTCCCTCGGCGTCGGACATGTCAGCATCGGACTGTTGGCTGAGCAGTTTCTCCTCGGATGCACCCATCCAGTTCCGAATCTGTCAGCCTCAGGATGTCAGGCGGACACCAAAGTCCTCTGTGTGTGTCTGTGTGTTTTGAATCAGGACGTATACCCCGAGTACCTGAGTTTTTTTAGATGCATGTTTACAGTCAGTGAATGCCACAAGGTGAGCACATGCTGGAGGACGCATATAGGATGGAAAGATTATGTAAAGACATAAATGTTCCCAGATAAGAAACTCCTTCGCACTACATTCCTTTAACAGAGATGTGCAAACACTTCCATTAAGTTATGCTGCACTACGATTGGCCTCAGAGGTTGGTTTGTCTGTCTGGAGGCGTGGGTAAGCATATCCTCTGTTCTCTTGACATTTTCAGGGGATTCAGAAGAGCTTTAATCTTGTGTCAGGAGAGCGAATGTGAAGTATTAGTTTATAAAAAAAAAAAGGTCTTGAGCTCTGTGAGATTGTGTGTCCTCGATTTCGTGACATTTCAAATAACGTGACAAGACCTAGCATTTGTGAAGTGAGTTAACACGGTGAACTTTTGCATCAAAGTCTGATTGCACGGAGCACTCCAGGCATGTGTGGCCGGTCACATCAGGTTTTGTAGTGAGAGATTGTAGTGCAACGTCTTATCTTCTGTCTTCTCCTTGCTGCATATATTTCTCTTATTCCAAAAAAGAAGAAAAATGCACCCGATTTGACTGTTATTACGCCATTAAATAGGGATTATCGGTCGCTACAAGCACCATATATGTGGGTCATTAGGGGCCTACTACGTCTACTGTACCTATGTTGTAAAACTGAAAGCGAAACTTAAAAGTCAGAGGTCAATGTACCCCTTTTAAAAAATGGCCATGACAGTTTTTCTTCACCAAAATTTTGCGTAAGTTTTGGAGCGTTAAGGGTGGTATGACATTGTTGGTACCAATGGATTCCTTAGGTTTTTCTAGTTTTATATGATTCCAGTATCTTCACTCTGGTTTTGGCTTAAAATAACTACATTCCAAAAGTGAACACAAAGACAACTACACATTGATGGATTCACACAGGATGCAAACCCCGCTCTCCTGGGTGAAAAACCCTATGTTTTGTGTCCCATCCATTGATCCATATGCTAGACCAACAGCGCCTGAACTTCCGCTTCTGCTCCTGTCATACTTACTACGGTCGCTAGGGGTCACTGTCGTGTTTTTCATACCTTCTTTTGGTGATCTACCATGTGAATAGATGATAAAAAACCTAATATTGGGTGTAGTAGGCCCCTATTGACCCATATCTATGGTGCTTATAGCGACCGATAACGCCTATTTAATAACCAAACAACAGTCTAATCGGCTGAAAAATCAGGACAATGGAACATATTTGTTAACGTTTAGTAAGTGCAGCTGCAAAGCCAAACAACTCCATATTAACCGTTTGATTGATTGAAAACTGGTTAGAAACTAATAATTGGAAGAAGGAAGAGAAGATGGACATTGATTTTTCTCTCAGCTGAGGATTGCGTTTCCCCTTGGATGCACCCATCCAGCCAGACACGTCAGCCTCGGGACTGTGAGACAGACAACAGTACTTCATGTGTGTTTTCTCTCTGTGTGTGTGTGTGTGTGTGTGTGTTATAGAGGTAGAGACGGAGGCAGCCAGACAGACAGAGAGGTTCCTGTGCTCCCTGGTTGTGTGTGGGTGTGTGTCTGTGTGCAAATCAGAAACATATCTGTATCCACTGCATGTTACTGTGGCTGTCAGAGGAAGATCTTGATTTGATGCAGCAAACCCGTCATGCAGGGAGTATGAAATCAGATGGATGGGTCAGGAGAGAGAAAGAGAGAGAGACTGGATGTACTGTGTATCTCATGTGTCATCTCTCATGTGACCTGCTGGTTGATTCACAACATCTCACTGCGTGACTGGTAAAGACACATGGTTATGATTCAATGTAAGCAACGTAACATGGAATTGACTGACAATCCATATCGGTAACACCTTCGCCATATATGGGACACGACATACAGTATTTCTGCAATAATCAATAAACCATTTACCCAGTTAAAGTCCAGCTTTTCCTTGTTGAAGTGACACTGCAGTTGTTTGTGTGTTGCATGTGTAGGCATTTTTCTGCTGAGTACAATTAGCCTTACTTAACAAATGAAGCAAGTGGACCAAAAGGAAAAGAAAGTGCAGAGTCCCTCGAGGCCGATGTGATTAAATGCCACAAATTATTTGATATATTTAGTAGCGCTCAAACAACAGCAGTATCAGAAATGGCAGCTCTGTTCAAAGTGATTAAGCTACAGTAGTAATGCTGTATTCATGTGGGACTTTCAATCTGAATTAAATGATTTCACAAAGAGAAAAACATTGTAATAGTCTGGTAATGTTTAGTATCTGTTTAGGTCTACAATGTGGTGAAAATGATAATGCTAGAAGTGATATGTGTCATTAATTTACTCTATATTATTGTGAGGTAAATGCAAATGTTTTCTCTCGTTAGGTGTTCTTGTTAGGTGTGAATATACTGATAACCGGGTGTCTGAGGTGTTAATTTTGTCACAGTTCATTTTCATCAGAGCCTGCTGGGCTTTAATGAAATGGCTTCATTATTTTTGTTACACGATGAAAGCATCTTGATTATTTTTTTCTACTCAATGTAAATGGGAAAACCATTTATATGCTAATTACAATTCCAGATGCACATTTTGCCTTTATTCTATGAACAAAGTGTCTTTTTCATTCATCCTGAAAGAGATGATTAACTGTCTTTTTTTATGATCAGCAATTTTGTTAACCAATTCAATATTACCAACAATGGATTTACAGATTGATCTTTACATACTGCATCATGTCCATTACACACACTGTAAAACCAGAAGTACTTGTACAATGATACTGTCACAAAATACATAAAAATAACAACTAGAACACTTGAAGGCAGCATTATACCGCCTTCACTTTACCTAAATTCTCCAAAATATATACAGAGAAGGCTGAGGCAGTGGGCAGAATATCTGCAACTTGGTTATAGTTTATTTATTGTTTTGTTTTTTAAAATATTTTTATCCCATTCTGCACCTGTGGTAGTCACTATGTCAAATCTCAGCGGGATATTTGAAAATAACAACCGCCGACTTCAGGAGAACTCTGTGGTCTCCCCTCAGGCTCTTCGTCGTATCAGGTCTCTGTGCGAGTTACTTCAACTTGCCATTTATTTGCCTTTTTCCCCTCCTTACATGAACAACAACAACACTGGAAAGTGTTTATGGCTAAAGCTTTTATTTTGTAAAGAAACTACAATTTTAAAGATTTGACCTGAATTGAGATATTCCACCTTTGCTCTCTATTTGATTGTGAAACAGGTTTACTGTTTTTATTTATCTGACCATTATTACTGTAGCCTCGAGCGGCTATAGCCTCAAGCACAGATGAGAAGCGTGGTGCTGGTGATCTCATTTCTTTCTAACTCCGCACCCACAGATTTTTTTTTTTTTTTTCAAACTTGTAGTCTTCGGACCCAGCCGACACTCAAGTGACATCACTCGAGGCAATTTATCAAACTTCACACATGAGCTCCCTATGGAGCCGCAAAGGCTTTGTACAATATATTTGTCACATATGTTATAGCTCTCCCCAAGACCTGTAAACAGACTTTGACGTTTAAAATCAGTGGAGTTCCCCTTTAAACTCCTGCTGTGTGCTTTTTTATTTATAGAAAATAACCAAGCAACAACATAAAGACAACCTCCGGGTCTGAAAATTGAAGCCAATGCTAATGTGTCTTAAACTTGCATTCTTTCTAATAACCAGGACTCCTCTGGTTGCAAAAAGAAGTCTGATTGTATAGAAGTCTATGAGAAAATGACCCTACTTCTCACTTGATTTATTACCTCAGTAAACATTGTAAACATGAGTTTATGGTCTCAATCGTCTTCCTCAATACAGCATGATGTTCATTTAGTAAATTATGGTCCCATTTCGAGTCAAATAGACCATAAAGCAGGGTATGCTTTAGGGTGTGGCTACCTTGTGATTGACAGGCCGCTACCACGGTGACCTGTCAATCATGATAGAGACGTAGCAATGCAAATCCCTCCCCAGCTCCACCCTCTCATCCAAATACGGTCACTATACCTCCACTTCTTTTATGCAGTCTGTGAACACACCTGAATCTCTCGGTGGTCAATTTGCATCGTGGGTAATGTATAGGCGCCAGGTTTCGACAAGGAATAAGAATATGTTGATTGAAAAAGATGATATCTCTGGTTCTGCTGCGTTCACTTTCATCCTTTACTTAACATTGTGAGTCCTGACAATGTTATAGGAGTGCCACATTGGTGGAGTACTCTTTTAAGTACACTTGAATACCTGCGCACATATACATTATATGAAAGCATATCTACACATCTATGCACCTCCGCAGTCTTTTTTTCCGTCCTCTTGGGTATAGAAAACAAATTCATTAGCTTAGTGCGTAGGAGGAAAAACGTTTCCTCATCAACAAGTGATCAGATCGCCCTCTCCTTTCTGCTTTTCTTTGGCTAAAAGTAGAGTGCCTTCTCACTGTAATTATCTTGCTTCCTCTGTGGTAACTCTTTGTGTTTCTATGACTCACCACACTTTCCTTTTTTGCTCTCTTTTGCTCCACATGTTTTATTCTCCAAATTCCTTCTGGCATCTTCTTCTCACTGAATTGATCCCTGTTTTCTGCAAGTGGAAATGTGGTCGCTGCTGTTTCTAAAGCACAACCCACATATAGAAAGGGAGTTTTCTTTTCAAACAGACTAGTTGAATGCATTATTATCAGCAGCAAATCAGTAGGGAAGAGATGACACACCTGGCTATTTCTGTCTGTCCTTTTGGATCAGGTTTCATTGCCAGGTGACGATGTGATGAGACAGATATGCTGGTGAATGAATGAAGGCCCAATTACAGGATAATTGGAGAGGGAAGTGAAGGGAAAAGAGAAGAATAGATGACAGATGAGAGTTGAAGAAAGTTGTGAATATTAACTCAGAATGAACACCGCTCGATCGGACTTTTAATGACCAAGACCGGAGCAAGAGTCGTGATTTAGTCCCGTGGTAATGTGGCGTAATTAAAATCTCAAGAAAACAGCTTTGTTGAGACCAAACTGATTATGACTAAGCAAAGATTTAGATTTATTATAGTTGCCGAGTGAACAATAAACGGCATAATTAATCCAATGAGTTGAAGCCAGCACAAAATTACATCCATTAATACTCCATTTAGTGAATGGATTAATTGTTGAAGTACTACTTTAAGCAACGTAGCATAATATTTGCTGGTTCCAAGTTCTCAAACATGAACAGTCTCTGCTTTTCTCATCACTGTATAATTGAATATCTCCATTTTAATGTTTTAGTCTAATGTGTCCTTCATATTTAAATGGAGTTGCCAATTTTCTGGGGATTAAATCTGGTATTCATTGAACTGTAAATCATCATGCATCATGTAAGTCAAACTGCTCTAATGGGAAGATTCCTGCACAACTTCTATCATCCTTTCCTGTTTTCAAAAAGACCTAATCATACTCAGTACTACAGTAAAAAAAAAAAAAAATTCTCACATGCCTCCACGGTGAACGGAGAATGCAAAATAAATTCTTCAAAAATTTTCGACGATTTAAAGTAAATTAATATCAAAACATACAGAGTTTTCAAACTTTCACACCCTCTAATAGGTTAAAAAGTAAGCATAAGTCAAGTATACTAAAGTATAATTGTGTTAAGTATAACTCTGATAAGTAAATAAAAAGTAAACTGAAAGTATCCTCTCTTATTTTAAGTTTAAAGGAAGTATACTAATAGCACACTTGAATAAACGTCTTTTTGGTCAGGGGACTACAATTAACCAGTATCCTGCCCATGTTAGCAGGTTCAGCCCCTTTAGAAGAACATGAGTCATCAAATGAACACGCTTGTAACCAGCAAGTGCACATGAAATGCACCCAAGCTGGTATTTAACGTCATCTCTTAGCAATTTAGTAATCCCTGCTCTCACAGAGCACAGTTTGCTGTCTGCAGCACACAGTGTCTTGGCATCCACTCCTAAATATGACTGACATCTGACCAGGGATTATCCCATTGCCCCAGTTTCACTGGGACTGGCGAGCAGACAGGGATGTGTTGCAAATAAGCTCCACAGACTACACAAAGACCAGAAAGTGTGGTTTTCTCTCTGTGTGTGTTTGACTGTCTGAATGTCACTGTGTTTCTGAATGTGCTTTCAGTCAGCGTGTCTGTGTGTGTCTACAGATTTAAGAAAACAAAGTAGGCATGACAGCTTTATTTGCAGTCCTATGACCTAATGAGTTTTCTTTCATGAAATAATATCAAATAATAAAACCCAGTTCATTGTTGAGCCATATTTTCCGTGTATTACAATAACAATACCGCAGACAGACAGATTATTATGCTCTGAAGCCGCTCCCTAAGAGGCGAGACTTACATCCCTTAACCCAGACATTTTTTTCTAAATAATTGAACCGTGTTCCGTATTTTGAATATTATATGTACCAAACTCAGCGGGAGCGCCCCAGCTGCAGTAAGGGTTTGTGGACTTAACTGACATCCCCCCTAAATGGGTAGGAGAAACTAGGCCAGAACAAAGTACGAACACACTCACAGGGACACACACACACTTAGGTACATTAACATTTAAACATTTCTATGCAGATTTAACTTAACAAACTACACTTTCATTATGACGGAGTACTTTTAAATATGATAGATATACCATAACCATATTCAGGGTATATTTTGTTGCTGAATTGTAGATTATTTGAATTCAGCTTTTAGTTACACACACGCACACATACACACACACAGAGAGAGAAAGAGAGAGAGAGAGTCCATTTGAAAAGCCCAGGGACTCTTGTAATGAATTAAAATGAGGCACTATTTTACAAGGCGTAACTAAATAGTTCCTCTGAGATTTTAAAATCCTTTAAAATACATTATTAAAACACACACACACTAGTGCATCACCTATAATGTTAATGTAGAGAAACCCTTTATTTTTAATGCAAATTATCTTCAATATTTGATTCTCTTTTTAAGTACTGTATGTTTTATTGAGCATATTGCGGCCGGCTCACTGACATCATCAGTAGTCCAGCAGGCAGACCAGCACACCAGTGAGAGGTAAAGGGTGGTGTGGTGTGAGAAACATCTGTAGCTGCAGGTTATAGTTACCATCAGTTGTGATCACAAGAGTCAGTCTGTCCATCACCAAAGTGACCATGACACTAAACCTTGTTGGTTTCTGTTAATGCCTGATTGGTTCAGACCGCCGTCTGTACATTTATCAAAGAAAGGGCCTTCGGTGAGTGAGAGAAGGAGAGGGAAATGGAGAGCACTAAGAGACATAAATACTCAAGCAGGGGGGCAAAAAAGGAATAAAAACTGATGAATAATAGTTCATGCTAGAGATTCAAACAAGTTTACGCCAGAGGGGCAAAATATTCAGTTTTCTTTCCTGAGAATTAAAGGTAAAATTAAAAGTTTAATATAGAAATGCTGTTGCAACGTATTTATTATTTTGTTATTTTTGTTCTTTTAAAGTAATGCAGGAAACAAATTATCTGAAAACGCATTTTTTTTTATGGGGAAGGACCCCCAGACTCCCCACTTTAATGTCTCAAGGTTGGCAAGTATGGGATACCTACATTTATTGTGTTAGTAATGTCATGGCTGGACTCCATCTCCTTATGAATTTGGGTCTTTGAAGCCTCAGCGAGTGAGTTATTCGTTCCATTTCATATATGTCCCTTAGTTTATATAGCCATAATTTATAGGTGGGGACGTTCAGCTTTAACCAATTCAGTATAATACATACATACAAGTCTTGGGTCTTGTGGGATGTCGATATGCATTATTTCCCGAGCAGCTTGGAGTACATCATTCCGTTCTGCGTTAACAAGCTTACAAATTAGCTGTTCAAATGCTTAAAACAACCTGGTTAGGTTCTTTTGTGGTCATGACATTCCGCTCAGAGGCAAAGGCAGAAGTAATGTGAAGTTATAGCGCTGCAAAGTCTCTTAGGGAGCAGGCTGGGGGTGGAGGGTTGGAGCATACAAAGTGCCAGACTTTGACACGAGCGACTTCACATCCTGTCTCCTAACAGTCAACTTTCTTTTAACCATGATCACACGGGGTTGTTTTCTGGAGGGTCATGCATGACAAACAATTTTAATTTTGGTGTTGTTACAGAAGAATGATGTTGCAAACTAATTTATAAACAAGCTTTTCTGAAAAAGAAATCAGATCCTGACTCATTGTTTTGTGTTTTGAAGTGACTCACCAGTGTGTAATCCATAGTGCATAAAGTGTATTTGTGATTCGGATGGAAAATTATATATGTTTCTGTTCTAGGAAGTTACTGTTTGATATAATTTTTTTGTTTTTTATACTTTGTAGTATAGAAATGTATCTGACCAGTTGGGGGAAAAGATGTAACACCAAGCGAACACTCAGGTCATTCCGAGATTTCATAATTATCAAAGCAGGTGTTTTTGTAGCCAAGTATCGTAGCTAAAGCACAGTGTTTTTCATCATTAAAGGCAATATAGAACTTTGAATTATAAAAGAGAGAGAACATGTGGAAGGTTACGTGGTTTTATTTTTTTATTTTTCCTTCACTTTGTAGCTTTAGAACTCTCAGACCCTACAGTAGGAGAGAAACAACATTTTGTCCTTTCAGCTTATATCAAATTCTTTTTTATCGTGTATGTACATTGACAGGAAAAACGAAACACAACAAGTAACAAATCAAACTTTAACACAGAATACAAAACTGTCAGTATCTACCAATGTGCATGTCTGTCTAGTGCAGCTTTGATGAAACTCCTGATGGCTTACCTGACTCCTCTCCTCCTCTTGTGATTCCCTGCGGGTCTGTCCCTCTCCACTGTTATTTTTCTCCTTCTCTTTCCTTCTATTTTCCTCCTCTACACCTCAGAGGACCAACTGCTGAGAAGCAGCCTTTCTCTGACAGCAGGGGAGATGGCTGACGGGGAGAGACGGAGGTGTGGAGGACAAATTACACAGATGGCCATATGTGTGTATATGTTTGAGTGCATGATGTGTATTTGGATGTGTGTGTGTGGGTGTATAGGAAAAGAGAGACAGGATGGAGGACGGGGCCGTCAGAGGAAAAACACGAGGCTGTTCCTTTAGTATTTTAAATTCATCTTCAGTTTGTTTTTTGTCAATATTTATAGAGCATATTTAAAAGCCAACGTTTTGCAGAGAAATTTTAAAATACAATTAGATAATTAGAGTAAATAAATAAACTGAGAAAAATAAAGCCATCATGTAGTCATATTAATAACTGGGGAGGCTAAAAAGCAGTCGTAAAGAGATGGGTCTTGGGGGGAAGATTGGACTGTTTGACGGACTCGGAGTAAAGGCCTTTGAACACCAAGTCCGTATTTTTCTTTCGACATTGTCGCACGTTTAAAAGTGAATACGACCTCACGTTGTGTCAATCTTGTTTACGTACGTTTATGTTGTCTTTTAATCCTTAATATTAAATTTAACAATAAAAATACCGTATTCTGTTGTTTCTTCAAGACACTTAATATCTGTATATGTTTTTTTTATATATTTTTGTCTAGTTTGATATACCCCTGGCTCTTTTGTTATTGTTCTATTTGGCTACTATCCCCTGTATACTGATTCTGAATTATGTTCTTTTGTTCAATAAAGAAAGATAGTATTTAGCAGCCATGGTGTAAAATAACATGACGCTGTATACGTTGGTTTTCCTCCCCAATTTTTTTTGTTACCAACCGCCACTTATACAAACACATCAGCACCACCAAATCATCAGGGAAGATTCAAGCCCATCGGATCTTTTCCTGTGTGTGGAGACGACTGGGTGGACATATATTGCTGTTCATTTCCACATGTCAGGCCTAATTTCCCTCCGTGCCAATCAACGCAGAGCCTTTCTTCTTTCTTTCGTCTTCTCCCCCCCCCCCCTCTCTTCTTCTACTTCCCCCTCCCTCCTTCCTCCAACATCCCTCTCGACTTTGAGAAAACACCAATGACCTGTCTGCAACAATCAGTCCTTCTTCACATCAATACCTAATATCCTGCACTGCCAGGAATTTAGCATGAATTATACCACTGGAAGCTATTTGCCGTTATAATTAGAGAGCCAGAGAGAGGATTAAGCCACAGTTCATCTCATATCTGATTGCCAATTGTCCCTAGTAAGTAATCAGGGCCATAAGGTCTTTTAAATTAATGGTCTAATGAGTCTGGTGAGGATTGTATGCTTCCGCCGTGTGAAGAGAGGAAATGGATCTTACATTAAGCAGTTCTGCTAAAATCAGTGAGCTTCAAAAATCATGCATGGTATTATCGTTTTGTGTCAAAATGGAATGAGCATATCGCAAGTGATGTCTTTTTTTTATATATCTTTAGATATACTTTTAATTCTTCTTAGTTTAGTCATTGCTGATGTCACCTTGGTCTTTTTTGTTGCTTGACCTTTGCAGCCCTTGAAGGAAATAAGACAACTGTGTACCTTTTCTTGCCCATATGAAGTCACCAGCTGCTGCTGTTCACCTGCCACCTCAATTCACAACATGTCAACGTTGTGTTCGTGTTGCGTAAGCATCTGCAACCATCTGTCCAAATTCGTGCAGACTTTGAGTCGGTTCTGTTGTGTATCCACGTGGGAGTAAAGAAAACGGCAAACACCGAGAAAACCGTATGATCAGTTCTTAATATTTAAGTGTCAGTTGTAGCTGAACAAGTTAACAGTAGTAAGCTTTTTTTGCTCGTGGCATGGCAACAGGGATGGCAATCATGGTCTGTCAGTTGGTCCACCACTTTGGGCCGGAATGAAATGTCTCGACTGCTGTGAGATGGATTGGCATAAAATCTGGTACTCACATTCAAGTCCTCCTCGGCATGAACTGTAACAACTTTGGTGATCCCTTAACTTTGCTTCTATCTAGAGCCATTATTAAGTCAAAATTGTCAAAAAAAGTGTATTTGTAGTTTTGTTTTTGTCTACAAATTCCAATCAATTCATTGATTTTCATTGACATGGCAATAAATGATTGAATCTTGAAAATGCGAATGTCCAATACTTTTGGTTGACATTCCTATCAGCCTTGGCTGTATTTTGTGTTCAGTGCTAATTAGCATATGATAGCATGTTATGATGAACTAAGATGGGGAACATGGTAAAAATGATACCCGCTTAACATCAGCGTGTTGGCATTTTTCATTTTGAGCATGTTACAGTAGCATGCTGATGCTGGCAGAGAGCCGCTAGTGTGGCTGCAGACTCTTAAGGTGTGTTCAGACCAAACGCGAAGCGGGATTTTCACACGGCGCGATTACATACAAAGTCAATGCAAACAGACGCAAAACTTGAGCAAAAAATGTGTGAAACTGTGTCGTGAAAGCCTATCAGCTTATCAGTTGAGATTCTCCTGACATCACGAGAATCAGAAACGGAGGACAAACTTATTGTCGCCGTCTGTGCTGAGCTCTATGACTCAACGTCAGTACTGTACAGAGACAGAACGAAACAGAAGAGGGCTTGGAGAAAAGTGAGCGAAGCCACAGGACTACATGGTAAACCCTTCTTCTTTTCCGGAAGGAGTACTCCCATTGGCTTTGAGGATGAATATTCACGATTTGCGGTAAACCAACTGGACGCGATGTGAACGAGCAAACGTCAGATTTGTTCAGTTTTTCTCGATAAAGATGTCTTAACCTGCTCCGTGTGTCAGCGACCAGGCAGAGCGACGTGTCGCACGCAAAGGTTCATTCACCTACTCCATTTTTTCATTGATCAAAATTGACGCTGACAGTAACGGACATAAATCAACAGCACTCTCTTTATGTAATCGCTCGTAGTACATCTGGACAATTTTCGCGCACCATTCAGCAAAGTTCGCTTGCTCGCTGTACGTTATGAAGATGTGGAACACTCCTAAAACCACTCCAACGGCCGTATTTATATATATTATTGCTGCTACTTGGAGATATAAATGACACTGATTTGCCTTTTATTTAAGTCTTACATTGCAGACACTACTGATGATGCATTTTTATTTTCTGGCATTTCATTCAGTAACACTGCTGGGACTGATTGAAATGCTTCAACACAAGGTCGAAATCTTCAAATATTTAGTATTACTGTTACACTGTTATGGCAGGATGGTGTGCGTCTCCTCTTACCGATTGACTCATGTGGTGCCTGCATCATTCATGGGAGATTCTCAACATACTTATTGCTATTTTAAGCCATTTCCTGGACATTTCATTGTTTTATCTTTGTCTCCTCGTTGTGTTTTCTTCTCTCTTTCTCTTAAAGCTATGTTGCATTCAGCGGGCGTTTCGCTCCTCAGTGGGGAAAAACACAGACAGCTGACGGATTCATTAGAATACAAGCCTCTAATTAGAAAAGCCAGCTATAGTTGTCACTCACTGAAGACACTGATGTTAGTGCCACTCACAGAGGACTCTGTAGTTGAATAATATATCCATTAGCCAGATACAGGTATTCTTCTGGTGCTTTTTGCTGTCAATCACATCTACTCATCATTACAGCCAACAAATCTCTCTGCAGCTCTATGGAAGTCCTATACAAGGGCAGTAGAATACATATCTAATGTAGTATGTATGATGATCTGAATAATATAATGTGCTGCATGAAAAGCCTTCATTTGTCATTCACACTGCACTGACTCGGGGCTGCATTAGGCGCCGTGTGAGCACTAAAGAGACACAGCGGTAAGCGGGACTGACAGACACTCGGTACAGGTCACAGCTTGTTTTATTTAGAATTCAAACCAAGAGAAGAGGGACAAGGATGCACACTGATAAATTACACCAGGTTTCGCTACATATCAACTAACAACATCACGATATCTCATAAAAGCGCTCTTGACAACAGATCCAACGTTTACAAAATGAAAAAATAACGGTACAGGAACAAAATTCGGCTGCAGTTGAAGAAGCCCATCGATTAACGAAACACAGCGGAAAAGTAACAGTTTGGGCCAGAGACGGTGATATGCACGGTATTTCCTTTCCCCATCTGCAACATTGTGTTTAATGGAGCTACAAGACTGAAGCAATATGTTAAGTAACTCGCACGAAGGAATTGTAGGTCTGTAAAAAACGAAAATAAAAACCTCCTAGTAAAAGCTACTACAATGCATACACACAAAAAACTAGCCTTGGCGCATGGTTGTATGTACAGCTTGGGTCACTGGGGGATTTCAGGGTTTCAAATGTATAGCACAGCACATTGAAATGTCACTGTATAGGAGCTATCAAACAGCCATGATGGAACATTTCATTCAATCAACTCTCAGGACGTGTGTTGTGGATGTGGAGACATGGCGTCAAAACTTCATCAGCTGAAATTTTTGTGTTTAAAAATGTGATACAGCAATACAAGACCATACTGACATTTTTTTCGGGTTGGAATATGAGGTGTCTGAGGTTACGATGTTTGGACAAGAAAGAAAAAAGGGGGCGTTGAATGAATATACATTAACTACAGTATACACACTTGAAGAAAAAAAAATAAGACTTCAAACTTCAGAGAATCTCACAAAGAGGAAGCGTGAAATTCAGCATTGACTCGTGCCTTTGTACAAAGATAATCACATACAAATCATCCATACGTTACAGTAAAAAATATCAAGACAGTCAATAAATAATAAATTAGAGGAAGGGATTAAAAACATGGTGACGAGAGAGCAGGCTGTGTGTGTGTGTGTTTGTATGTGTGAGTGTGTATCAGCAGACGATGATAATCCCAAGAGAGCAAATATGACCTAGCATGTGCTTGTGTGATTTTATGTCTGCATGCATGTTTTCACTCTATACTGGCGTTACTGTATATGTAGCTGTTGTGCGTCTCTTTTTGTCTATATCTTTAAATATTCACCTACGTGTGTGTGTGTGTGTGTGTGTGTCTATATCTGCCTGTGTCTGTGTTTCTTCATGTCTGCTGTGTGTTTACGACACCCCCTGCTAACTCAGTGGCCCTCGCCGCTCGGGGGTTTGGCGTCGTGCTGCTGCCCCGCCGCCCCTCCAGGCAGCCAGGGGGAGACGGAGTGCGAGGTGGTCTGCTTGGCCATGCTGTAGTGGCTGATCACTGTGTAGAAACGGCCCCTCGAGTTGGCATCCTGGGCAGCGTAGTAGGCCTCCAGAGAGGCTGGGATACACCGCTTGTGCTGTTGGGGGAGAGGAAGAGCGGCGAGGTTCAGAACATGCAGCAAGTGATTCACTGTTAAAGCGCCACATGGAGCATCTAAGTCAGGGGTCTCTAAGCAACCTGCGGCTCCGGAGCCACATGCGGCTCTTTAGCTCATCTCCAGTGGCTCCCTGTGGATTTTTAAAAATGGAAATGAATAACTGTTTTTTGTTAACATTTTCATTTTTATTTATCATTGTTGTAGTTCTATGGTACGACATTACGACGGATTATAAGGGCCACATTGAGGGGGGAAAAAAATCTGAGATTTTGAGAATAAAGTCATATTACGAAAATGAAGTCATAAGTTTAAGAGAAAAAAGTCATAGTATTATGAGAATAAAGTCATAATATTATAAAGTAGTACGTGTTTTTTTTGTTTTTTTTCTCGTAAAGTTATGACTTTATTCTCGTAATATTTTGACTTTTTTCTCGTAACATTATGAATTTATTCTGGAAATCTCCAGGTTTTTTTTCCCTCACAATGAGGCCCTAATACTACGTAGTACATTTGCACTTTGGCCCTCACTGCATTAGACTTATATACTATATACATAGACTATAAACTGTGTTACCTTCATCACAATTCTCAAATGTTTTGCGGCTCCAGACAGATTTCTTTCTTTTTTTATTTTGCCTAAAATAGCTCTTTTGATAGTAAAGGTTGCTGACCCCTGATCTAAGTTATCAAGGTGGGACAATTCCCTGAAGGCTGTACTACGGAGCAGGATTTGGGGTTAGCGAGGTCACTTCAGGATTAACCCTTCAGGGTTTCAGTCCTATGACGGTGGTTAACTTCTTTTGGTAACTTATGCTTAACACCTAACCTGCTCCGGAGCAGGTTATGCTCCAGAAAAGAGATGAACTCGTATAAAAGCACCTCCTACTGACCAATCAGAGCTCGGTGCAGATCGTATGATAATATTACAGAAATAAGAAGAAGTTTAAGTCATAATCCAGACTAAAAGCTACACAGTTTAAACTGACAAATGCAGGAAGGACAGCTGGCTGTATGCTGTGGGTGCTTAACGCTTTGAATTATGTTTTTATATTATTTTTTTTACTTGCTCTCAAGTCTGTTTCACACCGCCAGATTCGGGGACATGGCTGAAAGAAAGCTGCAATAGTCATAGTCAAACTTTTTATAATATCACTGCCCCATCTAGACGTATCTATCCAACTTTAGAGTATTCTGTTAAATTAATAAATCTGTTAATTTACGCATTCACACATCTGCATTTTTTTTCTTTTGCCAGCTGTCCTTCCTGCATTTGGCAGCTTCAACTGTGTTACTTTTAGTCTGGATTATGTGTTTAACTTCTTCGTATTTGCCTAATATTATAGTTTGCTTTTCCTTTGTAAAATGTGCCGTTCTGCTGACAGTAGACTTGTCTATGTTTGTGATTGGTCATGTGCTGCAAACACCGCTCCTTTTATGTGAACGCGCTCATAACCCGAGTTGATAACCATCATCGTAGTAGGACCGTTTAGCGGGGTCGCGGCTGTTAGGGTTAGTTAAGCCAGATAACGAAAAGACACCCTGAGATTGTTAAACTTGCTTCGTAGTACAAGCCTCTGGTCAAAATAAAATCAAACGGAACCATTTCATAGGGCTGAATGATTTGAAAAATCTATCTAAAATTTAATTTACAAGTCTGTAGTTGTGGTATGCATATTTTAAAGAAGATATCTTTGCATAATTACATATTTATCTTGTTTCTGGGGGAATAAAATCAGATAAAATAATGCAGCTGCTTGTTGTCGAGGTCCTCTCAGGGTCCAAATCAGTCAATCAAATAGCTTCTGTATTTAAAAGTACTAAAAACTCTACTTTGGTTCCCAGTGGAATGGGCAATGTGAAAAACAAAACATTTTTGGCAGCAGAGAAAGAAAACATAAGAATTTATTTTGATCAGTGATGCAACATAATGATCAAAACCAACCAAAAATGTCTCACAAGAAATTCAGATGGTTTCTATTTTTATTAGAGGAAAAGTAAGGAGATATAGAAGAAGTCATTTACATAACTGAATCTAATATTACAGCAGGAACATATAGAGTGGAAGGGGATTCACTGGCTTTAATACTGTTATGCAATGCATGTGTATATTAGTGTATTTTGAGTCTGTGGAGCATTGTGCTTGAGAGTATATACTGTACATCTACAACCTTGTGTGCAGTTGCCATATTGTGTGAGCGTGTGCGAGTGTTTGCACCCGGTGAACATGCATGTGACTCTGCTAATAATAATACCTCTGCAGACGGCAGGCAGAGCCCCTGCAGAGGCTGTGGGCCTGAAACTAGATTTATTCCACCTTAAAGACCAGATCTGTCCAGAGACACAGACTTCCAAGGTGACCCTCTCACAAAGTACAGAGGAACTTGTGTTATAAGTGCAGTGAAGTGGAAATCTATAAGTACTGGAGAGGAGAGGAGAGGCTGCCAGCATCACATACAGTAAAGTTTAAAACTTTCAACACCAATACTGTACATATCTGGACAGCAGATTGTCGAGCCATTTTCTTTTACGACTCAGCCATATAAAACGGGGGTTAGTGATAATAATGTGATAACTATCGTCAGCGAGTCTAATTTTCATCTAATAGTCGACACGGATAATGACATATGAGAGCGGTCTTAATGGAGTCTCTTTCTTCGGCTTCTGTGTGAAGGAACAAAAGCTTCAAATTACACTTGATTATACTGGTTAGAACAAAATCTCTGATATCATTGATTGATGATTGCCTGTCCGATGAGCATTGTTAGCCTCGTCTTGTATCATGACCACAGAAATGAGTCAAAAAAGGGGCGGGGGTTGTTGTTTTTTCTCTACAATATAGGACACTGGGCGGTGCTTTCCCCTTTAATTCTTTATTTAGATAGGAGGGAAAGTAGAGAAGAAGATAGTGAAGGGCAGAGAGGATTCAGTGCCTCGCGCTTGCGCTGCGAGGATATATAACTCTAGTGCTGAAAGGAATAGTTGATTGGTCAATTACTTAAAGGAATAGTTCGACAGTTTTGGAAAATGTGTTTATTTGCTTCGAGAACATTGATACCACTTTCATATCTAATACAGCCAGCAGCCGGTTAACTTAGCATAAAGACTGGAAACAAGAGGAAACAGCTGGCCTGGCTTTATTCAAAGGTAACAAAATCTCCCTTCCAGCACGTCTAAAGCTCAGTAATTAACATTTTATATTTCTTTATTTGTACAAAATCGGAAATGTAAGACGGACAAGTTGTGGTTTAACAAGGTGTTATGTGCCAGATTAGTTCTTGGCTAGCGGAGACCAGCCAACAAGTGGGGACTCCAGGAAGTTACTGGATGCAGCCAAGACAGAGTCCAGCGCATAACCCCTGGTAATATAAAAAAAATAATGTTCTTACACTTTGGTTTTCGTGTGGATTATATAAATGAGATATAATGTTCTAATTAGTGAGCTTCAGAGTTGTTTGTTGGTGAATTTTGTCTCTGTTTCCAGTCTTTGCCCTAAACTAGGATAAACTAACTGGCTCCTGCCTGTAGCTTCATATTCTATGGACTTCGCCAGAAAAGCAAATAAGCACGTTTGCCAAAATGTCTAAATTTTGCTTAGAGGTTATATTGATTAACATTTTCATGTAGACGAATCCTTTTTAAAGAATAATACATCCACGGAGCTTTTAGAAAGGTGCTGAATAAAAGTATGGCTTTTCCTGATTAGAATTATATACTTTTAATGATTATAACTGTGAATTAATCATTTAAAAAAATTGACGGGTCCAAAATTAATGTTTTATTATTTATTTTTATTAACATTTATTTTATTAAGTTTATTTTATTAAGTTTATAATATATATACATATATATATGTATATATATATATATATATGTATATATATATATATACATATATATATATATATATATATATATGTATATATATATATATATATATATGTATATATATATATATATATATATGTATATATATATATGTATATATATATATATATATATATATGTATATATATATATATATATATATATATATATATATGTGTATATATATATATATATGTATATATATATATATATATATATATGTGTATATATATATATATGTATATATATATATATATATGTAACCTAGGGCTGTTGGAAATTATGATGGACATTTCTACCTTAGGGATATTTTAAAGAGTAATCCAATCTGACTAAAATCTGATTCAAAATGACTAAATAATGAAAATAATAATTAGTTGCAGCTCCACTTAACTCATCCCGTGGAGGATAACTTTCTACCAACTGCGCTTTCCAGCTGCTCTGTTAACCAGCTGACTATCTCTGGGCTGTGAATAGGTGTGTTGTTGTAACGCTGTAAAATGAAATACAGGCCGCTTATGGGTCTTACCTTGTAAATGAATCCATCTGGGCAGGCGTGGTCGTAGGTGAAGGCTTTATAAACCACCAGGAACACGATGCAGGCGAGGAAGGCCAGGGCCAGGATGATCAGAATCGTCACCTGGGGGGAGGACAAACGCTGGTTAGTGTGTGTGTGTGTGTGTGTGTGCCAGAGCAATAAAGCAGGATTGTGAGTGTGTGGTTTATATATGTGGTGCAGGGTTAGGGTTAGACAGTGAGAAAGATGGAGTATGTGCACAAGTGCGAGTGTATAATAAATGGTACAGTAAGATGCTGCTCAAGGCAAGGTGTTCCTGTTGAGCTACGTGATGGATGACTCAGGTTGTGACACTGTACCCAGACCATAATACACTCTATTTCACAACACATTTGTCATAGCCGGAAAAGCACCAGTGTTACTAATAACATTAACAATGGCTCTGTTCTGTTCAAGTGTCCCAGTAAGCCATGACAGTGAGCCCGTGAGCCAGCATGCACAATACCAGGACCTTGAAACTGAAGCAGCTGAATGAAATTCAGGCCATCATTTAGACCTGTGAATTTCCTCCTGTGACATGTTAAAAAAAAATATGAAGCCAAGTGCAAATATGAACTTCTAATTAGGTTTCCTAAATAAATAATGGTTTAATTAATATGCTTAAAAACTTTACTCATTAAATTACAAATGCTCTGTAAAAGTGAAAGATCAAAGCGCTCTAAAGCAGACTTTACTCAGCTTACACAAAATCTTCTTGTAATCCTCAAAGATATCACCTCCTGTTATGCAGATGGGTAAATTTGGTCATGTGATGTGAGCTTAATATAAAGGACTTCATTATGACAAGCTATGTCTTCATAAAGATCTATTGCATTAGGACTGAGCCATAATTAATTTGTGTATCGAGTATTTCAACATATACTCATACAACGGTTCATTATGATATTTTCCTCATTTTCCGTTCGTCATCCTATGAATGTCCAGCAACACTTGTCAATTTCTGCTTGTTGCATGCAGTCTTTTGGGTTTTGGTTGGACAAAACAAGTGATTTGACGATGTAACCTAGGGCTGTTGGAAATTGTGATGACATTTCTACCTATTTTGGGATATTTTATAGACTAATCCAATCAAAAATCTGATGATAAGTGTATAGAGGCTAACTTTCTGCACTGCACTTTCCAGCTGCCCTGTCTATCTCCGGGCTGTGAATAGGTGTGTTGTAACGCTGTGACATTAAATATAGCTATGAACGGCGTATGAGACCAGCCTGAGTATTTCAGTGGACTAATATCATGACATTACATTAAGCTTTGTCCAAAGAAACTTACATATACTGTAATTATATCAAGAGCAATTGAGCATCTTGCTCAAGGACTTTATTATAATGTATTATTGTTTTAATACAAACTACCAAAGTTTTTGTTTTTTAACATGTGAGAGTTTTGTCTCATGAAATGCACAACAATGCCATTGCATTGGACTTCAATTTGACTATTTTATCTGTGATTTGCCAACCCGGTATCACGCCAAAGCAATGTAATAGACCCGCCTGTCCACCAGAGGATAGGGTTTAAACCTCACCTAGGCGTGAATATTACATGCGTGTATGAAGGTGCAGTGTCAGCAGGGGGGCAACAAAACCACTCACTTAGGTTTAGGCAACAAAACCACTTAGTTGTCATGGTTGGCCTTCAAATAAGTAAACTAAGTACAATACGTACAGAAGCAATGTAACATGTAAGAGATAATGTACAGCGAGCTGGTCATTGTTGTGAAATAAACCCCGACAGGGCGATGCGAAGTGGAGGGGTCTTGCATCACCCTGAAGGGGGTTTATTTCATAATAATGTCCCGCTAATTTTACATTATCCTGCTAATTACACAGCTACTTCAATAAAATCAATAATTTGACACAGAAATGGTCTGCGAGAGTCCGACATCAGAACCGCGTCCATAGCAACGGTCTGTTATACATAGCAACGGTCTGCTATAAAGAAATAACAGACCATTGAATGCCTTGATTGACCAATCAGAATCAAGTATTCAACAAAGCCGTGTAATAAAAGTACAGAAAACACGTCGCAAACGTAACTTACAAAGCAAAACACCGGTCTAAAACAAGGTACTCCTGGTTGCAAGTCCTGTGTTTGTTGGACCCATCCACCTCCCATCCAGCCCACCATAAGCGGTCTTTCTTACTTTTTATTCTACGTCACTACCTCAGAGCGTAGCATATTTACACGAATGCATTTACATTTCAGTCAGTACAGACTACATGGCATACAACTGACACATCATTCATGCGCCATACATTTTTCCATTTATTACATACAGTTTATTGATGTTGATTCAGCCCAGCCGTCAGTGACAATCCACACTGACTTTGGTGTTGTAAATGTAATGAATTTCAGTTGTTGGGTATCTTGTTTTTGATTTGGCTTCATGAATCAATGAGCATCTTTCCTGCCAGCAAACGTGTCGTAATAGTCACAGTGCACTCAGGTCACCGAGAGAAATCCATTAGCTTCCAACTGTTTTCTGCGAGAAGCAGAAGAAAGAAAAAAAGCTCCTTCCTTTTTCGTTTTGTAAATGTAGGTGGCAAACTGATTTATGAATTGCATTTTTTGAAACCATAAGCAGCTCTGAGGTGTCGCAAATTAAGCCTTTCAATTGCTGGTCTAAAGGAAATTATAAAAAAAAAGCAAAACTGGAACAAACTAAAATGTTCTGGTCAGCCTTCACAACAAGGAGCTATGAAATGTTATCAGCATTTGCTTGGACAGAATCACAACACGTCTGCGGTGTGAAAAATGCTTAATAGCAGCCAAAAAGCAGAGCTAATCTAAAATGATGGAAATAACACATTTATTTCTGCGTACTGATGCAAATAAGAATGCCTCTGTGTAGTTTGAGGTGTGAAATATTCATCTCCCTGGCAGGCTAGACAATGTCGTAATAAAGCAGATTAACATATAAAAGGATTTATTTCCTCCTACTTTCTACTTGACATCCTGATTGGGTGCTTCTGAGCGAGCATTTAATTAGAATTATGCAAATCAAGTGCAAAGGATAGCTGTGTTTAAAAAAATGGTATCGTCTGCCAAGTCACAAATGCCATTGTAGGTATGTGTGTGGTGCATGCATATGCTTGTATCTGCGTGTGTGTTTCCCCACCACAAAATAAAAATGAAAAAGTCAGATTTATCCCAGTGAGCGAGTTGAAAATGCATAGAACCTTCCATAATGTATGAATGTTTCTAATTTCCTGTTTCCATTTCTAGTCTAGGCGTTAAAGCCATTCCTGATTTACTGCTCTCTATATGATCTGTCACTGCGAGATGTCAGAGCAATTACACATGGGTGTGATCATTAGTCTCCATCAGCGTTATGGGGGAGGACAGGGACACGCAAGCTAAGTGACTGTTTACTTGGTGTCAACTGGGGGACACAACTCTCAGCCTTGGTCGCCGCTGACACTCTGTAAATTGCATCTCCCACGTCGCACACAGTGATACATTAAAGGGACACGTCTAAAGTCACGAAGACCCGGCTTTTGGAGTGGAAAACAGACGTAGGATGACTGATTAAAACCCCACCCTGACCCCCTTTTTGAATGGTGAAGCATATGAAACGGCTTATTAAGGAGAGGGATTACTGTAAAGCTCCTCGTATCATGCAGCGAGACCCAACTTTGCCACTTTGAAACATGAAACGAAGACTTAAATCGCTAATGACTGAGGAGATTTGCTCTTTTGCGCAACTAAAATGAAGGAAATTAGAACTGCGTGCATTTGAATTACTCGTCTGTGTAGCCCATCCATATGAAATAGTCATTCAGATGATTATTTATTGAATTAAACTGCTTCCTGCAAAACATAAGATCTGACCACTCTTTAATGAGGCTTGAAATTAGGTCATGGCGTGGCACATACATGGAACAGATTAGTGGCATTTACTCTGGCATGGAGCGTGTAGCTTACGTTAACGTTGGGTGACACTTTCATTGTAGATGCAACACAGCAGCAGCAGCAGCAGGAGCAACAGTTCAGGCAAGAACATACTCCGCCCTTTGTAATAGAAACGATCGCTCCAGAGTCCCTGTTGATGCAGCCATGGCCATGTGGTGTATAAATCCATTAAAAATCTATCCTGACCTTTCTCCATTATTCATAATCTGGCTGAACTCTGCAGTAAACCTTAGCAGGTCGTCAGGGTAACGCTGGATGAAGACTCCCTCCGTGCATGAAGCGGATTCATACATTTATCTGCCAGTATCTACTGGTCTGATGCAATATTCCTCTATGATGAGATAATGCTGTTATATGTGAGATATCAGCTGAATCTGTGCCAAATTTATAAATATAATAGAATAGAACAAAATACAGTAGAATCCAGTAGATCTTTTTTGGGTTAATATAAGGCTATGATATCTCCAAGCTTCTCCCACCCACATCATCCTATTTTCTGTTGAACACAGTCAATGGGGCTTGTTTTGTCATTAGCGCTCCAGTGCGTGCCATCCTACACCACTATCACCACCGACACAACCATCATCCTGTTTGCTGTGCGACACAGATAACGGTCGTTTGTTTTTCTTGGAATCAGGTAGAAGCACAGCATGCTGCTATAATTTGGACTAAGAGCAACGTGTCCTTAACAAGAATTGGCTCCATCAGTAAAGATTGGATTGACTGCATGGCAGGTGACCGTGCCCGCTGGGCTTTAGTTGTTTCACCTAATCCACACGGGGCTGCGTTTTACCAGCACCCTGGTCCTCATATGCATGAAAATGAAAAATGAAATTGGAAAAAAAAACTTAGCATCCACAAAAGTACAGAACTCATCGGACTCATCTCTTGCCTCTTTTATCCCTATAAAAAAGGCAATATATATTCCTGTAAAGTAATGTTCTTTGTGCAGTATCGCATTCGGTGATTTCAAGGCACTTAAGCTCATTTTTTTTTAAAAAACATTTATTCAACCAGGAAAACCTAAACTGAATTGACAAATCTAAATTTTCAAGAGACTCATGTTCAAGAGCCATAATAATAAGTTAAAGACTGACGAAATAAAAAACAAGTCCCATCCCAGCCTCCACCCCATGAGGAGTTTCACACTGTCTATACTACAGCGCCTGACCTTTGTTGCTGTCATATTTACTACAGCGCCTGACTCGCTGTCATGTTCTTTTAAACCTTCTCTCGGTGATCTGCCAGGTGAAGAGATGATAAAACCTACTAATGAGTGTAGTAGGCCTCCTATTGACCCACATCTATGGGGCTTATAGCGACCAATAACGCCTATGTAATGGCCTCATAATAGTCCAATCTGGTGAAAAATAACATTTAATTGATCATCACACTTGTAGCAGGCTATTTTCTGTCAGTTAACTTTAATATACTGTATATTTTATTCAGGCACATACTTTTCCTGTCCTTTGTTCTTGCAGCACAGAGTCTGCAGCTAGACGGTTGTGTATTATGGAAAAAGACAAACAATCAAACCAGATTATAAAAGATCCGGTAGGATTGTTCCTCTCATCTCTCACTGCAGATTAAGCATCCTCAGTCTACCTATTGTTTATGTTTACCCACATCTTTCATATCACACACCACCTGCTTATTTTCTCTAACGCTGCTTCCCCTCTGGATTGTGGAAAATAATTGATTTATAATTGATATTTTCCACAAAATACACCTCCCTTTGATTATTTACAGCTGTGGTGAGTTCAAAGACAGTTTGTGTAATGGATATGCTTCTTCACAGTCAATTTCACCAACATTCAACATATGATTTCTCTCCTATTTTTTTAACGCCATGCTATGTTAGAATGCAACACACCGCCCACACTCTCACTGCTGGAACTTGACAGGCAATATGGGGTTAGGGGGAGCAGACACCTCCTCACATTCGCTTGAGGAAAAGAAGGGAATATGTAAGTGTGTGCGAGAGAGAGAGAGAAACAGAGAGAGGGGAGGTAGTTGTGTGACAGGAGAAAAATGACGCTGATAAAAACAGTGACAGAGGGAGCAAAGTGAGAAATAAAGGAGGATATGACAGAGACAATAAAGCAGCGAGCAAAAGGCAGACAGAGAGCGAGTGATGGAGATCTAGGGGGCAGATGGAGGAGCTGGTTCCCTTTCTTGGCAGCAGGTGGCAGAGACAGACAGACAGACAGGCAGCACACACAATGGGATATCGGTTGATGCATCAATCAATACTTCACTGATGGAAGCATAAACAACTATTTTTCATTCATCCTCCTATTACCCTCTGACACCTTTTCTATAGCAGCACAAAAGGCAGCTCAATCCACCATTGGGATTATTATTTCCTGCTACTCTACAATGAAGACGTGTGCTGACAAAAGAGCTATTAATATCAAATGAGAGAAGGTCTAATATTAAATACATTTTATCTTGGCAGTAATAACCTCTGATGCCTTTAGGGAAGTTTGTGGATTAATGAAATTAATGAACTCGTTGACGGGGAAGGCTAGTGCGGAGAGAAAGCATCATCTAAAAAAGATAAATTAAAAAAGAAAAGCTTAAAGGTCACTGGTCAGATGGCAGCAAAAGCCAGTATGTACTCCAGATTGAACTTCCAACAGTAAATGATAATGCCCTAGTAGAGGTTCAAAGGTTTGGCCATTGATTCCATCGATTATAAAAAAGATTGTGCTCACCAAGTTAATTGGAAAATGGTGATATTACTGTCCGTTGTAAATAAAAATTGGACCTACCCTAATTCCGTAGTTGTAGGCACACAGTTTTCCTGTTCTGTGAGGTACTATTACCAAAATTATGACTGCAACCACACACACATTACAAATATGTAACTGTGTATGTTCTTTGTAAAAATAATTTAGTTTTATTTCATCCTTTAGTGCTACTTTTATATAGTTTGTTATATTTTATGGTTTCTATTCTATTCTAATTTAAATATTTTGAATATCTGCTTATACATTTTCTATGTGTGTAGTGTGGAGGGGGCTACAACTACATTTCATTGTGCAATCCTCTATTGTATGAAGACGATAAATAATAAATCCTTGAACCCTTGAATAATGTGATTTAGGTAATCTAATATTATGTTAGCTTCTGAACCACTGAGTGACTTTTTTTAGCGATGTTGCTGTATTCCCACGTCAGCAATTAACTTAAGTACAGTTTTATCACAACAGATAAAAACAATAGTAAAAACTACAAAAATAGGGCACAAGTTGAAATTGACTGGAACTATCTCTTAAAGGGGACATATCATGCTCATTTTCAGCTTCATACTTGTATTTGTGGTTTCTACTACAACATGTTTGCATGCTTTAATGTTAAAAAAAAACACTTTATTTTTCTCATACTGTCTGTCTGAATATACATATATTCAGTCTCTGTCTGAAATGCTCCGTTTTAGCGCCTGTCACTTTAAGACCCCCTCCTTGCTCTGAAAAACATGGTGCACCTTTACATATGTAGTTTGCTTTGTTGAATGTTGATTGTTTTCTGATCTAACCAGCCCACAAAAAACAGACTGGGTTGTCTTATTTCACAGTTTGTGGGTTGGTAGGCTCTCCAGATACCCAAATGTATGAGTACACGCATTGAAAAAGTGAGTTTTTTATGGAATTCCCCCTTCAACTGTTGATTTCATGGCAGCAGATTAAAATCACAATTAGCTTTATTGGCATTAAGTATGTTTGAACACACAAGGAACTGTGAACTTTTCCTACTGTGACATCAAAATGTCTTCTGTGAAAAAGACAAATAATTGTTGCAGCCATTATCTTGACTATGATATCAGAAAAAACTGTTCATACATTAGATTAAATATTCTTCATCCATTCCCTCTTGAACCAACCAATCTAGCCTCAAGATTCAACAGAGTAGATGGAAATGTGTCCTGCTAAAGTATCCAATCGAGGCTCTACGCCCTCACCTATTCATCACATGTAGAAGCGTTTAAAGTCAGGGATCAGCTCGCTACATAAAAATGTAAATGAAATATTCTTTAGGCAGTTTTGTAATGATAAAATTATTGAAGCGGCTGACAGCATACCTGTTAGGGCAAGTGGTTGGAAGCTACAACCGATAACTGAAGGGTCACATGTTTGATCCCTGTGTGTCCTTGAGCAAAACACAGAGCCCCCCAGCTACTCTGTCACTGTACATGGAATATAAATGAGCAGGTTGTGGATACAGCATTAGGTAACTGGTGCAGTCTGGGACAAGACAACAGTGGTCATTTGGGGTCCAGAAGATGTTTCTAAACCTGGAGGTTTTTCAGTGGTGACTGATACAGTATATGTATATTATATTATTAGATTAATACTGATGCATAAATAAGTATTTTACTGTTGTAACTGGAGCTAGTTTTAACTACTTTTTATACAGTTATGTAGTTTAGTCCAGTGGTTCCGAAACTACTGTAGGAGTCGGGCCCCGTCACAAGGTCAATCTGAGGGGCCATGAGATGATCAATAAGATTTATTGTGAAATATTCAATCTCTTTGAACCTGATACAATTATTTAAATAAAACCATCACAAGACATTTGGAGGAGAAATCATAGACATGTGAAAGGTGAAAAGGGGCTCTAAATAAAACGTGCTTTTTTTGTAAAGGCACAAGACAAAAAGGTTGGGAACCACTGGTTTAATCCTTAACAATGCACTGGATTTGATAAGCTCATTATATGTCTTACATCTTAGACTGAAAAGTAACCAGTAACTGAAACTGTAACATAAATGTAGCGACGTATTCTCATATGACGGTTCGTATGATATCTTAGGAAAAAGTTATTCCTCCTTTTTCGTTCGTTTTCCTACGAATGTCCAGCAACACGTGTCATTTTCCGCTCGTTACATGCATACAGTCTTTTCAAAATAAACTTCCGTCTTCACAGGAAACAACTTCCTTAAGTTTAGGCAATAAAAATACTTAGTTAGGTTTAGGAAAAGATCGATATGGTTAGGTTTAGGCAACAAAACTACTTAGTTAGGTTTAGGAAAAGATCATGGTTTGTTATGGTGGGTCATGGTGAATTACACACAAATTAATTTCGTGGCATATACACAAATTACAGTGCATTACCTTTCGTAGGTATAGCTGCGAACGGTGTATAAGACCACCCTGAAGGTAGTGAAGTAAAAAGTGCAATATTCCCAATTGAAATGCAGCAGAGTTGCAAGCATAAAATGTTAAGTACAAGCACCTAAAAATACAATTTAAGTGCTTGAGTAAGTATGTATCACTGTGGTTTTTAACCTCATGTTCAGACACCAGCATGATGCCAGAGTTCAAGAGAAAAACACATTTTCTTTTTTCTAAATTGATATTTCCAGAGCTGTATGTGAGAAGAGATGACTTTTTTTCATCGATTTTCTTCCAGACTACTTTTTTCAGAGGTGACTGCCTAATCTCTGCTCCTAAAGCATCTCAGTGCAAAGTTCTCTTTGTTATTAGTCAGTGGAACAAAGAGAAGTCTCAGAGCAGGGACCTCTGGGGAGCCCGCTACCTCAGAGCGGAGTATCTGAGACGGGGCAGAGGGGTGTCAAGGAGACCGTGTACGGGGATTGGGGCTCTCGAGGACTGGCTATCCGGTCGAGACGAGCACAGCTACAGTAGTGTGGCAACAAAGTACAAACACTCCGCTGTCGAGATGCATCGCGTCTCCGATGGAAACACAAACTGTTAAAATGCCAACCTGACAAAACACAAGATTTTCCTCTGATCTCAGGTCAGCACACAAGAGCACATCTCCCTCAGAGCTTTGCAGGAGGTTTTGTGAGGTTTCGTATAGTGAGGTCAGCAAACATTGTTTTTCACAGAATTCATGGATTAAAACAGCTGCTTTGCTACATATAAAAAAATACAGAAACACAAGGTAAAAACTGTTATTCTGTCTGGTATGAACAAATACAAACTCCCTCTCTGTGACTATGCACACCAGGCAGCAACCTCCGGGTCTGAGAAGTGAAGCCAATGCGGAAGTCCCTCTTCTGGTTGCAAAAAGAAGTCTGATTGTATAGAAGTCTATGAGAAAATGAGCCTACTTCTCACTTGATTTATTACCTCAGTAAACATTGTAAACATGAGTTTATGGTCTCAATCGCTAGTTTCAAGTCTACTTCAATACAGCATAATGTTCATTTAGTAAATGATGGTCCCATTTACAGTCAAATAGACCATAAAGCAGGGGATGCTTTAGGGTGTGGCTACCTTTTGATTGACAGGTTCCTACCACGGCATGGTCTGGGAGTTGTCCGCGTTTTCGTCTTACAACTTTAACCCTTTCACAGTGTGTTTTCAGTTCATGAAAGTTAATTATAATATTTTGGTCGCCTAAATATGTCTTATTCAGCGTTCGGTTGGACTTGGCTCCACCCTCTCGTGTCACTTATGGTTGCAAAAAACAAAGATGGCGACAATATTCAAATGGTCGATGCTTCAAAACCGTAATCCACAAACCAACTGGTGACGTCACGGTGACTAAGTCCACTTCTTATATCCAGTCTGTGGTGCACACCCAGAGGCGAATGACTTACAAACACTTTGTACTGTACTTGAACGTCCTCTGCAGCCTCCTCCATAAAAGTGCTGTAAGAGTTGCTGAATTTTCTTTTAAACCAGACCAGGGTGGCTATTGCACTGACTTGCAGGAGCAAAGTGAGGGCTCTGCAATCCTACAGACTGTGTGTCCAAGCTATAAGGGTGATAAAACCAGCCAGAAACAAACTACAGCACATTTAAACTCGTATCCACCGAGCATAAGTACAAGCTCCACTTGTGTAACAAATGGTTTGTGCAGATTAAGGTCATCTCAGTTCAAAAAATTAAGTTTTTAATCATCTTAAACCACAGCATCACATCCATATTAGTCAATTCAACTGGTAAAAATCAAACGTTTCCAATGTAATCACGAAGGATCCGACCGCTCTGATGCTGGGAGACAGGAGATTTAAATCCTGCACACTAAAAGATAACATGCTGACTGTCCATGGTGACTTGGCCTATATTTCAGAGCCCGGCGCAGACTCTTTAGAATCTCAAAAAATAGTTTCTATGGGTAAAATAGGAGGATTATAATCAGCCTTCATATCATGTATTGTGTTTCAGGCCTTTTCTCAGTAATAATGCTTTAAAAAAAAACATTTGGGGGCAACATGAGGTTAATTGTACAATGAGAGGGTTTGACTGGAATACTAAAGGTGCTTTCGGGGTGTGTGTGTATATAGATAGCGTTATTGTGAGTTTTTATGTCCGCTGTCATTAATGAACATCAAAAGTCTTTCTCTCACATGCAAACAGAATCCACGAGTTCAGTACCGAGTGAGACAGGGCATGTTCAGCAGGAGATAGATGCTAATTATGCTAATGCTTCCCAATTAAGCAAGGTCTCTATGGAGACAAAACTTCAAAGGTTTAGTCGGAGCACGCTGTCATATTGGTTAGAGGAGAATGTGCTCTTGGGGTGTTGACTCCAAATCACATAGCGGGTGGGCTTAAAAATGACAGAAACAGAAAAGGGTGAAAGAGACAAAAAGACAGAAACATAAAGCCCAATGAAAGAACATCACGTTTCCCTTTTACAGGGACATGCTCTTAAAAAATGACTGTCACACCTATAAACCATGTTGCACTGAGGACATAGACAGTACTAATCAGTAATGACAATAAATCCAAATGCATCGTCAGTAATGTAATGCGCACACACACAAAAACACACTCAAACAGGCACTAATTATGAATCAGTAATACGTCTCTGAGGAGACGCTAAACATCTGGATTAGATTTGCTAACCAGCTCTTACTCTGCTGGATGAAGACGTTGCAAGAGAGGAGATATTATTAACGATCCTCGACACACACACAGACACACACACACACACATAGGACACTTAGCACACCTCTAAAATGTTGTTTACATCACAGGACAAGGTTCATTACTCTAATGTATCCCCAGCTCTCAGTCTCCTGGGCATTTTTTATGTTCCTGCATATGTTCACCCCTTAGACAGCTGTGTGTCTGCGTATGTCTGGGTGTGTCTGTGTGTGTGTGTGTGTGTGTGTGCGTGTGTGTGTGTGTGTGTGTGTGTCTGTCAGTGCATGTGTGTGTGTGTTTGCGAGTAAATGTGCTGGGCTGCTACTTTGTCACCCTTATTGTGTGTAAGTTTGCAAGTCATGTTGATAGATGATTTGAAATTCAAGTCTTCTTATTGTTGGATTCCAAGAGACCTCAAATTTGGTAAATTACACAACTTTTTATTTATTGTCCTATATGGTGTTTTAACTATTTTTTATTTTTTATTTTCAATTCTTGGATTTCATTTTTTAATATTTATATGTTTTTGACCCCTTAAAGCACTTACAAACATCTTATTTCTCAGTTGCAGTATACAAATGTAGCAGTAGCAGCAGTATTATTATTATCATGTGCTATACTTGTGGTCTCTCTTAAAGTGTCAAGGTTCAAGGTTTTAAGTTCTTTATTTTATCATTTGTCAATTCCAGCAAAGCAGTCATTGGCAATGAAAATATTTGGTCTCAGGTTCCTTCAACAATGCTCATAAAATATGTATATATAAAAGAGGAAATCACACAAGTAAATGTAAAAGCAAAATGATAATATAAGTCATAAAACAGTGCAGTTGTCAGGCGCAATGGAACAAACCACAGGATGATGGAGGAGGGGGGCACCATAATTCCTTTTATTATTTTGAGCAAATATGTATATCTTTGTAAGCCTATAACGGTTTAATGATGCCAATTGTAGTTGTGCACTTGTGCTTCATCTAAAATGTAAATAATTCGTCATTATGATGATGATCATAATTGTGATGCACCCTCCGGCACTTGGTGCCCTACACACAGCCCGTGATGCGCGTGGTGGGAGCGGCAGCCCTGATAATATCAATAACTTTGTTTTCATTAGTGTATAATCACCTGAATCTAAGAAGTGTTTTCGTTAGCTTAGAATGAGCCCTTCATATCTACATAGGGAGCAGGTCCTCTTCATGGAGTTTGCCATGTTCCTCCTCCATGTTTCTACAGTAGCCCAGTATGGACAAACCAAACACTGGCTCTAGAGAGAGCCTTTCACGTTTTTACGTTACATGAAGGCCACCGTAGTTCTCCAACATGCTTGGGAAGGGTGGAGTGAATGGAGGGGAATTCCTTTGGTTGCAGTCTGCAACTTCACCACTAGATGTAGCTGAATCCTACACACTGGTCCTTTAATGGTTGCATAGACTTGCATTACTGCACAATTCGTATTAGTTTTTTGAAATAATTTTTCAGGTATTTCTGTGATGTTCTTATCCAGAGCCATTTACTACAGTGAGAACAAAACAAAATGTATCTTCAGGTATTGGATCAGCCAACATTACATGCAAACAATGAGAACGCCATGTGAACCACAGGACCCTAACAATCCTGCTGGTGCAATCACAAGAGAACGGTTTTCAGAGAAGAAATAAAAGTTGAGGAGACACAAAGGATTTCTTGTACTTAAGAGTGAGTAGATGGGGAGATTTTGAAGAGGGATATGATTCAGTGGGGAGAGGTGAGGATTTGTCTTGAAGAGGGAAGCTTCAGGGGTAAAACGGATGATGGGGAGAAGCTGACCTAATACACTATCTTTACCTTTTCACAGTCAGCTGACAGTGAGGAGAGTCAAGTATGACAGTCAACACACTTTACAGTAAAAATAATGTTCAGAATATGTAGTTTATCAGCCTTAAATTACAGATGGGGAACCAAAAGAACATGAACAATAATTATGATAAAAGAACAGAAAGACGATTAATGATGCTAGAAAATAAATGAAGACCGCTGATGACTGTGAGCGCAGCATGAGCAACATATATGGTAGAGATAGGTGGATCGATCGGAGTGAGAAGTGGAGGGTCAGACTAGTTATCCGCAGTCTGTCTGTCTCCTAATTGCTCCCATGGCTCAGCTTGTCAGAACAACAGCAGCAAAGTGAAGGACGCTCGTTGAGGACAGGGAGCGCAATTCGCCTTCTTTCTTCACTTTATCATTTTCAAGATGAAAATATCAAAGCCCGGCTTTTTCTTGGGCTCGTGTCTCCATTTCTATTGTGGCAGAATGAAGACATATTGACTGGTCATGAACCAAGCATGCTCCGCTAAACAGCAGGAATTCGTTCTTTGAAGATTACATTTTAATCCCACATATCATGGAAAAATTCAACAACAAAATACATAATTTGTAAAACCGTTTCAAATCCCTGTTGCAAATTAAAATCATTTTCTGATCTGACAGCACTATGGTTAAGGTTTGGGAAAATCATGGTTTGGGTTAAAATTAGGAATGCACTGATCTACACCAGATCATTATCTGTACCGATGTTGACCTTCTCAATCAGATCGGGAATCTGCCAGCTGTGACCGATCCACACTTTTTAGGTGACCAAGATGTTACAATTAACCTTCATGAACTGAAAACACATTGTGAAAGGGTTCACTTTGCCCTCAATTTGTCTGGTTTAAAAGAAAATTCAGCAACTCTTACAGCACTTTTATGGAGGAGACTACAGAGGACGTTTAAGTACAGTACAAAGTGTTTGTAAGTCATTTACCTCTGGGTGTGCACTATAGACTGTATATAAGAAGTGGACTTAGTCACCGTGAAGTCACCAATTGTTTTTTGGACTACGGTTTTGAAGCATTGAGAATATATATATATACTTTTAGTGGTGTTTTGAAAAACTGGAAAGCACTCAACACAACTCAGCTAGGGCAACAGCCTGCATTGATTACAGGATACATGTGCCAGATATTTCTTCGTTTGAGTAGCTTCAATAGTTCATGAGAAAATAGCAAAAAAATGTCTTATCTTGCAATGTTAAGAAATCCTTTAAATATTGCTAGATCAGCAGGCACTAATTAGTTTTTCCTCCGGCAACGGCCTAATCCACTAAATGTTACTGAAATATGCTCACAAGTTTTAGAGATATCCTGCTAGCTATCAAAACAAAAGACATAGATGATAATTATGTTCGCAGTCTGTTTCCAACCAGCCAATTATACCTAAAGAAACGGTGACTTGATTTGATCCCCTCACTAAGAATCTGGTACAACAGAATTGAATTATATGGTGTTGTGATAAAGAAAAACAGAGGTAATTAGAAAACATCATGGACTGTTACCATTCCTATACTGAGCTGACTGATACAGAACACTTAAACAAACCAGGCTGCATTATGAATATGTGTGCCAAGAGATTTAATGCCGTCAGACTGCGTGGACCTGTTGGCCATCGATCTGGCTCAGAAATCCTTTTTATCCTTGGCAACCCCTGACAACTGAGTTATTAAGTCCTACAATAGAGTTTGGATGCAGCCGCCACCGCGTCCTTGTATAAAAACAAGACAGACGTACACATTTGATTCTCTCTTAGACCTTTGAGATAAAATAGAACGTGCAGAAATATCAGTTCCTCGTATACTGAATGGATAAGAGAGAGGATTTATACTGTATGTATATGTATTCACATCTGCTGATGTTGATAGGCAGACAGTGATTGAAGTCTGCTGTCCTTTGAGGTGCTGTTTGATATGGGATCTGAAACAAGAAGTAGAGCAGAACAGAATATATCTGGACTTATAAATCATCCCAAATATCACTCAAACAGCAGCAGCAATGTCCGTCTCTCTTGTTATCTGTCTGCCTGCCTTTCTATCTGGCCCTGAAGATTGCGAGTTGTCTGTCCGCCTTTCTAAGTGTCTGTTGGCTGACACAGGGGACCTCTTTGCAGTGACAAATGACTCAGACTTGACTCGGCTTTGGGACGGCATGCTGCCGACCTAACCGGGACTGTGTTTGTGGTTCAGCGGAGCGTGAAGACGCACGTACGGCACCACCATGCTAGTTTTGATTTACAAAGTTTTATGATTTACATCCTCTTCCTGTCTGTTTTACACTGATAACTGATTTTCTTAAAGCCAATACAACCATCATATTCAGCCGAGGCCTAAACAGAGCAATCGCAGCCTGAACCGATTCATAATTAAACAATGACAACTCAAAGTGTGTGTACTTCAAGTGTGTGTGTGCGCAAGCCAAGGCTCTGGGATCTGGGGATCACATCTGGCTAGTTCATTTTATCAGAAGCCAATTTTAAACAATAAGATGTCTGTGAATATCTGCCAATAGGAGTTGGCACTGTGAGTGTTAGAAATGTTGTAAAATGCTTCCCAGAACTGAATTTGATGAAAGCGCGTGAGCGTGCAGCCACGGATTGCTGGCTTGTTTCGACACGATGACGAGGGAGAAAAAGAAATAGATGAAGAGGGCGAAAGGAGGCTAAATGGCAAACAAAAATATGGTGAAGGAGGAAAAATGTGATGGAGAGAGAAGGTATAATGCAGCAGAATTGAGAGGAGCGAAAGAGATGAAGATTAGCCAACCAACGATGAGTAGCCAGTAAGGTTGCCAGATTAAGAAACCCTCACCTCTGTTACCATTACTTACAAACTGCCTTCGGGCAAAACCACAGCTGCTGAGGTGCAGATGATGATAATAATAATGCAAGATGATAACTACATTCAAGTCAGCTCCGGACTTGTTAAAAATGAGTGTGTTCCAACTAATAATAGATAGATCTTAGACATATAGGCCTTAGGTTGTCTGTCCATAAATGTAGTCACATCTCCTTCAGTGTTACTGAAGAATCTGCAAGGAGCATTTATTGGCGTGTATACTTTTCATAGTCTCCCATAAGGTTCTTGTGAGCAAAGCTGTTTTATTTCATTAAAATTTCCTGACTGATATCTCTGAGTTCTTTTGAATGCAGCACATATCCACTGTTATATATGAGTATGAATGTAACCTATGACAGAGGTGACATATGACATTTTGACTACATTAATAGTGCTCTTAAATATGAAATATCTCAACAACTATTGAATGGATTGGCATGAAATATGGTACAAACATTCAAGTCCCCCTCAGTAGGAATTGTTATAACTTTAGTGAGCCTTTAAAACACCTTGAGCCCAACGGACCTAGTGTTTTTGTGAGATGTATGTTATTTGTAACATGGCTATATGGAAATAAATAGTGTTTTTGAGGTAAAACCAGTAAATGGTCAACATGTAAACAGTTAACATGGCCAAAACATGGAGACCGCCTGAGTATATATTTATAAATTCTATCATAAATGGTGTATTTTAGTGTATTTTCATGAAATGTATAGCAGCAGTTGTAGTAAAGAATAGTAGAATACATTCAGTTGCATCGTTATCCATGAGATCTTCGTTATAATGATGATATTGCCATTGAAATTTAGATTATATACTAGGCGAAGATAAAAAAAAAAAAATGTCCTCGATTGCATCTCCATTTACTCTGGAATAGTAATAGAAATAGGTTTGCTTACAATTGATTTGTATTTCTTAGCTTCTTACCTTTCAAAGGAGACCAGAATAATGAATATACGCCTTATAGTTGAGGAGCTATTCCTGATTCATTTTGGGTATGTTATTTTAAGGATTTTTTTCCTAGAGGCAAGGGCTTAACAGGTTCATAATTTTAACTACATAAGGTCAAATTTCCAAATTATCCAGTACATTGGTTTATGACCAAATACCTGAAAAAACTTGACACTCCCATTAACCCCAGCTGAACTTTGATTTTTATACTTTCTATTAATCAGCATTTTAGCATCGATATTGTGCGCAAGTTAGCATGCTGGTGTTAGCATTTAGCTCAAATATAGCCTCACTGAGGCATTAACGTGGCTTTAGACTCTTAGTCTTGAAGGCTATATTAGATTATTAGTGGATAGTGGAAATCTGATTTTCCTCTCCACTTTCTATTACTGGAACCATATTCAGACCTTTCTTTGTCACAAGATTACTTAGATTAGAGTAAACTGTGGTCATCGGTGTCTTCATGCAACAGGAAGTACAACAAATCTGAGATGCATTGGGGCATACAATTCAAGTGAAAATCTGTTGAAACAACTCAAACAATTTGAATTATACAGTAGTTTTTAAATGCATAGATTAAAAAAATAGATGACCGGAGCAGGAGTCGATAACCGCATACATATTATGATCTCAGTATTCATAACACTCGCTGTACTCCAAGTACAGCAGAGGATTTTATACGCTGTTGCTCCCACACCAGCAAAAAAAGAAAGCATCCGCCCTCTTCTTCCCCTCCCTCTGATGTTCTCCCTCCTTCAACAGCACACAAGGTTCAGAGTGTAACACTATTGCTGAAGGTAAATCAATTGCTCCCCCATTGCTCACTTGCGTGTGTGTGTGTGTTTGCGCATCAGTGTGGGTGTTTAACTGAGAGCAGTAGACGGCTATAAGCACTCCCTATAATGAGCGTACTTTTAGTCATCCATACAAAACAAGGAAGAACAATACGTGGAACAGGAGGCTGTGCGAGGTTTCGAACCACAGCAGTAATTACCTCCAACCTGACAAACAGTGGAGGACTACTGTGGAGGCGGTAGATTGCAGCAAAGCTTTTATCAGAAGGCGAAAGTGGAAGTAATAATGGGATAATTGTTTTGGACGATGGCTGCCTCTCCCGTCGCTACCTGCACAGGCCTGCTAACTTCTGTTGGCACCGAGCGGGTTCCACGTTCGGTTTGGCAATCACGGCGCTGTCATGTGGTCAGTGTGTGTGTGCAGGATGAGGTTCGTGTTGGACTGTCTGTCCTAGGAGTGGGTGTGTGCACGTGGGTTTGAAGTGTGTGTATGCGGGGCGAGAACCGGCCAAGTACACCATGTTTTCTGGATAACGAGCGAGCCAGAAACCAAGCAGGACAACACAAATTAAATCTCCCTTTCATCAATCTCTACACCTGCATCTCTCAATCCCTGCCCTACAGCGCCAGACTAATCCTTTCCTCTCGTCCAAGTCCTCATTTTCAGGGATGCTCTTCATGGCATTTTCTTTTTTTATCGGAAAGTCTGCAGTTGAGCGTGGTGGCAAAAATTGATGAGAAAGAGAATAGATGTTTTGCAGCAAAGGTCGTGAGCTGCATTTAAAAATCAAAAACACTGCAAATACCACAACACACCACCTTTCCTCCATCTTCAATTTAATCCTTCTTATTGAATGCCAAACAATATTGAGATTTTGAGGTCTTTCTAAACATATTTGCTGCTGCAAATTAGTAGTATATGGACATCATTTTTTGGATAAGACAGGGTTAAATCTGGTTATTACGAATTGTGACTAAAATATTAGTGTATAATTAACTTTTAACAACAGAACATTTAGAGCCAATATAAAGGTGAATTCTAAACTTCACTAGAAATTAAGTTAGTATCAATAAAAACAGCATAAACCTCAATACAAATACATTAAAATAATAAAGCTGAAATGAGGAAAACTTATCATACAATGTTCGAATGATATCATACGAAGACTTATTCCTCCTTTTTCATGCGTTTTCCTACGGATAACAAGCAACATGGGTTAATTTCCGCTCATTAAATGCATACAGTCTTTTCAAAATAAACTTCCGTTTTCACAGGAACAACTTGGTTAGGTTTAAACAACAGAACTACTTGGTTAGGTTTAGGAAAAGATCATGGTTTGGGTTAAAATAACGAAAGTGGTGTTACTTAAGTACAGAAGTTACGTGACAAATAAATCAACGTTGACTTCTGGTTTCACATGGGGTACGAACGCCGGCCTCCTGGGCTAAAGTCCGGTGCTTTTTGTCCCACCCACGTCCTCCCTCCACGGCATTCGTCACTCTTTATACTTCCTGGTTCACGATTACAAATGGATTTTGTGGGGTATATATGAATTACAGAGCATTACTTTTCATAGGTATAGCTACGAACGGAGCATGAGAACAGCAAATATATAAAAATGCAGCCTAAACCTATAATAATTTATATTATACTATAATAAACATTAAATTAAGTAGTGTGTGGTGGGGGCAAGTCCACACTATAACATTATTATTTTTTTTATATTAAAAATCGACTATCTTCAGTGGCTAATTCCTCTTTATGTATTAACATGTGTATTAATTTAACTTTAATTTACCGGTATCCTTTTTATTTGCCAATGTGACGCAAGCTACAGAAGAGGTTTTGCAAACAGACTGAACTCCATCTCACTGAGACCTCGCCAGGTTCAGTTTGCATGACATGCAGTGAAATTCAGGAGCTGGTAGCTTGTAGCTTCATTTCAGATAATTAATGAGGAGGGGGGGAAAATAAGCCCTCCTCGGTTTGTTCATGGAACAAAACAACTACAGGGAGTATGCTGTATCTCAGGTCTGCTGGGAGTAATCAGAATGACAGACACAGAGAGGGAGGGAGGCGGGTAAAAGGCAGGAGGCGAGGGACAGAACGAGAGTCGGAGGGAGGGAAGAGGGAGGGGACTGGGACACGGTAAGCGATGACACATGAACCTGGTCTAAAGGGAAGAATCTTTGGGAAATAGAGAGAGATGAAGGGAGGAGGGAATGGATGAGAGAGGCGAGGAGAGATGTCAGGGAGGAGGGAGCTCTTGTGAGAATCCATCATTGAATATCTGCTCTTTTGCCCTGTATACTTCCACCAAATTATAACTGTATTTTATATTCTTGATGCTTTATTCTTTAGGCATAATGGATTCTGGACATGTCCCACTCTTATTTCTGTCTGCTTTCCATGCAGAAGGATCACTCTGTGCTCACACTAACACAGCCATGGCCATGTGTGTCACTGTAGATTAAAAGCTGCAAGTAAACACTATTTTTTATAAAAAATAAAATAAAAAACAAGCTGCACAGAATTTCAAAATAAAGCACTTTAAATCAAAAAGGAAAAAAGCAATGCAGTAGGCAAAATCGTGAGAAGGGAGGAAAGAAAGCAGCGGCAGGAAAGGAGAGAGAAGTGGAGAAAAGGTTGGAAAGTGGTAAGCAGGAGCGAGGCGGTGAGGGAGGGCAGATTAGAGAGCATTTTACACTCTGAGCTCTTCATCCATCAACACAATCTGCAAAGCTTTGAAGAGAGAGAAGAGATGTGCAAGCTTTTCATCCAGAAATGTTTGCTCTGCACTGCACAGCACGCTGTGTGTGTGTGTGTGTGGTTGTGTGTGGACATGCCTGTGTGCCTGCAGAATCAGCTCTGTCAGTCAAGCGAAGCAAGCCGTTCAGCCGAGCGCCCCAAAAACCAACCGACATCGCACAAAATCACACAGACCGAAATGCATTTCTGCCTAACAAAAGCTGATGCGTTGTGGCAAGCAAGAGATGACAGTAAAGTCTGCTGCAATATTTTGGAGAAACTCTGATGAGCAACAATTTCTAACAAGTTGGCTCAGCGATGCTGCCCGGCAAAGTGGACATTTTTGACACTGTGTCCCCTACGGCAAGTGTCACACATCCACAAGTGTATCCTCGAGTATTCCACATATTCACCGTTGCACTCCTACGCTATAACATTTTCAGACTCTCGATGGATTGTTTAAAAAGAAAAAGATCAAAATCGATACACAAGAACCAGAGATGTTGTCGTTTTTATTCCACGTATTCTTCCTTGTCAAAACCAGGCACCTACATTACCCACAATGCAACTCCACCAATGACGGTTTGGTCTGAGGTTCGGGTGTCTTATCCATGTAACACAGCTAATGTAGCCTTTACCATTTAACCTATTAAAATTCAATCAAATGTAAAGCACTGAACACCTCCCTCCTCTTATACATCATGAGATGTTAGACACTAATCAACTGTCCTTTATATATTTCTGGCGGTATTAGGCCTTTGTGGCAACATTAAAAATCAATGTGTATGTATGTGTATCATGAAGTACCGCAATTGTTCAGGTATTAAATTCATTAAATTAGTCAAAAACAGACATTCCCATCATGGGTAGTGTATGTATAAAACCTTTTCCCAATTGAATTTCAATTGAATCATGCTATTGTATGGATCAATATTGTGATTTGACCCTTTATACATCTGTGTAACACTTTCTATGATGCCCATACATATGCATTATAAACATACTTTTAATATAATAATCTGCTTATATCACTCTATAATCATAGTCATAAGCATTCATAAATATTCATAATGTTTTATAACAATAATCATATATTATAAAGCACTTTATTATGATACTTCATAATTGCTGGTCACTGACATTTTTTCGCAAGGAGAAAATTTCCATTGTTGTCATACATTATTATCTTTTTATAATGCATTATAATGTGATTTTAAGTTACTCTAAATGGTCATTGTTTGTTTAAAATAAAGTAAAAAATATAAATTTACAAAGTTTTGTGTGTTGTTCTTGCATAGATTTAAATAAAGATAAAGATTTAAACTTTTTTTTTTACTTAAAGCAAACAATGGCCATTTAGAATAACTTATAATCACATTATAATGCATGTATAACAGTGATTATAATGCATTATAAAAAAAGATTATAATGTATTACAACAATGGAAATTATAATACACTATGATACTTGCAAAACAAAAATGAAGTATGATGTTCCTTGACCTTTTAAGTCACTACAAAATGCTGTGTTCCTATTATTGTTATAATGCGTTGTGAATATTTATGAGTGTTTATAACTATGATTTATACAGTGCTATAAGCAGATTATATTGCATTATAAGTATGTTTATAGTGCATTATAGACATGGGCGTCGCAGAAAGTGTATCCGATGTCTGTATATGAAATAAGGGACTGCAGGACTTCATGGACAAAACAGATATTTTCTCTACCTAGAGGATTCCTGACATGCTTGTCCACCGATGCTGCCATTTCCAAAACACCAAGCTCATTGCTTCGCTTTGGAGTGCTGTAGAAGCTCGAGTGATACAGTTTTCTACTTAACCTTTGCAGCATGCTTTCACATGGCTTCAGTGTGTTAATATAGCGTGTTTGTGTGTGTGTGCATGTAAGCACACTGTCTCATCCAGACAGATTTCACAGCCTCTTTTAGTGCCCGAGATCTCATTCTGTTCTCTTCCGCTTTGAAGGACCTTTCAGGCCGGTGTTACACCTCTCTTTTACACACACACCTACACTTAGACATTTGCACACCTCTGCTTGCACACTTTCTCTCCCTCCTCTCTCTCTCTCTCGCTCTCAGTCAGGGTTGCCATGGAGGGAGGTTTTCTTTGCTGCCATGACAACGTGAATTCTCTTTGGTCTCCCCTAACGACAGAAGAATGGAACAGACAGTGCCTGGGTGATGTAGATGTTTTTGGACTGGTAGCTCCGTGATTCACACACACAGCCGAAGTCACCTGTCCTACTCTTTGCCAGAGAAGAGTAGTGTTGGAAGAAGTACTCAGCTCCTTTACTTAAGTAAAAGTAGTAACACGTAATATGTAAAAATACCCCAGCTAAAAGTCCGACATTCAAAATCCTACTTAAAGGTCCCATATTATTGTAAAAAGTGAGATTTTCTTGTCTTTTTTTTTTTTATCTAAAGCAGGTTTAAGTGCTATACACAAATACTGTGAAAGTATCGAAACGCTCCATCCATGGAGAAATACACACAGCCCGTATTCAGAAACTGAAACAAGCCGTATGGATTTCTGTCCATTTGTGATGTCACAAATATACAATATTAAAACCATTTCACAGTTTTAAACATAAACATTCTAAATGTGTCGCAGGCTTCGTCAGAAATCGCATACTATGCGCTACATACTTAATATGTGTACTATCATTCAATGTACTTTTGTGTGAATAAACGGTAGTATGTATCTTTTCGGACGCACTGAGCAGTAATTTACGTCGTAACTTCCTGAGAGCCTCTTTGCCAGCTGTAGACATGTAACCATGGTAACCAGTATCATCCTCATGTGACCGACACGACGGTTTGTGAGAAACAAAGTCTGAATTAATTTAATATATATATTACGCCTCGCAAAGTGAAATCTTATACTAACAGTTAAATTGAGCGTTATCTTTACAGAGCTGTCCGTCAACGTCCGTTATGAATGTTGTCGTCACTACTGCATTGTATTGTGGGATATTCGTGCCGCTGTAGTGTCCAGCGTAGCATACTATAATATTTCACCGTTAAAAGCATGTAATTAGCATACTATTGGTTTCATACTAAGGTTTCAGACATACTAAAAAATCTCACATACTGTTTTAGCGTACTAAATAGTATGTTAGTATGGAATTTCGGACGCAACTCCAGTGTATTTCCGGTTGCAGTGTATGTGAATGACATCAGCTGACAGGAAGTAAACATGGACTCAAGCTGTTGCCTGTTGCAGTTCCGCTGCAATTCCATTGAAATGAGCTAAAACAGAGCGTTTCAGACATAGAGTAATTACAGGCATATTCAGGCAGACAGTATGAGGAAAATAAAGGCTTTTTCTGAACATTACAGCATGTAAACATGTTCTAGTTGAAACACAAAATACAAGTATGAACCTGAAAATGAGCACGATAAGGGACCTTTAAGTAAAAGTGCTACTTCCTGTCCTGCATGAGATGATCAATATCGTTACCAATTCTTCCATCCTTCTGAGTATTTACATAGCAAATTGTCTGAGTTAATTGCAGGTGTATTTCTAAACCAAAACGGCAGTTCAACCTGGTCACACTGATTTAATTGTGGGAAGCCAAGGGGGGGGAAATGTCAGATGAATAAATCAACCCACACACTGGTAATGTTCTACTTGGACTGTATTTACATTATATTATCAGTTCATTCATCACAAGTTTACAATTCATTCTTACCTTAAGTCTCTCAGACACCCCGTCAGTAAAGCTGATGGTGAACTCCTCCACCTTGGGAACCTTCAGCCTCTTCTTCTCTGTCTGGTACTCCGTGCGAGTTTTCACCACCACCTGGAGGAGGGAGATAAACCGTAAAAGCAGTTGAATACTCCAGGATGCTGAAGGCAATGATTGGATCGATGTTATTGTAGGAGGGACGAGTCAAGTCACATTTTTAAAAAGTCACCAAAAAGGTCTTACTGTAACTTAACTTAACTTAAAACACACTAAAAGACAACCATGTTAGAAAACAAGATGCAGATGCACATAAATGAAACATGTGAGAAGATCACTGCATCCTAGACACAATGCCAAGGTGCTAGAAGAAAATCAGATGTACTGTATGTCGGGCATCACCAGATGGCGGCCATGCCGGATCGAGTGACAGTTCTATTCGAACCTGTGACAAATTTTGGATGAATTAATGAGAATAAATAATAATCTAGGGCTTTGATGGTCACAGCTAATCCAGTTAATATGGCAATAGCTTCAATTGAGCCGATCAAATCGATTGTTTACCGTGCGTCAACAGTCTAACCAAAGTAGCACCTCACACCATGACAATGTTTGGATCGACTTGTAGTTTTCTTCCTAATATATTATAATACTGTAGCAGTGAATTCATCGCTTTTACTTTGGCATAGGATCAAACCTCGGCTTCAGAACATAAATTACACCCAACGCCCAACACAGCTAGAAACCATCCTACAGCAAACACTGGTGCCAAGCATCTGCTAGAACTCTACTGTATTTTAATAAGGTCGGTGCCCAGAATTCAAGACCCTCAGTCCAAAGGGACAACACTGTGCTTTGTGCCGGCAGCTAGATGGGGAAAAAAAGATCCAGGGCAGTACAGCCCTGCCCCAGTACTGTCAGTCTAACACTCCTCAAGCAAACCGGTTTAGAGGGATGAGAGGGACACAGGGAAAAGAGACAGAGTGAAACTCCCAAACTCTTAGACTTGTCTACTTTTCACTTGTGTTGTTATAATTCACCTTAGTTTTCTCTTTTTAAGCAATTAACTTGAATAGTACAATGTTGTCATTATTAACGATGGGAATAATGGACTACAAAACTAAGATCCAGGTTTTTATAAAACGGAATATCCTTTAGTTCTGCTCATTGGTCATCAGTGGACACCAGGTGGACACTATATGCATGCACTCATATAGTCTCACCTGAATAATTGTTTTAAAGTTACTATGAGGAACTTTTTACCTGGTTATGAAACAGTCTCAATTTAAAACCGATGCCTCTATATGACCTACATAAGTTAACGAGACGATTAGCTATTTTTATATAGTTGTTTTTAATGCTTGTCATCGGTGCCACTGGGTCCAATTCCAGCGAAATCAGACAAAATCACGCAGGTTCTGCTGGAGGTCTAGGCACGGGAGAACCAGAACCAGGACTGAGCGAGGCAGACTGTCAGACCCTACTGCAGTAAAATGTGAGGCTTTCTAAAGGGACTCTTGTGCTCTATAACATTACCACTTTTGTTAGGGATCACCAAAATCAACACAAAATGAAAGTTCCTCATAGTAGCTCTAAGATTTTGCTTTTCCTCACATACACTTTTCCTAATTTTGATGCAACAGGTCAGTCTGTAAGTACATTTTGTATAGAACTAAAACTATGCATACATTGTGACCACAAGCCCTGGTAAGCACATAACAGAGTGATGAACTTATACAGCAGAATTATTCATTCTCTTCAACAACAGAATTAATAAATCAGGAGGATTTTTTTTTCATATCTAACATTAAATATCTGGGTTGTTCTCTTAATTCGTAATCCTTAAAAAAAAAAACTGTATCAACTTGTCTTCTCATCTTTAGCATCCTCTCCTCTTTTGTGGCACTGAATTAATTGAACAAAAGAATCGCCTTTTACCAGGTTTCACCTTATCACTGCATTTACTAAAAAGAGAAAGTGTCCCTACTGTTTTATGCATTCTCTGTATATTAATGTGCACAAGAGGACGGGGCAGATAGAGAGACGGTGGACAAATGACAAGGCGGAGGAGAGGTGGAGGAAGAGAAAGAGAACAATGTCTCTGTGTCCTTGTGGCTAATTGCGCTGCTTCTGAGCGGCCCTCCTTCACTTTGAGACAAAGCCAGAAACTGCTGTGCTCACAAACTGGCTCCACTATCTGAATAACAAAGCCGTCAGTTGGCTCTAGAAAGCCCTTATCTAAGAGTTGAAGGCCGCAGTAGGTGCACTGAATACATTGCGTTTGATTGGACCCCTGGGGCTGCAGAGCCTTGTGGCCTTCAGTGCAGCAACACCAGACGTCATAGTCCTAACTAATGTCTCAATTTTGCCTCAACTCTCTCTTTCTCTGACTCATTTCACAATAACAGGCTCAGGGCCTCCAGGTTCAAACACAGCAGCGCTTCATGTTGCTTCATTACTCTCTCCCCTCCTGTACCTCTCACTCCTTTCTTTCACATTACCTAATGACGTGGCTATCAATCGATGTTGCCTCATTTGCACAGCCCTGTAGCTATCAGCAGCAGCTAGGAATCTACTAAACAAAGTGCCACCTTCTCTAGTTAGACAGGTCCAAATACTCTGTGGGAAACCATTCATTTAGGAACAATTAAATGTCGTTTAACAAAGCTTTATGTAAAAAAAAAACATATGAATGATGCAGCCATGAACAGTCATGATAGGATTGACGAAAAGGTAATTACAACTTGCTTGCTTATTATTCCACAGAGGTAGCAGCTCATTTTTCATTTTGTGATTTTATTGTGGTCATGTGTGGTTTTGTTTTTTAGCCAGTGGCTCTAGGGATAGCAATGTTGGTCAGTCAGATGAAATATCTTATTAATAAGTGTTGGGTGGGTTTGCTGTGAAATGTTGTACAGATATTCGTGATTCCCAGAAGATCCTCCAAGAACCAAAAATCCCACTGACTTTGGTGATCCTCTGGCTTTTCCTCTGGCACTACCAGCAGACTGACACATTTTGGTTCAGAGTCACTCTTGACAACTATTGGATGGATTTTCATGAAAGTTGGCACAAACAGTGATATTCCCAACAGGATAAATTGGATAACACTTTATAATACAGCCTGCGATTAACCGTATAATTGTGTTGCACGAATCCCGTACCAATAAAACACTTCCCAGTTCCTACTGGTACTTAAATGCCCTGGCAGTCTCAGCTATACTGTATATCTATAAGAGTTTTTTGTTGGTACAGGCCTACTAAATAATTGCCATGAGCAAACAGCAAAAGTATGTGCTTTTATTGTACTTGAACTACAGTACAACTGTACTTGTACTTGCACCTACACTTGGCACCTAAATCGCCTATATGCAGCCTAATACCCTTTAACCTGTTACAACCCCTATAAGTATGTAGTAATACTCCATTGTCCCTCATTATTCCAAGATTTGTAGCCCTTTTCTCCAAGCTTTCTACCCCAAAAACTGTATCCCATGGGTACCAAGTACTTACACAAATCTATTTCCCCTTTTCTCTAAAATGCCCATTTGTTTTTACTATTTTGTTCCCCATAGTCTTGTTTTTCTTCTGCTTAGGGCTGGTCTATATATAATAGATACAATACCAGTGCCCTTAAAGTGATACCGGTACCGAAACCACCCTACTTCACTCCGTTTCCCCGTAAGGTTAACACTCTTCGATCTGTCAGCATTGTTGCCGTTGACACTGCAGGCTGTATTATAAAGTGTTACCATGAATTGTTTGGTGTTTGACTTTTCAATTAAAACTTTCATCCAACTTCCAATTTGGTTTTCTTTAAAACAAGCCTCACACATTGACTGTAGACATATTTTAAATTAAATCAATTCCCTTAATGTGACATTTGAATATGTCAATAAAACTGACAGACTTCTTACATCAGTAACAGGAAAGGTAAATGAGTCCAGCAAATACAGAAGCACAGCCTCTGCTGCAATTTCCTTTGAGAATCTATTTACAGATATTCAATTAGTCATGTATATCTTATGCAAATGTCTTGATTCACTGTGACCTTTTAATATCTCCATGACTGACATGGAGTCACTTTTAGATCGGTAAGAGAGCTCCAATTTATTTCTGTGTGGTGAAATAACTGCTGCCTCGCAGGATGTGTTTGAAGCAAACAGGACGTGATATGTGTTTATTAAAAAAAGTTTAGGACTTTTTAAGCTTTCATTTTTATATTTGAGTGAATGAATAAAAGAATGAAAGACACATGAAGAAGTAGAGACAGGTAGATTTCAGAAACAGCAGTTTTAGCTTGTCTGTCTCTCTCTCTTTCTCTCTCCCTCTCTCTTTCTCTCCATCCAATCTCCAATCACAGTATTTTTTTTCAAATTTGATATTCTCTGTGGAAGACCCGTCAAAACTTTCTTTTCTCCCTGTCTTCCGCAGTATGTTATTCCTCAGGCCTGTTATCACTATGATTGCTGTTTTATTTTCTCATCCCCAAACACTGAGCCGCGACTGAGTTGGTCTTTGGTGAAGTTTCAATGTGGAAAGCAGCTGCAGACACTTTTCTTGACGTGTTTGATTCCTTGTGAATAAAACAGTGGAAGAAATCCATATGAAAAGCAGGAGGGAGCCATCCTTGTGGCAGCTGTATTGGTACAACATGAGTTGTACTGACAGGATGAAGTGATGATATAATCAAAGGTGATAAATGTTTAATCAGCTCCTCTTTTAGAGTTTGGATATTTGGTTGATTTGAGTTAGACACCCCTGCAGACACAAGACACAAATGAAAAGTGATTCTTAAATAAGATGTGTAACACGTGGAATCCTGTTCTTACATGGATATGGATAGAAACGTAAAATATAGGTTTTCAAAGACCTTTACGTACAAAGGAATATGACTTAAGAGGATTACCTCTATTTCCATTAATATTGAGTTAGCCATACCTCATACACTCCTGATCTGAAGCTGTAACATGGCGAACTTGCTAGCAAACAGTTGCCTATTTACACATCCAGCATGTAAAGAGCAACATCAACATTCATTTGGAGTCACGTTTTTGGCTACCTGACATATGTAAGCTCAATATTCACAACACTCATTATAGCTCTGTTTTTGGTCTCCACCAACTGAAAATGAGGCAAATATTAGGCTTGCTGCCGTAGTCAGTGTTACCGGTGTTACACGGTGTTCGGGCACACACCGATTACATTACTTGCATACCGCCCCCACCGTCGTTTTGCTTTTTTTAAATAGAAATAAAACCCATTTAGTTAATTTTCGAGTATCAGTGCCATGTTATCAATATATAGTCAAACGACAGAAACTGAAAGTGTCTGCTTCATACAATGTCTCAGCACAGAGTAGCAGTAGTCAGATATCACACACACGGGACGAGAGAGAGCTGACGGACAAGACGATGGCGGAGGATTTGGCGTCAAAGCGAAAAACAAAAGTATATATGGCTCTTAAGCCTCAACTAGTTGCTAACTGTGTCTGTCTGCCATTTGGTGTTGGAGAGGTAGCGTATAGTGAGTTTGTAGAGCTGAAAGATGTATTAGCTGAAAGATGCTATTAGGCTCAGTAGAGCTGAGGAGAACTGCAGAGTTAGGTGATGACTATCTGCGGGATGGTCACTCCGAGCAACACTTTTCACAGACATGGAGTGTTTCCATCTGTTAAAATAAAAATATTGATTATAGCAGCTTAAAAATTGAAAACCTACAAGAAAAAAATCATTGGGCTCCCTCCTGAAACTGTTCTCTCAGAGCGAGCACTGCTGGTTCTGTCCACCCAGGAAAGTAAGAGCAGTTATTTGCATTCCTCTGGCATCAGAGGTGTAAATCGATCTCTATCTACACAGCTAGAATAAAAACCAGCAGAACTCAGAGTCCTGAGGAGCAGGACTGAAAACCACTGGTCATCAAACCAACAGGCAGCACTGCGGTACTGTTGGATTACAGTAAATGAGTATGAAATATATACATAAAAGCAACAATGACTATTGAAGGCACAATATGCATGCATGTTTTGCATTACCTGAAATACAAAATATATTTTTATTTACCTTGTTGCAGTTAATTCGTTCTATTTTTGAAGATGTCGCCTTGGATCTGAGATATTTTTATGTATATTTTTTCACTATTTTCTGACATTTCATAGACCAAACAATTGGTCATTTTACAGAACTGGGGATTTAACCAGGGCTGTCAATCAATTAAAATATTTAATTGCGATTAATCGCATGATTGTCCATAGTTAATCAAAATGAATCGCAAGTTAATCACACATTTTTTTCCTTAAAGGGAGATTTGTCAAATATTTAATACTCTTATCAACATGGGAGTGGGCAAATATGCTGCTTTATGCAAATGTATGTATATCCATAGAACCCATTTTCATTCACATATCTTGAGGTCAGAGGTCAAGGGACCCCTTTGAAAAATTTAGTGCAAGTTGGAGCGTTATTTAACCTCCTTCCCGACAAGCTAGTATGACATGGTTGGTACCAATGGATTCCTGAAGTTTTTTAGTTTTATACATTTAAAACCTGTTACTTACATTTTTACCTGTTGATAAAGCCTGACCTTTAATTTAAGCAAAAACTAAGCTATAACAGGCTCTATCAGTGTGCAGGCTTTCCTTTTCCTTAACATGCTATTGAGTCACTACTATAGTTCATTTGGTAGCCTTCAGAAGTCACAGCTACTCTCACCGCCTCTGTGCACAGCCAGCCAGCCAGACACAATTCAAAATAGGTTAGGGCCTATGTATAATTTGTGATCATTTGTCAAATTAAACTTGGATGCTGGCTCATCTCACGAGGCCACACATCATCACAGCACATAAGGAATCATTCATCGACGTGTTACTGATTTAACACTGCTGACTGAGGATTGCTGCTCCCAGGAATTCCTCCCTAATTCATGAGGCTAAGAACACACAGACGTAAAGAATGAATGAGACTTAAAAGCTTCTCCGGAGGAACCGAGGAGAGAAACAAGAAAAGGATGAGTATTAAGGGGAACATGTTGAACAGGAAGAGAGAATGATTATAAGTCTGCCATAGCCTTTGAAGCAGGTCTCTGTATCCGAGCTTTGTTCTCAGAGAAAAGACACACGGAAAGAAAAGATCTATCTGTCTTTTCAGTCAGGGAGTTTCTCCATCCTCCTCTGGTTGTTGTTTTCAAACCAGCAATCCAATCAAGATATTGGTGACCCAGCAGTGGCTGTGACGCGTCCCTGCCCAGATGGAATCAAATCTAATACCTCTCTAATGCCTCAGCCTCTGTGTGCGTCCGTACGTGTATGAACTTCACTGTGACTGCACCTCACCCCTGCAAATATCCACGGGTAACCCCGTAGCCGGAGAGGTCACACAGTCATCAGGCAGGATCAGGGTGAAAACAGCTCGGGTCGTATTTATAAAGCTGCTCCGAACCGTACGGCTGATCTGGGGTGCTAGTCAGGTCACATGACCCAATAAATCTCGCTTTAGCTTTAAAGGACAGAGAGAACAAAGCTGGTCACAGGTCAGATTCTGAACGGCTCATAAAAGCTGATTAGGACCTCTGTCTGGGTGGGGCGGGATGGCAAAAACAACAACCTTAAATTCAGTGAGATTAAATTTAAAAAAAATGTATCTCAAAGATATTATTCGTCTACCATATTTTTAGGTTTAGAGATAGAAATCCACACGAGTATGGCTTCCTACAAATTTGCCATTATCCTTAAAGCAGCTATAATCAATATTATTAAAGATGTAGAGTATGACAATGTGAAAGGGGTCGCTCGTAGTGATGAACCTACAGACAATTATCCCTTGAATATGCAGCTTTATGGAGAATAATAGTGAGTTTCAGCTCATTGTTTAGCTGTCTGGCTCGCACCATTGCTGTTTGGGTAATATTGGACTTACAGTACCATCTGTCAGGTGGCCGGAAACACAACTCCAAATGAATGATAATGTTGCTCTCTATCTACTGGATGTGTAAATTAGAGCCCAACCAACATATCGGCCAGGCCGATATATCGGCCAATCTTAGCAGATATATCATAGTGGCGTATATGTCAGCCGATAAATAACAAGAAATTGAAGTACAGAAATTCTATGGTTTGTCCATCAGAGATTAGTAACAGGTATATTTTTCAACTGTAAAATGTAAACTGTAAAATTAATATCTGCCAACATATCATTATTGGATTTTTTTAAACTCTCAAATATTGATAGCATCTTAAAAAATGTATCGGTAGGGTTATGGTATAAATTGTTTGCTAACAAGTTCGCCATATCAACGTAAAAGATGATGACATGTTAATGTTGTGGTGTTCACAATGTGATTCCAGGGACCAACAAAAAAACTGTTTTTGCATTTTTAGGGATATTAACTTTAAAGCAGGAGTAGTAAAGCAAAGTGATAGTGAAAACTGGCCTCAAAAGGACAACAAAAATACTTCTACATGGTATTTTAAAGGTAGAGATAAGTGTGATCTGATCATGCACATATACAGTACGAAGTACAGAGGGAAGAATTCCCAATAAATGGACTGTGATATAGCCATCATCAACACCTCCCACGCTCTGATGTCTAATTACAGATTTCATTATTATTTCTTCTGGCCTCTGTTGCATTCATGCATCACTTTTCAAGAAGATAAAACGCTCACACTTACAGCCGGAGATAAATTCAAAGATTTAGCATCAAATTGACCTTTACAACTCCGACACAGCCCCATGTAAAAACAAATGGACCCATCTGCATTTGCATAATGATTTATAAGTGAGAAGTACAAATCCATTTTTTGCTTAATGTCTGTACAGTGTGGACAAGTTAAACCAGCTTATGCAGCGGCAGAACTAACAATATCTCCGTTCTGTTAGCGAGTGAGCAGCATACAAAATCTGCATCAGCTGTCAGCCAAGTGTATCCAGACGCAACAAGCAACAGCAATCTTCGTGCCTGCGTCTCTCGAGGCATGTAAAAAATTCACTGATCAACAAAACAGCAAGCTTTCTTCTGTGACCTCTTTTCCTTTCAAATGTCAACGACAATAACCCGCTGGTATAACGCAGGAGCTCATACTCCACCCAGCTTATTCTCTCTCTCTCTCTACCTGATCGGGAAATCAGTAAAACACACTTGAGCAATCACACATGCGTGTGCTATGATGGCAGCTTCAATTACGGCACGTAGCGATGTTCTCGAGTCTAGAGGGACTGATTTAATCAATGTAAAATGTCTGACGGCTCTATGAATGTCATGTTACGAACTGGAGGCTACTGACAGAAACGACTTGTCACTCACGCACACACATGCCTGTATTGTACACACACACACACAGGAGGGCAAGCATACCTGTGTGTTCTGCTGTGTGTGTGTGTGTGCAGTGAATGACAAGTCAGTTAACAGGTATATGAAATGGAAAGTGATTGTGCCTCCCTCAGCAGAATACAGAGCAAGGGTTCAGGCTGTACCGTTTGTTTCTGCCTGCAGCAGCACGAATGGACGTCCATTTTTGGGATTATGTTTGGGGAGTTTTCTGAGAATTCTCAACAATAAAATCCATTTTAAGAGATTGAACCCAAAATAGATGAATTGTGATGTTTTTGAAAGGCCAGGCAGCAGGTAACTTGGGTCCATAGTTCTTGTTTGGACACGATGCTATAAAAGGCTTTTGCCCTCTTAAAGTTTGCGGTATTTTAAAGGCCCCACAAATTCATATGATGCTTTTCCTTTTTCTCCATGGATCTCTCCAAAGTATTTTATTTAAGGAGAGAAAGTCTTGACTTTATCTTTCATTTTTTATGATGGGCATAAGGGTGGAATTTCTTTTTTTAAATTTGATGCAGGGCTGCAACTCAAGCTAATTTTCATATAATATTTAAAGAATAGTTTGACCTGTTAGGAAATTTATCACCTTCTTGTCAAGAGATGACTTCGCCAAGTCCGTCTCTAGCTCTCCCGTTAGCTCCGATCTCTTTAAACATTCATGTTCAGCTCCATCGGGGCCGTTTGAATGTATTTAACATAAATGTCAGTATATGGGTGCTCTACAGTTGTAGCGTCGGCCGTTTTGAACATAGAAATGCAAACGATGGCTGGCTTGACCACACGTTACCGTAATGCGATAACGTTTCCTGTCCATGACAGAGTTAGCATGCAGCTTTAGCCATCATGTCTAGCTCTGCTTTTTTCTGGTAATGTGTGAAACTGAAATTGTTTCCATACTTTACTGGATTTGTAGTGTTTACCACTTTGGATTTAATATGTGAGGGTGCAGGTCGTATCCACGTGGAACCTCCGACATTTTCTACTTTTTTCGTTTCGGCCGACTACAGTTTGTTTTGGTTGACGGATACGGAACAGATATGACGTCACGTTACTCAGTCTACAACGATAAAAGCAGTAACTTCCTTTTACCTCCGCATAGACTCAAATGAAGCAAATATATTGATTCTGGCATTCAAAAATCTATTTCAAAATCATAAAATAAAAATATTGCGTTACATAGGTAAATCTATTTTTTTCCCACCGCTACTAATCTCTAATTTTCCAATGAAACTAGAGGCAATGCTGACTGTTAACGAAGTATAACAATTGTGAGGGTACAAGGTGGCAGAGAGGTTTAGATGTGGCTTGTTTGACATGAATATCAAGTAGCCAATTCCTGTTTAAAACTGGATCGATTGTCCTATTAGACTCCAGTTCAAAGCCCTATGAGGATGAGTGTATTGGTTTAAACAATGTTGTATGTCAATAACCCTTCTGATACCTAATAAATGAGTTAACTAACTGGTGCAATGATTCTACGAGCTCTATAATAAGTAATCGATCAGAAAGCTCATGGTAGAAAATATGGATTCATGCAGCTGCAAAATGAAATCATCACACTGTCACTGTTGTCTTGAAACGAGCCAAACACCGTCATTACACAATTGATGCATATAATCATACAGCTTTCATATGAGCTTGCCTGTTAATTCCATTCATTTTTTATATAATAAGCAATCAGTGCAGCTCTCTGTCCCGACCCCCATAGAAAACACCAATCAGGCTCTCCACGTTGCGCTTGCCACCATGGTAACTGGATTAACGAGAGCTGCGGTGCAGTTACTATGGGATGTCGAGATGATAAATGACAGTCTGTCTGGCACCAAATCTGTCTCCTAATCTCGGCTGGAAAACAAAGGGACACGGCTGGGGGACAGCTGACATGAATGAATTTGTGAATGAATGAAAGTGTGTGTGGTGGGGGGGGTATGGGGGGGTATGGGGGGGTATGGGGGGGTTAGGTCAACAACAATGACTTAATAGAAACATTTAGATGCACAACCAAGCAGCGAAACTCTCTCTTTCTCTCACACACACTCACACAAACACACACACACAGAATCCAGGCCGCAGTCTCTCTCTCTCTCTCACCTTGTCAGGTGCTTGGCTCTGGAGGCTGCCCACATCCAATGGAGTGATGAGGGGCACATTCTGAAAGCCGTCCTCCACGCTCACAGGTTTGGCCCCTTTGTCTTGAAGATTACTCCCCAGTTTCACCATCTTTCACCGCCCTTAGATATATTCCCTTTTTATTTCCCTGAAGACTGCTCCTGAATAGAGGAGGTGTTGAGAGAAAAGGATGGTTTTTACCTCACAGCCTCTTTCAGGTCAATGAAACCATGGGCAGACAGGCTATTTGATGGAGAAGGGTATAACAGGAGATTAAATTATTGAGAATGTAACTTAATTGTAGCCTTACAGTACACAATACATGAGTAAATGTTATCAAATTATTATTATTATTTTTACAAAACACTCCAAAAAAAGCACATTTTGTTTGCAATATCTCAGACTATATTTACCATAAACCAAAGAAGGGGAAAACTCAGCCAATTGTCATCTTTCCCACGTTTCTACATCATAAAAACAACAATGTGTATCACCCCCCCAAAAAAGCAGTAAAAAGCATTAACTTACAAGCTGATCGTCCTTGTCCGACCGTCTCCTCTGTGCTGCGGCAGTGTTTGTGTCTGAAGCGCAGATGATGAGGAGCAGGTGAAGCTGGAGGCTGGTGCTGGTGCTGATGCTGCGGTGTCGCTGCTGCTGATGCTGCGGGAAAGCAACGCTGCACCGCCGGAGACGAACTGGATGTCTGGCGGCAGGTTTTCCTCCCAGCAGGCAGCCCAACCCCCCTAATCCAAACACAGCCTCTTCTTCTTCTTCACCGTGCTGCTACAAAGCTACACACCGAGCCTGCTGGTGTTGCCACTAGGGGGATGATTTTTCTTTTTCTTTTTTTTTTTTTTTTTTTCTTCCTTTTGGGAGTCTCGTTTGTTTGACTAAAGTGGAAGCTGAATTAATGCTGCCTTTCAGGGCTCCTTGTAAACTCCTGCACCCGAGCTGACAGGGTGGAAGCATATCCAGTGCATTCATATCTGCAGAATATTTAAAAAAACATTTATAAAATTGTAAATCATGCTGTCAAAATAATAATAATAATAATAATAATAATTATTATTATTATTATTAAAAAATATAAAAAATCATAATAAAAAAAAACATTTTAATAAACGAAATAGGCTAGAGCAGTTTGATGTTGTACATCAATATATATGATAGCTCAAAATTAACCAGAATTAAAATAGAAAACAGTCAGAATGCTTAGAAATGACATACAATTATTGTATTCCCAATCAATAAGGTTAATGATTCCAAATCAATTAAATGTGCCCCATCACATCCCAATGCCTCAGCTATCATAGCAAATTCACAATTCCCCAGCTGTAAATTTGAAGACAGAGAAAAAAATAAATAATAGATGAATTATTTATTATCTCCCACAGTACCTGAAAGCAGCACAGACAGTGTGCCACTCAAATTGGTTCTTTTTGATCATACAGCGCCATCTGGTGGTGAGATGAGTGGCACACACTCAGATTTGAGAGAATCTGTGATAAAATAATCCCCTCTACCTGTGTGTGTGTGTGTGTGTGTGAAATCACTTGAAAGATAGATGCTGAGATGTTTATGTGTTGGGGAAACAGAGAGAGGTTTATTATGAGATAAATTGTTTCTCTGGAGTAATTAGTGGTTATTATGGCACATTTGTCTGATGTGTATAATCATTCATAAAAGCGAATAAGACATCAAATGATGTGCTGAAATACTATACTCAAAAGGCAAGTTAATGCAACATTACAAAAAAAAGATAATTTTGAAAGGTGATCATGTGTCGGAAAGAAATTAAAATAAGATAATCTCTTCACCTTCCTTCTCTATCTCTGTCCCATAACCCTATTATTAAAAAATGAATAGGTGATTACAAATTGACTCTCTACGGTGTTTTTAAAATACAAATCAACTCTAATATTGAGTTAAATTTTACATTCTCAATAGTGTTGTGCTGGTGGTGTTTTGACACTACAGAATAGTGTTGTGTTAACTTAACACTGGCTACTGTTTTAACTGAATTTTAACTATTGAGAGAGTTGCTGCAACTCTGTCATAGTGTTAAGTATTTAACACTTTCAAAAGTGTACTTTTAACTCTATGTAGTGTAGACCAATATAGACACTTTCAAAGTGTTGAATTTCACTCTATAGGTGTTGAATTAACGATTCTGGCGATTTTGCTTTGTTGGTATCCACAGAGAAGCCCATGCTGAAAATGATGTGGCCAGAGTCCATGCAGGTCAATCTCTGGAAGACAGAAGAACCGTGGTGGTATCCTTCCAAATGGCCATCCAGCTCATCCTTTGAACTATATGTAAGTAGGGAACCTCATTGTTCACTGAAAGGCCAATGTGTTAAAGAGCTGTTCCTCTGTTTTATTGTGATTTTTTTGTATATGTTATATTTAATGTGTTGTGATTTTATATGGCTGCTACCTTGGCCAGGTCTCTCTTGTAAAAGGGATTTATGTTCTCAAAAATTAAGCACCAGGAAATAACTAAACCAGAATTTCCTCTAATCGTCACCCAAATCAGCAATGGTGGTTAATGACGGGGTGTTCTTTAATTTCCTCCTTAAAGACATGCAGGTAATACCTCTATCTCAGCCCAGGACATTCCTCTAATGCTCTGCATAGCAAGGCAGGTGATTTAACACTGTACTTCCATATGTTTTGGTACTGCCCTATAGCTATTGAGAATCTTGTTTATGTATAACCTTTGAGTAGATATTAAGCAAGTATCATCGTTGCATTCATATTAGTGGGCGTGGAGCAGATCTGTATTCTGTTAATCCAGCATCCATATCCCTGATAATTACTTACTCATTGGGCTGGGGATACAGAAACCTCCCCTTGGTGCAGCCTGGGAAACGCTGGTTGAATATGATAATAATGCAGTAGGATACAATCTGATGCCACCAGTAGGAAAATCTCTGTATACTTACCTATTCCTATCTGTCTTTTAAATGAACCGCTGGGGACTTTCACCTGAAAGGTAGGCCTCTACTGTCCACGCTTCATTACTCTATCTGAAAGCTGCACATAATGCCAGTAGTAACATCTTACTTCAAATAATTACCCTCAGTTTTTTTTTTAATTGTACTGTAATTATGAAGACCTTTGCTGCTAAATGAAATATAGACCTACCGCCAGCAAATTTACTGACATTTCAATGAGTAATGATCACACTTTCTTGAAGTCACACTTAACAGTGCAAGATGTTACCAGCTGGTGGTGTTACTGAGCCATCAGTCAGTTTGTTCAGTCTTTCCTGGAATTTGAGAAAACAACACATGGCCCAGTCAGCACTGTTGCTTTGAGCAATGGCTTGTTTTTATGGATCCACAAAGTGAATGATGAGTGTGAACATGTGATTTGGGCATGAGGTTTTATTTAATAACCTCCGCCAAGGCCGAAAGCCTAGGAAGGAGGTTATGTTTTCACCGCCGTTGGTTTGTTAGTTTGTTGGTTTGTTGGTTTGTCCGTTTGGAGGATTACTCCAAAAGTCTGCAGTGGATTTGAATGATTTTTTTAAAGGGGTGGGGTGTGGTACAATGAACAATCCATTAGATTTTGGTGGCGATCCGGATCATGATCCAGCTTCGGGAATTTTTTTTAATAACTTTTCATAAAAGTTTCGACATACTACACTATGACATTTTATAATATTTTTCGACACATTATACTATGCCTTTTTATGCAACAATATACTAAGACTTATTTCACTACATTTTTCGACATACTGTACTATGAATTTTTAATGACATTTTTCGACTTACTATACTATGCCTTTTAATGACATACTATACAATGCCTTTTTTCACTACATTTTTTGACATACTATTCTATGACTTTTAATGACATACTATGCCTTTTAATGACATACTATACTATGCCTTTTAATGAAATACTATACTATGACTTTTTTCACTACATTTTTCGAAATGCTATACTATGACTTTTTTTCATGAAAATTTTTTACATACTATACTATGACTTTTTTTTCATGAAAAATTCAACATACTATACTATGACTTTTTAATGACATTTTTCGACTTACGTATGTTGAAAAAAAAACAAGGAAAAGTCATAGTATAGTATGTCAAAAAAAAAAAAAAAAAAGTCATACTATAGCAAGTTGAAAAAAAGTCAGGATCGTATGACGAAAAATAAAAAGTCATTGCATAGTTTGTCAAAAAAAAGTCATACTATAGTATGTCAAAAAAAGCTGCGATAAACTAAAACACCCCAAAAAATCAGCTGTCAGATTAGGAATATCAAACTCACGGCTATTTCCGGAGACGGGCCTCAGCCCTGGTATAAACTCAGAAAACTTGCAATTCCCCATTACATAGACAGTTTAACACCCAGGCGCAAAGGGACCTTTGTATAACGGTTTCAAGCAGCATTCAGTCCGGCGGTCTGTGAGCGTGGTAACGATTGACCTTTTCAATCATTTTTAGATTCTGATAATATACTAGATAGAGTCCCACAACGCTCCCACGCAAAGATTATATTCACACAAACTTGCAGCATACAACCTCTTTGGACAAATTTGCATACTGAAAACAAAATGAGAAATTTGGTACTGTACCTCAGAAAATCGCATTTAAGACTTGATACTTTTTAAGGACCGTAATTTTCGCTGAATTGATTTAACAACTTTTAATACATTTTAAGACCACCTCTGAAATCCTATTTTTTGCTGTGTGCTCCAGGATGTGGTCAGAGGTACAAGGCAGTGAAGCACCACCTTTCAGCTCTTTGTTCAATTACTGTTTGGACTGACTGCTCATGCACTTGGTAATATTACATGAGAGCCAAACTGTGATCACAACACAGACAGATGTGACCATAACAGTTTTAAATGTCCAATGACTTCACATAAATACGCACACCAAGCACATATTTTCATCACAGTTAAGATTTATTTCATTCAACATTTCACATTACAAATATTTAAAAATTATGCATACTGTTATAAATAGTTGGCTGCAAACAATTAAATAACATTAGATTTTTCTTTTTCGTTTCACTAGCACTTCTACAGACCAACTCCTAGAAATATGGACATATCCGTATTACATAACTTAATTAGAAAGGAAAATACAAAAATAGGAACTTATAAAGTGAAATGACAATAAAAATTAAGGTGATATCTTAAGTAAAAAATGCTATTAATAAATACAACAACCTTCCCAAACACAGTTAAAAACTATTGAAATCTTGCCATTAAGTAACATCATTAACAGACAAATATTTAAATATTTATTTTCCTTCAGAAAATGTGAACCATATATTGTGGAGCACAATATAGCAATTAGTAAAAACTAGACACTTTAACATATTAAAAGCTTCACCTCAAAAATATAACAAAAATCTGATCAAAATTATAAAAATCAATTATACATTCCAATTAAAAATATACCAATAAACAGCTAAATACATTGTTGACCTAATAATTACAATGCAATCAATCACAGTAGCTTAAAATAAACAAAATAAGCAAATGAGCACAAAACCTTTAATGTTTTAAAAATAACTTCAATTATTTATATTAGTACAAATAGTTTGATTTCTTTTCTTTTTTACAAACACCAGCATGAAAAGGATTACAATAACAGTAGAAAATGACTGTGAAAAACATATTAACATCTTCTTTAATTAAATGTCTGCAATTAAAAATGGCATTAAAGAATTACATTGCAAAGAGTCTTTATCTGGAAAAAGGTTCAAAAGAAGTATTGCACATAACAACTTGAAGTTAACTTGCAACATTTACCACATTCAAGTCTTTAAGCTCCCCTTCCTCCAGATAGGTCTATATAAGATCACCTCGACAGACAGCGGGGATGAGTTCTCAAGTCTTATTAAAACAGTGTTCTATAAGGATGCTCAAAGTCCTGCACTGCCAAATCGGTTTTTAAAGTTACGTTTCTGTCTTGTTTCTCGTCTTATCTCTCATGTGCATCCTGCAGAGGTCTGCGAATGGGGAAGCGAGGAGATCAACACGTGGGGAGGGGAGAGGGGGAGGGGGGTGAGGTGAGGTGAGAGTGGGTTTGGGGTGTCCTTAACAACTTAATAGTTGAGAAACATTTGGTGCACACCACAACAATTAATTTTAATAGCTAATTCATGTACTTGTCATTTTCTCTTTTTTTTGTCATGCATGCTAAGGATTACAATAGGTGCTAGTTGGCAAGTTCAAGAATATATATATACTTTTTTTGAAATATTAAAATATCTAAACACCAAACATCCATTCTTGTGATACGAGATTCAGCGTTTAAGCGTGAACCGAATTTTGCATTCTCCTTATAATAAGTTATACTCCATCTATGGAGAGGAAACCAAGACAGAAGTTACCATTTTCCAACTAGTATAGCCATGTTTAGAGACATTAACATCGATTTTCAAATTACAACTTTTTTTCTTCTTTTTTTTAATTCTCGCCATGCTGTTATTGTGACCAGATTGACTGGAAATATCTAGTGTACGAAAAGCTAAGAGCAAGAGAGCAATACACTTTGGTCTCTCCCTCTGCAGATGTGAAGTCGCATCAACACAAGTGCGCACTTAGTTGTAAAGTTTCCTCAGCACTGAAATGTATAAAAAGCATAATTGAAAATAATATATATTGAAATCACTCAACTTTTTTTTTTTCTTAAAATGAACATTTCCATATATGCAGATCTCTCAGTAACAAAAGTACAAAAGCTACCTTTCACAATGTGAAAAATTGAGGTATTGCAAAAAGGAGTTTCCCCATTTGTGAAAAATGTGCCTAAAATGACTGTTGGAAAAAAGAAAAAATATTTAGAAAAGTAGTGCATAATAAATGTTTATATGTGCATGACAAAATAATTTAGCTAGAAAACACTGTACCAAAAATCAGCAGGCCATGTATAAAATAATCTTTTTTTTTCATCTCATTTAACAGCAAATTCTTCACAAAGTGTTTTAACTTCTAAAATGCTCACCCACCACACCCACAAAACTAATGTCCAGGGTGCAAAACTGGTGCGACGACACCACGCCGATATGAGGATACGTTTCTCACTAGTGTGTATAATCAAGTTTTCTGTACTAACTCCCTGACATATTTAAATGCTCGGCTAGTAGGTTACCACTGAGTGACTTCAAACGTCAAACAAATGTGAGGATTAGTTTTACTTTTTGCTGTGTGAATGTGCACTTTTACGTTAAACTTTCCGCAGACCTATTTGAGATAAAAAGAACTAGTGCCTACCAGCGTGCACCTCCGTTTTTGAGCTATGAGTGTGAGGCCTTGTGTGTGTGTGTGTGTGTGTGTGTGTGTGTTTGTGTCTGCAAGCCCTGTTGTTTTTTTTCCACTGGTGTTCTAATGTGTTTTGACTGCACTGTCAAATATATATATATATAAATATATCATGTTCAAGGCCAATCTTTGGTTTGCTGGGCTTGACAGTTAAGCAAAACTGGGTAGAAGTGACAGAATTTTAAGAAATATATATGAAAAAAAACATCCTTTGAAGAAAATGAGAAAAAAAGGAAAATAAGAATAAAAAACGAAATAAGAAAATGAGCTACAGTATGACCCACTACTGCACAGCCATCTTTGGTTCCCAAAAAAAGCCACTGGGTACGACTGACTGTTATCAAGAAACAAACTGCATGTGGGTCACAAGTGTGTAGTAGTAGAGCACACTGCAGAGACTATCTTCATTTATGCTTCAAAAACACTGGATGCTGAGTTGGATTAGCTTGGCAGGAGAAAGGATAGAGGGGTTCGCCGAAAGGGCAGATCCCTCCACGACTCAAATGTGTGCTGACGATTGGGAAAATCAGATAAACTTTCGTTGCTTCTTTCATTTAAACGTAGCTGACTCTCAGATGCAAAGTAGAACTTTTTTTCATTAAAGACTTGGGAGAATTGCACAAATGCATTTAAAAAAAAAAACTAACAAAAGGACAGGCATTTTCCCGTTCGATTTTTCCTAGCCCCCGTAGAAACTGCAATAAAAAGGCGGCCGCTTGACCAGCCTTCTCTCGAGGTGTTACCTTAACCTCAGTCCTGAAAGATCCAAACCCTCGCTACTCTCCGTTTAGCTGCTATGCTTAGCAGCAGAGGCCACAGGCAGACACGAGGAGGAGGGGGGGGGGGAGTTGGGCTGGACTTATCTCTTTACCAGTAAGCCTTGTCTGTCTCTCCTGTAGCCTCCCTTAACGCCATACATTCCCCTAATACACTATACTGTACGATGCTCTGCTCTGTCCTCTAGCACAACCCTGGGTTTGATTACAAAAATAAGGAGGTGTTGAAGCAAGTGAGTACAAAAACTGTGCCAGTCACGTCACACTCTGCCCGTTTGCATCACTTCCCTTTGATTTTCTAGTTCTAAGGAAAGGAGAACACGAGCGGGGTGTTTTCTTTCTTTCTTGCTTTTTTTTTTTCTCTCTTTTTTTTAAACTGTATTCGGCACATTAGCAGCTGAGTTTGAGGTATTAGTTTTTGCATGTCAAAATGGAGATCAAAACCCAAATATGTGTTGCTAAAATTTCGTTGCGATTTTTTTTCAAGTAACATCAAAATATTCGTATGACGTTGGAAATCATAAAAAGAGAGGTTTCAAACGTTTAGATATGGGGAGGGGGAAAGAATCGTTCTGCAGTGGGCCCTCTCTGGTCTTCAAAGTTAATTCAAGATTCAGCTTTGGTTAACTACTAAGGGTCTCATATACTGTATCTGCACTCTTTAAAAATTGGAAATAAGTGCACTCTTCTTTAGCAACACCTTTTTCAATTCACATTTGCTCTGGAGCCTCTTGTATCAATAGAGAACTTAATCACACCTCTCAGAAATAAATAGCCAATGATAATGCTGTTTCAACAGCATTTTGCGACTTGGTACAAAATAAAAAAGCAATAGCTCTGCTACAAAAAAGAAGTCAATCAAATGTCAAATGAAGTGTGTTGTTTTGGGGCCTCTTGTATCAAAATTAAAAAATCAAATGTTTAGAAAAAATATGCCAATTGAATAGCAGAGTACCATATCACACCTCAAACTTTCCTATATATGTATTTTTTTTTTTGAGAACTAATAAAAATATTTCAAAAAATCAAACGCATAAATAAAATTATGTTACACATCTTTTTTCCTTGCTGGACATATTTGGATATAATTCCAGTTTTTCTTTTCTATCTTCAAAATATAGATATATATTAACTTAAAAAAAATGAGAAAAAAAGGTTCAGTGAAATTAGAGCAAAAAGGAACCAGCAACAGAAAAGTGCATTTATTTGTACAATGATTTGCGACTCCTGCACTACCTGCCCTCATGCTCCCCTGTTGCCTCTCCCTCTCTCTGTCGTCCACTCAGTTCCAGCGGAAGGAGATGTGACGGGGTCGGTCGCCTCCCTCCTTCACCAGGGGTTTGTGAAACTCTCGTCCGGCGCGCGAGTGGATGGCCGCCCAGCAGTACTCGCAGTAGTACTGCAGACAGGTGACGTTGGCGCAGAAGAACGGTGCAAACTTCCCGCCGCAGCGAGTTCCCTGGCACTCATCGCACAGCTGGTCATCCAGCACGTATGGCTTCACTTCCACCTGCAATCAGAGGTGGGAATCATTTGAATTTAGCGATGTTATTTCTGTGTCTGTATACTGCTGTTCAATTTATACATTCGGTCTCTGCCAGATGTTATTCAGCAAACTTGCAGGAAATGAAACAGATGGCACCTGGAAGGTAGAAAATTGATCTGAAAACATGAAAAACAGTTTGTATACTAAAGGTATTGTTAATTAAAGGAACAGTGTGTAACAATTAGGGGATCTATTAGGTAGGGAAAATGTTTTTGGCATTATTGGGCAAAGATTCCATAATAACCTTTCAGCATATTGTAATTCAAGTGTTCTGAGAGAAAACTAGACTTCTGCACCTCCTCATGGCTCTGATTTCAGGCTTTAAAAAATCTAGCCCGTGACGGGAGACTTTGGCCAATCACAGGTCATTTCAGAGAGCGAGCATTCCTATTGGCTGTTTATTCAACGGAGGCAGCTGTAAATTACTCGCGAACTCCGGTCAAACTAGGCAGCGCTGATCAAATATGAATCAATATTCTGTTACTGTGATGCCTATCCTTTATTATGCGAGAAATAGGCATTACAGTGCTCAGAGACGTCAGGCTCCAGCTCGGCTCTGATTGGTTGTTTTCCTCCGGTCTGTGAAATCTTGCAGATACCATTAGGAGCACCAGAGGACACAGAGGCACATGATTTTTTTCAGATTACCTGTTTCAAGCACTACTATCAGGATATACTGACCATTTTATTGCAATTCTACCCACTGCAACTTTAAGTAACTAAAGAAAACATAGTATAATTACCTGAAAATAAAGAATCATGTTTTCGTTAGCTTAGAATGAGCCGTTTATATCTCCATAGGGAGCGGGTCCTCTTCACGGAGTCCGGCATGTTTCTACAGTAGCCCAGAACAGAAAATCGTAACTTTTCCTGCTTGGGCCGGAGTCGATAACGTTACTCGCTCCGGAGTTAAACCCCATCGTCACTCCACTCAGCCGGCGGGAATCAAGATACAGGAGATCTCTGTTGGTCTTGAGGAGCTGCAGCAAACTGCAACTTCCACTGTACATAGACTCAACATTCTCAGAGCTAAACTAAATCTGAAACACAACTGGCTCTAGATAGGGACATTCAGTTTTTGTGTCAGCCACCATAGTTGTTCTACACGCTTGGCACATGGGAGGAGTTTCAATCTGCAACCTCGCCTCTAGATGTCGCTAAATCCTACACACTGTTCCTTTTAAAGTTATAATCCTTTAGATTTCCAATCAAACCTTTTTTGATACCATTTATGTTCTGTGTTTTTTCAGCAATAGCCAATGTATTATACATTCTGTAATTGCATCTCTAAATAGTAAGCTTTTATTATTAGTGGCGGATTCATTTTAAATATTGCGGTAAGTAATGAAACAAGAGGGACCGGTGACCTGTTGTATGAATAATTGCATGTGACAGGCTCTAAATGTTGAAATTTGTGGATTCACACTCCCATTTCCAGACCATACTGTACACCATTCACTTGCTTTGCACCAGCTGCTCGGTGATGAGGGATTGTGCTATTAGCAAGTGAATGTCACTGAGGCACTCCCGTCTACAAAATTTGCCCAGCAATTATGTAAATGAGAAAGCAGCGTACTATTATTCCAGTATTTCATATCATGATGTTACCTCTCCACAAGATATTTTCTGTTGGGTTTCTGGTCACGTTATTTTGTTCACTCACCTCTATTGTGCAAATGTGAATAATATTTGATTCAATTACAGGCCACTGTGAGCTGTGTGTTGCTGTAATTCCATGGCTGCTGACAACAGAGTGTAAGTCGTTGATAGACTTGGCTTGAAAGTGTAAACGCATCACACAACTGTACACAGTGTGAGTGATTGTAAAGACATAACCTACACAGTTAACTGGTGAGATTCAGAGTGCATTCTGGATAGAAGTTGGTGATTTGAACATACCAGCCAGCGGACAGCTTTTAAAGGGATAGTTTGGGTGTTTTTTAAGTGGGGTTGTATGACGTACTTATCCATAGTAGGTGTGTTACTTATAGTAGATGACGGTCGGCACGCCCACAGAATGGAGAAACAGTACCGACGCAGGAGCAAAGCAATATACTGCTGTGGACGGGGACGGCAGAAAAACGTATTTTAACAACCTAAAGAAAGGCTCAACTAAAAAAAAAAAATCAATATCCGTAAGTGTACGCTATAATTAGAATATTTTCACCGCTTTATCTTGCCGTCAGACAGCCCTTTCCTTCTTTTTTTCCGACGGCGAACTGAACTGAAAGTGAAACTTATCTATGCTCTCTCCAAAGCAAACAGGCTCAGATGACAAAAATGGTAGAAATACGTTTCACTTACAGTTCAGTTAACCGTCAGAAAATATTCAAATTTTTTTAGGTGGGCCTTTCTTTTAGGTGGCTAAAATATGTTTTTCTGCCACCCCCGTCCACAGCAGTACATTGCTTTGCTCCGGTGTCGGTACTCCTGTCTGTTTTTCCAAACTGGTGGCACGTCAACCATCATCTACAGTAAATAATACACCTACTATGGATAAGTACCTCATACAACCCCACTTCAAAACACCTGATCTATCCCTTTAATGTTACTGCAGTGGTGTCATAAAATAATCTGCCATGAGATCTAAAAATCAAAACCCTTAGAAACCTCTGTAAAGGGGCTTCTCGTCGCCACGCAGGTGTCTGAATACCCGGAGTTGTACAACATGGCGCTAGGACAACATGAAGCCTATTTTCATGGTAAATTGTTTACATGACGCCAACCTGGCTTGCACTTCTGCCAGAAAGCTTTTATGACATTATCCAAAGCACCTGCCTGTCATCGCAGCCTCGGACCTTAAAGGCGGCAGCCGCTTTTAAAAACACTGCTTTTTTTAAGGGACCGTCTTCCAAGTAGTTGTGAAAGCAGCTGAACTTCAACATTGCTTCTCAGTAAATACCCTCCACCTGCCTGTAACCGTTTTAATTGAATATTCACTTTATTACTCTGTTATACTGATGAGTATCTGTTCCTTTTATTTATTTTACGTCTCATTGCAACTGTTAACAAGGCATTGCTATAAATAAGCATGTATGCTCATCCAACCTACGCTGTACTGTAGAAATAAAGGTTAAATAAGGAGGAAGAGACATTGTTTATGTTGCATTTCATGTAAGTCTTTTTTATACTTTCACTCTCTGGTACATAGGCAAGTATTGCTACTTGCTTTCTATATACAGTGCTGCTTTTTTCAAAATCTAGTAAGACTTTCTCTCTCACTCAGAAAAGGGGCAAAGGCGAGGAGAGTTTGAGAGAAACAGAACAGGAAGTGAGGTGTGGGGGAGACAAATGAAGAAAGAAGGGGAACCGGAGAGGGGGAGACCAAAAAACACTGAGCTCTCTTTTCTTTCCACTCACCCGTTTATCGATTTCTCCATGCTGCAGCTGTACAAAGCGAGCACTGATAGCAGCAATGTAGCTCTGCTGATTAGAGAAGGCGACCCGCCCTGCTCCCTTGGGGTACTTCAGCTCAGGGTCTGTGTCGATGCCAGCGTAGCAAACCCCGCCATAGAGGCGGTCCATGATCATGGCCAGCTCCACTGCAAAGGGGGGAGGAAAAGAACACATTTAACTAGCCGAACGAAATATTCACAACAACAAGTTTGACACACACAGAAGCAAAAAGGCATGAACACAATCACAAACAGGAACTCGTGCCCATGTAGCCAGTGAACACAAACACCAAGATGATGAGGGTTGTTGATCTGAGAGCTTAAAGCCGTCAACACGGATGGATTAAAGTTCAGCAGAGTTTAATGGGGCAAATGTGAGAGTAGTGTCGGCTGCTAAAATGGCTGCAATACATTCCCAAAAAGTTAATTTACTGTCTTTTGTTAACAAGGGTTGATAAATATGCAAATTGGGGGGAGATAACCTTGCACATTTACGAGGCAGCTTTACTTGTGAAAACATGAAAAACATCAAATGGCAGTTTATTTTTTATATATATGTAAATTTAGACCCAAATATTACACAGGGTCATAAAACATGTGATGCACCACAGGAACTTATGACCTTGGTCATAACCAAAACTACAGCGCAGAAGTCAAAAACACAGCTACCAGCGGTGCAGAAACATGAAAACACATTGTACATAACATTGCTATCAGGATAATATTCTACTACGCACACAGCGTGCCACAGAGGGTACTTCCTGGCGGCACCAGTGTAGGTCAAAGCCCATCTCAGCGGCACAATGCCTCTTTTAGCTCTGCTCTCTTAGCAGGCCTAATGTTTATTATGAAGACGAGCTGATCACATTGCAGCGTCGCACCCAAAAGGAGAATTTTGTTTACAGCTGGCATTTCAAAGAGATTGGGATGAAATGATGCAGGAGAAGTGAAGGATGGCTACTTAGTGTTGTTCATCCATGACTTACGGTATAAACATATGCAGAGATGGATTGAAAATGTATTAAAGGCTTTTGATAAATGACAGAAAATATGGGAATGAGACAATAAACATATGGGATTCAACCTGTATGCATAATACATACTTCAAATGTAAGTGTTGTCATTATAAACGCTCATTTGTTGGTGGAAAAAGAGTCTTAAAGGGCGGGTCCATGTGCTTTCTGTTCCATTTTTTTCAAATGGAAACGTCCAGTCCATTTTTTTTTTTACATTGTATGTATACTCCTGCATTCTGCAAGGTAAAATTACTGCTGTTGTGAATGTAGTCTGGTGGCTTTGAAGAGAGCGATATAACTGCTTCAGTTCCCCGTGGGAAAGGACTGAACTGAAGTCGTAATATTGCGTTCTTCAAAGCTACCAGACCAGACTCCATTCACAAAATAGACATTTTACCTTGCAGGGTACGAGAGTAACTACAGAATGATATAAACACCTAAAAAAAATAATAATAATGATAACCTGTCTTTTAAATCAAAAGAGAAACATAAATGAAGGCTACCTGCACGGAGCGGACGAGGGACACCTCCCACAAAGATGGTTTTCCTCGGGTCCAGAGGCTGAGATCCATCCATCACAAAATCACTGTCATTCAGGTTCCACGGGCGGATCTGGACCTGTCACACACAAAACCAACAGGTTTCAGCGCTAAGCACAGTTTAGAACAAGCTGGTTGTAAAGTCACGTAAAAGTCATGACCGCAAGTGTTTCACTGCAGCAAGAGATGTGAGCAGATGGGCGTGTTTGTGTGTGTGTGTGTGTTCCCACTGACCGGCTTGTCTTTGATGGTGGGGCTGGACACACAGAGGTACAGCTTGCCGTCCTCTTCGATGCAGGCATCGATCAAAGCCTGCACTGAGCTCTCATCCTGGAACAGCAGGAAGGCGTAGCCTACACAAAATACAGCAGGGTTATTCATGCTGCTGGGGACACGATGTATTGACAAAGAGTCATGATGGAATAGAGCGCAATGATTACTCTGACTGAACACGACATTCTACATTCACAGCAGGAAGATGTAAGCTTTTACAAACAGACAGAGAAAAAGACAAACATGGTTACAAAATGCTTCAGATAATAGATAAATACAAAACCAGACTGCACAGATGCACAAATCGGTCTTTTTCTCACACACAGAAACACAAAGACACTGAAGCAATAACTGAAACCTATTTTTGTAGTAATAAATTGGATCAGGAATTTGGTATTGATAAATGGCAAGAAGGTATTACAGCTACTCTAACAAAACCGTAAATAATTGTGAGATGAAACGGCACAGAATGAAGAATTTCACAAACCTTTGGGTGGAAAATAGGATTTGCTCTCCGCTTTGTGAGGCCAGTCCACAAACAGGTGTCCAAAACGCCGGAAACTGGCCGTTATCTCATCTGAAATCAAGCAGACAGAATGCATGCGTCATTTTTCGATGGTGTCTTATGGTATACCTTGCCCTCAAGTTCCCTATCTTCTAAGTTTCCCTCATAACCGAAAGAAATTAAATCCTTTTTAAAAGGTACAGTGTGTAGGATTTGGGGGCATCTAGTGGTGTGGTTGCAGATTGCAACAAACTGATTACCTTTCCTCTCACTCCTCCCTTTCCAAGACTGTGGTAACGTGAGGCGCTGTTCGCCTCACTCAGAGGCTATCCTCACCATAATAATTACTTTCGGAGCAACGGAAGTCAGACGGCGGTTTTGCACTCTGCGGTTCACATTGCCACAGTTTCACAAGCATGTCGGAGAACTACGGTGGCCTTCAGGTTACGTAAAAAGGCAAAAGAGTTAGAGCCAGTGTTTGGAGGAATAAAATGTTACTGCATATTATACCTTTAATGTAACTACTTTACCTTCATCTATGTCCGGGGGCAGTCCTCCCACAAAGACCTTGCGTGAGTAGCGTTCGACGCGCTCTCCGTTCTGGTGTGGAAAGCAGTGTGGAGAGCCCAGGCCTGCAAGACCCTGATCACCACGCTCATCATCAGGGAAACCATCCTCCATGGGAAAGAGAGAGGAGTGGCCTGAGAGGGAGAGAGGGAATAAAAAGGAGGAAAGATTTAGCAGGTCGTTGTTGTCATGGTTATAACCCTAGGGCAGCAGTGACAACTGTACATAAAGTGTACTGTACAGTACAGTTTTCACTGCATTGAATAGTCCACCTGGCGCTGGGCGGAAGGGGAAGAAGCTAAGTATTTTGTTTAGTCTTGATCTAACATCGCTTACCACATAATTTGGGCAAGTTAGTAGCATGCAATGCACTTTACATGGGAAGCATTACAACATATTTCTATTTCCTAGGGCACTGTGTGACTTTAATGCCTCTGCTCTGGTGAGAGTGAAATGTCATGAAAGAGTATGAATGAAGGGTAACATACAGTAGTAGGGGGTCATGTTAAACTAAAACTAATTTTAGAACTGTCAAATTAAAATTAGGAGAAACAAATATAGACATAACCGAAAAAATTGAGAGGTTATGAGTGATGCTTGGCATGGAGATATTGCAGTTTGAAGGTACATATTGGAGTAATTTCCAAAAAGAATTGGGCTGAAAATTAAACAAAAAGTAAGAAATGTACAAAACGTCACTTGATTTACACACAGCCAGCAACTGTAATGTCAATGAAGGACTGAACATGCATGCAGGTTCTCTCTAACAGACACACTTGTCCTCTCAGTGTTTGTGCAAGTGTTGTGGAGACTAAGCCCTGCCTGGCCTATTCCTGCCCCTATACAACCTGACCTGAGCTGCTTTATAAAGATTTATGCAACGGAGTTAGCCTCAGCTTACAGTATGTGCTGTGTGTGAGTGAGGATGTGTCTATAAGTGTGTGTGTGTGCGTGTGTGTCTGTGTGTGTTCGGCCATTTGCCTGGCCATGTGTCTGTGCTTCTGTTTCTAGTGTTTTCAAATCACATACTACACTTTGTGTGAGTCTCTCTGTCTCGTTAACTTTCAGCCAAATGTGACAATAACAGCTATTGTCTGACTTAACAATCTTGTAAAGTGTATGTGAAAATGAGAAAAAAAAAAAAAAAAGGCAAGCAGAGTCAAGCACAATGAGAGAAAGGCACACTAAAAGGATGAAAAGATGCACAAGATCACTTCACAAGATCACTTCACAAGCTCGTGGCAAGGCTCGACACTTAAGACAATCATGCAGACAAAAAACATGTCACGTCACTGTACGGACACAAAGCGCACAGTCATTCAAAAACTTTTTTAGGAGCGTTCATTTAACAACCAACGCCCTATAACCAATAAAATCACGACAGCACTGCTTCAGATCACAAAGTCAGTCAATATACGGAGACCTAGAGAGCTGAATTTATGCTGGAAAAAGTGACATAATATACCCATGATTATATTTTACCTCGTCTCCTGCTATAATTCCTGGCTGCATGTGGAATAAGGACAAATCAAAAAGGAGAGGGTGATTATAAAAGATGCATAATACACACTGTACCAATACAAGTGTCAGGTGCTTCATGACAATGGAGGGATGTTCCCACCCGCCCTGAATGATAATTAACCAGTGGAACTGACACCACACATAACAGCACTACACCATAAAGTTAAAGTACAAGTCTATATTTTGAAGGTCTGTAGACACTTGTCACCTGGCTATTTATACAGTACTTTCAAAATAAAGTTGCATCATTATCAATAAGTGATAAGAGATACAATCCAAAGAAGACAAAGGACAGATCAGGACAACGGTAACAAAGATTATACAAGTCATATAACAATAGAAAAGTAACTCAAGTAAATACAGGCATCAGGATTACGACATTGGACAGTTGAGCAACTTGACTGAAAAGTACAACTGTGTATTATCATGCGCAACAGTGGAGGGAGATTTCCTGCCTTCTAACTGACCCTTCGCTAAGCCCCGCCCTCCCCCGCTGCCACTCTTCAGAAAGAAGAAGCAGACAGAAGCATTTACAATATGTGTTTGGAGGATATATATCAGGATGTCAAACTAATTCAGCAGCGAAAGACATGTTAAAAAGATAAAGACAGAAGCTAAAGCCCACAGATCACAGTGTAAAAGTGAACCACCATCACCTGGTAGACAAGAAATTAAGGAACAACACTGTTCCTGTTCATTGTTACAATTATTACAAAAGCAAAAGCAGCATGTGTATACATACAGTATACCTGAAGTAGCTTGCGTAGCATAGTGCCAAAGCCAGTTAATGATGTGCGAACATACTCTGCTAATGTTAGCTCCATTCATTTTTGCGTAGAAACGTAATGAATTAGAAACCTATATCTCCTTCCAACCTCTCCGGGTAACTAGTATCACTATTACACAACCTTTAACCATGATTAGGCTCTACAAAACCAGCCTGAAAATGAAGAAAATCAGGCGTCAGACCTTGGTCAGAGCTGGCCAATGCTACGCTATGATTGGCCAGTATGCGTTCAAGGGGCGGGACTTAGCGAAGGGTCAATTACGACCAAGAATCCTATTAAAAGGGAAAGAAGAAATTGTCCAAAGGACTGAACCTTGAAGCACACCATCGGTAATCAAGGACTGTGATAAGATAGTAAGATAGTCTAGTAAACCCATAAACGTCTGCATTAGAATTGAACAAGATCATGTACAGCCCTGATAATAACAACAACAGCAGATTCAGTGCAGTCTCACTGACAGAAACAAGACTGAAATTCACCAAGTATGTCACTATAATCCAAGCGTTCCCAGTGGTTTTGTTAAGAGTCTGTTGCTGATACAAGTGCAGAGGAAGCACTATTGTGGCTAACTACGGGGGGAGAGAAATTCTCTTCCACAATAAACCAAATGAAAGTGCCAGAAGTAATAACAGAGCAGCTACCATCAAGTGTTTTCTGGATCTGGCCAGCCATTTCACAATATGTGATTTGCACTCCTACAGTCACGCTTCAGACTTTTACTTCCATTGTTTCCACAATGTAAACACAAGCGGCCAAGGAAGGCAGCAGTGGCACCAAGGAGAGAGTAATGCCACTGTTATGTACGTGCACAGCTATCTGCGTGGGTCGTTGATGATTGTTAAACTTGTGTGACCGTGGCAACCGCAGGAGACGGATCGAGGGAAACAATAGTGTTAACCACTCACTTTTTGAAAGCACCATGGTTTCTTCTAAAACCAGATAGCATTACAAATCTAAGGGCCCAAATAAAATCCACGTATGGCTGTGATGCTGCTTTAAAAAGTGATTTTTCACATTTTAAATAATTCTGTTGGTATGATATGGATATAAAAGGTCACATGGTGCCTTCAAATGAAACTCGTGAGCTCGTATTTACAACAAAATGCTTGGCGTTCAAGTCATTAAGTCGAGAGAAGACAGCTACTAAGAAACTAGCAAGCTAGCAAGTGGGTAACATAATGCAGTAAATGCAAAGACATAATGACAAAGGAAAAAGATGAAGCCGTTGGGAATATCAACATTTCCCTCAGACCTATTATAAAATTACAAAGAAAAACAAACGACTAAAATTACAATATACATTCACTTATTATGCACCGAAAAATTACTTCCAAGGCCTCCGCCATTTCTGACAACGTCAACAAGGAGACAAAGCCATCAGCAACAATAGGAAGTCCCTGGATGCTGTGACCCCATGCTCTCATGAGGAAACAGACACTAAACAGACACAAAATGGCCGCCATATTGCAGTTAAAAGCATGCTAGAAAACATATAATTTGACACCAAGATCACTCAAATCGACCAAGTAGATGAATTTCTATGAGAGAAACCATTCAGGTCAATTGGCGGCCAATCGTTTATATTTGCTCAGTGTCCCCTCTGTAATCATCATGCCAAATGTGGTGCTTGTATCACTATTTGCATGATTTGTCCACTATCCGCTCCACTTATTTGAAGGCACCAACATCGTCTATATTTTTGTTTAATTCATGCCGCAGAAATCAAATTCCATTTCCTGCCTTAAACACATATCTATAACCCATCTAACATGTGCATCACCCCACAATGTGGTCACATGTGTACACAAGCAGATGCTCTTTTTTTACTCATTCAATTTAATACACTCACGGGGACATAATGCTTCTTTGCACAGAGCTGAAGTGAAACAAATTAAAATGTGGACACTGGAGAGATTGACCCATCTAAAAAACTGTAAGGACACGGAGCGAGGATGAGGAAGAAGTGGCCAGAACACACGAGCAAATAATCCTCGGCTCCCTCGCTGGACTTTCCAGCCCAGATGGACATTAACTCTGGGGGGGGGCGAGGTCAAACAGAGCTAGAAAGAGAGAGGACAGAGAGAGAGAGAGAGAGAAACAGGAAAGCAGATTGAAAGAGAGCAGAGAGGGCTATAAAAAGATGTGCGTGCATGTGCCGTGTGAGAGAGAGAGGGAGAAAAATAGATTGGAAGAGATGGAGAAACAAGCTGATAAAACGTTGTGTGGGGGTGAGAGAAAATGAGAGTGAGCGAGAGAGATCAAGAGAATGAGAAATGCAATCTGTGTACGCTTATGAGACAAAAAGAGGGCGAGGGCGAGAGCGAGAGAGAGAGAGAGAGAGAGAGAGAGAGAGAGCTGGTGTGCAACCTCTGAATCCTGCCTATCCGCTTGCACCATCTGTCTCAGGGCTTGATGACAGCTCCCGACCATGTGATCTCACCATGTGACCCATGCGATCTTGTGAAGAAACTACTGGCCCTCTCGTGTTTTACATCCTGGCCCAGGACCAGAAGGCAAAAGCTACAACAACACCATTACACAATGATAAAAGGGAACGAGAGTGTCCAAGGGCAGAGGAGAGGTAGCTGAATATTAAACTGCTGTTCCGGAAAACTGCGGCATGTCAAAGGGATTTTGCTAGATTTTATTCAACCACTGGGGAGAGAGGCGTAGTTGTGTATATACAGTTAACAGGTATTCTTTACTTCTGTGCCATATGAGGAAATTAAATGATTATATATCTTCACAGTATTTTTCAGAAACACAGGGATGAAGGAATATATTTGTAGGAATTATTTAAATAGTAAATTATTTTTAAACTACAGAAGAGCCTCACATTTTGCATCAAAAAGCCTAAAATCAGGGGCATCATAGCGGCCTACTGGTCTTAGAGGAGGCATAATACCACATAACCACAACACCCTGGTTTGCATTCAGCAGGGGACCTTAGTTGCATGTAGACACCTAATATCAAATCCGCAAACCTAAAACCCTACACTCAGAAAGAGACGTTGACAGGACAAGAAAGTTTTGGTGCTAACACACATACAGTATAGCTTGTCCCATGCTAATGCAATGCAATTTCTATCTCATTCTTTCCCTCAATCCATCCACTTATTTCCTGTCAAAAACCACTACGTCCTCTCTCTGTCCATTCATCTTCTTTCATCCATCTTTTTATTTGAGGGATGAAGCGGTATCAACAGTCAAAGGAAAGGAAAGGACACGATCATAGACACCGTGATGTCACCCATATGGTTTGTGGTCTACCCTTTTGAAGCCTCGAGTTCAGCATTTTGTCCGTCGCCATGTTGTTTTTTTGCAACCAGAAGTGACACAAGAGGGTGGAGCTAAGTACAACCGTACGCTGAATGTTTTAGGCGACTAAAAATGTTACAATTAACTTTCATGAACTGAAAACACAGTATGAAAGGATTGAAGTTCTAAGACGAAAACACGGACAACTCCCAGACCGGACAACTCCGTGGTAGTGACCTGTCAATCACAAGGTAGCCACGCCCTAATGCATACCCTGCTTTATGGTCTATTTGACTCTAAATGGGACCATCATTTACTAATCCACTCCCTATGTAGATATAAACGGCTCATTCTAAGCTAACAAAAACACAATGATTCTTATCATCAGGTGATTATACACTAAATAAAACATACTTATTAATATTATATCCCCCTAATTATTACACACTGGTCCTTTAAGGCATTCCCGCATTGGCTTCACTTCTCAGAACCTGGAGTTGCCCCCTGCACCCGACAGACGTTCACAACTAGGTGAAAGGTCATCAACAGAAATGCTTGTTGGTTAAAGCTACTTTTAAGAGGCGAGTGTGTTTATTTCATGTGGACATTTACAAAGCAGACGGGCAACTGAGCAGAAACACTAAACTTTTAGGTTGGATTCAATCCCAGGCAAGCAAGGGCGCACAAAGCTTCAGACGTAAACACTCAAGGTTATCTCACACCGGCCAACTATTTCCACCTGCTGTACTTAGTGTCACCTACACACGGATTCAACAAGACAAAGTGAGAGTCACAAAAGTCACTAAACTGGGTGAATCAAACTTTATAGATGTCCACTTAGCTGGGCGAACCTGACATGATTTATCTGAGGGAGCATACAGGAACTAAAAATGAAATTTTTACTTTATATTTAGCCTGCCAGGTGGGTGCATATTTTCAGATTAATGAGCGATTTTAATTTAGACAGAAGGACAACACCATTACAAACGTTGATAACCTCTAATGAAAAGAATGACAGCTTAACATTTCCTCAATTATGTTTTAAAAGACATCCGATCATTTTCCATGGAATTCGTCAAAAATAACTGTATTACATTTTGCACACAAACTCCTTGTGATTTATGATGTTAATCCCTGATATGTAATGGAAAACCTGAGTAGGATGTCATACGTACCATTGAGGGGCAGAGGGTTGTCTCCTCCTGGATGGGGGAACCCCAGACGACCTGCACAGACACACAAAACAGAAATATTTAACATGATGGGGCTTATTTATGACTAAATGTTAGACACCGAGGGACTTTTAAATCATTAAAGGAAATCCAGAAGTTTTGACGTCATGTCAGTCTAAGGATGAATATTGTTTTATGCTATGATTCGTTGTTCTAAACCAAAATCTCTGTTTCACTAGGTAGTACAAGAGTTTCTATTTTGATGACTGTATGGCCTCCAGATAAGAGCTGCAACAATTAATCGATTAATTGTCAACTATTAAATTAATCGCTAACTATTCTGATAATCGATTCATTGGTTTGAGGGAAAAAAGGGCAAATTCTAGCTTCTTAAATGTGAATACTTTCTGGTTTCTTTACTCCTCTATGACAGTAAACTGGATATCTTTGAGTTGTGGACAAAACAAGACATTTGAGGACGTCGTCTTGGGCTCTGGGAAACACTGATCAACATTTTCCCCAATTTATAGACCAAACTAATCGATTAATCGAGAAAATAATCAACAAATTAATCGACAATGACAAATAATCGTTAGTTGCAGCCCTACTCCAGATAATATCCCATTTTGAGATTTAACAGAAACGCGTCTGTGATAAAGTACAACTCACAAAATGGCAGCCACAAAAATCCCAGACAAACAATGTGAGGAAAAATAGCCCCACTATCAGTTAAGCATGTTGTAATTTGGCTCTGTGAGCGTGATAATGTTCTTGATTATTGCTGCATGTGCAGAGATTTACTTCGCTGATGAGCAATATTTGAACCATTCTGCACACAATGTGGGACGTATTCCAAATGACAGCGCAAAGATTTGGATTGAAAAAGCTGATTTGTAGAGGAGAACATATTGGACATTGGGTGTTTCAGACGGTTCATTAAGAGCAGCTCTGTGCGGCTACAACAGATATGAGAACACTGAGTGTTGCTTTCATATCAGTCTCATTAGAGACTACATCTGTGGGACACCGACCATCTCTCTCCCTCTCATCGACCTCCATTTCCGTATGTGTGCCTCGCTCTCTCTTTTCTCTGAGCCTCATATCATACATTTTACATTGAGCCATTTGCCAGGCCCGTCTCGCACGCGCGCACACACACACACACACAAACACACACACCCGCACCCACGCAAATGCATGTTATGATGCCAAACAAGCTTCAAAGTTATGCAAGGCCCGCTTGCTTCAGAAGGGATAATGAGATGAAAGAGCTGAAATAGTACAACCATTGTTGTACGGGTACGGACCGCCCTGTGATTGGTGCATTCCGATGCCTCGGTCACATGGAAATCTGCAGGCCCCTCCCCCACACCTCGCCTATTGAGCCCCACAGTAACTCAGTAGATGTGGTGCATAAAACAGAACTAGACCACAGAAACCAGGACGGACCACCCGTGGCTTCGGGAGCTACTGTACTACAGACTTCCATACATTCAAGCACATTCATCACATCAAAATACACTCACTCTATAAAACGCTCAGTTTAATTGTAATAAAATTAGAGGTGCCAACCAAAACCAGATTACGCGGACAGGCTCAATTCTTCTAGACTGCACGGCAGAATTCAACAGTTATATCTCCCTCTGTAATTTAGCTTAGTAATATATGTGCCAATAGGTGCACCACCCAAAATCAAAGTCCATCTGAGCACAACCCGTCATATTGGATTTTAAGAGCCTTTAATAGTCTCTGAGGAACAAGTGTGCTGGCACGTAAGCACGCCACATCCCTGTGTGTCTGCAGGGTTCTGTGTGCCCGCTCTGTGAACCTTATTTGCAAGCTGCGTACATGTACAGTGCAGTAACGGTTTAAACACATGCATGCACAAGCACACGCTACACAGTGGTGAGTGTGTGTGTGTGTGTGTGTGTGTGTGTGTGTGTGGTGGTTGAACAGAGGGATCCTTTCTGTCAGTCAGGACAATGCTGGAAGCGATTCAAAGCCACTTCTACTGTAGACATTTTGTCTCGCCTGTTCCCGTGCTTCATCGCGCTCACTTTTGTTCAATATGTTTCTGCTGGGATGAGAGATTTGCGCTCCAGTTTATGTGCATCTAAATGTGCTTGTGTACGCATGCTGTCTGTATTTATTAGCATGTATTTGTGTGCATGCCTGTATGTATGTGACAGAGAGCAGGAGGGAGCAAGGGACAGTTTGGCCCGGAGAAGAGTCGACGCTCACAGAAAGAATACGCTGTAATTATGTTTTTTTCTTTTTACTTTGCCGTGAGGGGGAAAAAGGAAAAGACTCACTTAAGACACTGCTACACTTGGCACAGCAGTGTACAAGCCTGGACTATAATTATGGAAAACAAGGAATAAACAGATTAATATTTTGAAGCAGGCCAAGGGCTACAAACAAAAAAAGAGATAAGGAGTACGGGATGAGATATGGCGTGATGCATCATGTGAAAGCAGTAAAGAATGAGCCGCTTTATAAGGACAAATCTGAAGAGGATGGCTGGAGAAAGATCAGGTCAAATGAGAGGAGAGGAAAGAGAAACATGTTGTGATACGATATATTGGACAAAGCGTAGAATGAATTGAAAACATTGAAGATTCATTCGCTGTATCACAAATAAACTCTGCCAGACAAGTCTCTCTTTCTTCAACAAAGAAACAGAGTTGTGACACAAATAGACAAAGCATTCAACTATTATAAGAAGTTGGGGGTCAACAATACTTCATCATTTTCAAAACCCTGACATGGTTTGATTCCTAATGAAGCGGAAGCTTGTGGAGGTTTTCAATTTTAGAAGAAAAACTTGTTTTGTCTTCAGGTGCCAAGCTCTCGGATCTAATCTAGTCGCAGGAATCTGTGCCAGCATGGCTCGAGCGAAGACACCAAGACATGGCTAATGAGGTAACCTTCCAGTCCTCCTCTCTTAATATTGAGGGAAGATTTACTAAGGTTTGACAGCAGAACATTAGATCACAGCTGGAAGTGGCCGAGCCCAGTGGGTGTGAGGCTGAAATAAATACGAGGTGATAGTTAAGTGTCTGGAGCTCAGAGTTTTCACTCATCTTGTTATTCTGGTAGTGAAACTGGTAGATGTGGGCTTTACTTGGCTGAGCCTTTCTTTGTAGAACATATGGGAATATATACATCCAATAAGATTAAACCAGGGACAAGATGTGCTATGTTTGATTTTCATTTTCTGCACAATAACATTTAACAGGAAAACAACATCTTGTTGCTGGTATTTTGACATTATACTCTTATAGAAACATTAATCAATTTCTGGTACTCAGCCCATTAAGGCCTTTACACACCATTTTTGCAATTAATTTGCACGTCAATATATTTTTTGGAACTGCTGGCAAATATTAGGAGGGAAAAAAGAAAATGTTTTTTTGGAACAAGGTCGATTTTCGGAGCTTTTGCACGGCGAATAAAGGCATCAACCAATCAAGTGCGGAACGGGTTAAGTTTCGACCTATATTTATGAAACAACAACACAAAGGCTCCGTAGTCCGGACCAGAACGTAAAAACTTTACTTTCACTGTCTCTGCTTTCAACCAGCACAGACCAGATCCTCTCCTTCCGTTCTTACCATTCACAATAAAAGCCCTAAATATATAATATTCGCAGGCTATTATTTCTCATTTTCGTGCTGCAATGACGTAAAAAAAAAAAAAGAAAAAAAATAGTTGTGCAGTATTCATTGTCTAGGGTTAGGTCTTGTGATGGTGTGATAAACTACTAAGAAATGTGGTTGACAACTTAAACTCTACACCCAAATCCTTTTAACACCACTAAAGTCTTGACAAATCAAAGGTGTTTCCTTTCAAACAATGGTCATTAGCACAACTACTCCTACGAGCTACTCCCTCTCGAAACCAACACCTAATATTCGCCACAGAACTTCTTGTTAGCTAACTATCTATAATTACTGTCAGTTACGCCCTCTAAAACAATAAACAACACTGGCTCCCTGCTCTATTCAATAATCCATTTCTGGGTTATCATTGACCAATGTTTCCTAACACCATTCAGCCAATAACAGATGTTGCCTAGTCTCTATTAATCAATAATCCAAGTCAGTTAGAGTCTTTTTTCAGCCAATTACAAGTGTTAGCTCCTACTTTGTAATGTAGAGAATATACACTCACTTGCCAGTTTATTAACCAACTAGTTTTAGTTTGGTGTACCTATTCCTACTATTTTGTACACCCCATTTATATCAATGAGGGTTGTCTACTGTAAATAACAGTTAACACCTCTCAGTATAACTTAATACAGTTCAACAGCATCACAAGCTACAGCCTCCAAAACGCTCAACCTTCACTGAGGTAGGATTTATTGCAGGACTGTTGTATTATTAGGGATGCAACGATACAATATCAATATGGGATATCGGGTCGATACTGACTCAAATAGCTGGATCGGGTATTGGTGACAATGGGGCGAATCTATTAAATTGTATGTTTATATACTATACACATTATAGACTGGAATTTCAATTCCTGTTTTGACCAATTTGTTGCAGCATTAAAAAGGTTAACTCTTCAATTGTATTTTTTTACCAAGTTGCTGGTGTACGATTTAAAAAATTTGAGATTTATTTGCAATTAATCACGATTAAATCATGGACAACCATGCGATTAATCGCGATTAAATATTTTAATCGACTGACAGCCCTAATTTATTTGTTTCATTTTGTTTTACAAAGTTAGAAGAGCAATGTTTAAGTCAAGCCTGATGTCGCCTTACACATAAAAGAATGATCCCAGTCACTTCCACAGAGTGAAGCAGACAGCTTATTAGTTAAACACTGGTATCAGATCGGTACTCGGTATCAGCCGATACCCAAAGCTCAGAATCGCTATCGGGCCTGAAAAAATCTGATCGGTGCATCCCTAATTATTATACTGCATTAGTTTTAGCTAGGTGTACCAAATAAACTGGCAACTGAGTGTTAGCACGTGTGTAAAAATGCACAACAGTAATCATAAAATCCATATAATCCATATCCAGCAATACAGGAATTTATCCAGAAATGAATCAGATGATCTCTTTAAAAGGTGCAAAGGTACACGTTTAGCCTACATCAGTTTCACTGTTAGATAACAAGCCAAATATTTGCTTTTCACACTTTTACTGGCAATATGTGGAAAATATGTTCATCGTGATTTGACTTGACGTTATTAGATAAACACCCACAACTTCACACTCCAGGTAACAGTAACATGCATTTGTGTCTATGACAAATGTGCCAGACTATTTGGACAGAAACAACTGTACAACATTGTGTTAAGAAAATTGCTATCATCCTTCAAAATGGGAGGCTCTGCAGCTGTGATCATTAGAAACTAATGATGGCCAACAACTTCAGTTCAGATCAGTGGGAGGCCTTCCATCTCTCTCACAAATCCCCTCTTAAATACAAAGCCTAAGCTTCCATCAGCCCTGTGTTCTCTCTGCGTCTCCTTCTCAAACGGCATGAGAAAAAGAGGTCAGACTCACTGCATTGAAAGTGAGAAAACCTTTTTTTGTTTTTTAATTCAGAGTGGGAAGGAGAGGAAGAGGAACAGGAACACAGAGGTGTGAGTTGACCTCTCATATTGTTGTTGATCATAACACTAAAAGACGACACAATGTCTAGACATCTGATCTGAGGAGGAAGTGAAACTCCTCTGCTAAGGATTGGTGTTAAATTGTGAATAAGTGTGTGTGAGCAGTTATCACCTCTAACTTGTAGTGCAACACTCTTACCGGATGCTTGGCCAATGAGATACAATCATGACATGCACTTATTGTTATCTTTATCAGATATGTTTGATGTTAATTAGGGCTGTCAAAGTTAACGCGATAATAACACATTAACCATTGGTACCAACCAAGTTATACTAACTTGTCGTGAAGGAGGTTAAATAACGTGACAAACTTACGCTACATTTTGGCGTGTAAAAACCGTCATGGCCATTTTTAAAGGGGTCCCTTGACCTCTGACCTCAAGATATGTGAATGAAAATGGGTTCTATGGGTACCCATGAGTCTCCCCTTTACCCACATGCCCATTTTATGATAATCACATGCAGTTGACACATGCCATGGGTAAATATTGTGCGCTAGCCATGTATGAAATATGACTCACATGTGAGCTAAAAATACACCTAGAGAAGGACAGCTAAAGTGGGAAAATACACTCGTGGGTTACACACTCACGTCGTTCATTTCCTATCAAAAACTACATATGAATCATCAGAATTAATAAAATCCAAAGATATTTTTGTTTCATCTACGGCATGTCATTATGTTAGCTTCTGTGTACTGCGTCTCTGCGGTTCACAGGAGTATAAAATGTAAATGGTAGTATTGCTAGTTGTCTGCTTAGTGTTTCATGTTCTTGATTGACATCTTCACCTTTCAGGGTGTCCTGCTCGGCCCTCATGATGTCGATCAGGGAGCTCTCCAGCGTGTTCATGTTGAAGCTGTCAAATGACCTGGTGCGTTCCTAAAGAGAGGAGAGAAAGAGGAGAAACACCATTAACTTTTATTTTTCACTGCTACAAAGATATGCAGTTTTTACAGTAGGCTTGTCGCGGTAGTCACGAGAGAGAGTTGACAGGCCGAGAGATGGCAGAAAATGTCCGGTGTAATCGGAGCAACTGGAACAATTAGATTTATCTTTATCTTTTAATGTAATATTGCCTCAATTAACCCAAACTGGACAAAGAGCACACACACAAGACAAGGAGACGGCATTCATCTTCATTTACACCAGAAAATATACTGTAAAATATACCCTTCACACTTCAAAAACAACCCAAACACTCGGGACAAAGGTAAGCTATTAATTCCCAGTTTTCCATGTTATCTGTGAAGGCTTTCCCCTTCATTCTTGCTTTAGCCCTTGGCCCTTTTAACCCTGCTTACTTCTGAAAATACATAAGACATGATGTCTTGCTTAATTTCAATTCATACTTCTTTCTACCTTGCTTTCACTAATTCCAATACCAAGATTTTATGAGGACTCAAATGCATGATGGACTCTTAATTTAAGATTCTGCCACTTTTGGAGAGTATTGGCCTAAATAGCGGGAGTGACAAACAAAACAAATTAGGAGTGAGCCCTAGTTTCACATAAGGGGAATCTCAAGTGACTCACTAATATATTCTGCAAACTGATGTAAAAACTGGGATAAAAAGAAGTTGGATAAGTTGTTTTTTTCTTCTGCTTGAATATTCTAGGCCTCCTATTTTGGGTTTTCTAGCCACCAAACAGGAGCTCAGAGACATCTGTATGGCGCAGGTGTGTGAACCAATTGAGCGACACAAGGATTATTATGAGACACTCCTTTGTTGATTAAATGTCAGCATTTAATTTGTGTTTGTCTTATTGTTTGTGATGAGATTATATTGGTTTTTTTTAAAGCCTAACCACAATGCCCCTCTTCGTGTGGTTACTGTGTGTTTAACTGCTGCGTTACTTGCAAATTTAACTGACTAACTAACTGAGCTATAAATTCACTCATTCAATGAGGCAGCATAATGGAAGTCAACAGTAAAACAACAAGCAGTAGAACGAAGAAGCAGGAGCCGAGCCAATCCTTGAGCGAAAGCTTTGTCACCTACAAACAAGGGCATCCTTGGCATACCGACCATACTGGAAATGTTTGTATGCACCAAACACAAAACGAACACCGCACAATGTGTGTACACAAAATAAGCACACATGTTGAAAACATGTGCCCCTAAACACACATATGCTCCAAGTGCCGTGCTGATAAGGCTTCTGTTTTGACTCCACCTCAGCCAAACAAAATATGCAGCCTTTGACAACAACTTGTTAACAAACTCTGATGAACTCTTTTGGCTTCCTTCTATCCAAAACAACCGCAGTCGCTGCTGCTGAAAAACCACAGTATGAAATTCATATCCTCCTTGTTTACATTTACAGTTGGTGCCAAATGTCCCCACCACAACATCACGCGACCAATTGTCTCATTCCTTCCTCTGTCTCTTCCCCATTTTTTCCAGTTATTCTCCAATGCCACCTTAAAAGCAGAAATACCTTTAAAAAAGTTTTTTCTATTCCTCATTTATGCGTCAGAGCTCTCACACTACATAGAGCCAATGACTCCTCTGGCTACAAGTTGTTCAATACACTGAACATCGTGACTGAAGTGTTTAGTCATGATTATTTTTTTCTTTTTCTTGTCTGGTCACGACTGAAATAAACTTTTTTTCCTTTCTGCATCACATCCATTGTATCAACCACTTGGTTATGTTAAAAAAAAAAAAAAAACTTAAGAAGCTTATATAACATCAGTCGTAGAAACCACAGATGCTGTCAAAACAATACTGTAAGCCAGGCTTTAGCATTTGATGCAAACACAGTGATGTATATGCAGTACAGTGTTTGTAAAACACACACGTGAGCAATGTAACACCTGTGTAAAAGTATTTAACACAGGGACAGGGAGAAGGAGAGCCTGATGGACTATGAAGATACATGCTTGTAAAGTAGCAATGCCAGAATGCATCTCTCAAGCTCAGTTTTTGCTACGAGATTTAAGTCTGGATAACATCCGCTTATAGTTGATCGAGGCTGACGAAACGCTGACAGACCAACCAAGGAACTGTGAATTTTTAGATGTCGACATGACTCTCAACTTACAAAACAAGTGAACAGTAAGGTTTTAGAGATAATACTAAGCAGGTATAGTTGTTTCGATACCGATACCAGTACTGGAAATGCGTCCGATAATGCCCAAAATTCTGTATCCGCAAGTACGCCAGTCTATGCACCGATCAGATACCATCATTTATTAAAACAGAAAAAAAAAAAACTTGTTTAACCGGAAATCTAGTTTGTCACGTGACAATACGAAACAAAAACAGTGCAGTGCTAGTGAAGAATGTAGCCGTAACAGTAGTCAGAGCGAGGAAAATGTTAGCCATTTGGCAATATTTCACAGTGGAAAATCCAACAAGTAAAACGGCGATATGTACAGTATATAAGGCTTCTGTTTTGAGGGGTGGCAGCACCGTAGTAGGGCGTGTGAATATTGCACGCCGCAGGACAAAATTAACACACAGACTGTCCACTGAGGAGACCGCTAAGAGAATGTGGAGTTGTTATTTATTCCTAGCTTCATTTATCAATGTTCTTTGTAACTGACAAAGTGAATAATAAAAGGAAGTTCTTTTGCATTCATTCCCTGTATGTATTTGTTCATGTTTTACAAAGGGTTTAACCTGAGCCAGGCCTTACAACAAAGATAGCAATCATATCACATCCATACATGGTCAGTAGTAAACAGCTGTTAAATTGTTAATTGTAATAATAACTATATATAATTTGTTATGTTGCTGTAAGGGATCAGTACTGTGTATCGGCCGATACCACAAGTTCAGGTATCGGAATCAGTATCGGGAAGGAAAAAATGGTATCAGAACATCTCTAGTAAGCAGGTGTAGCAACAGTTTAAATTAAGGTCTGATTGAGGTCTATTTTACAGCCGACCTTCTTGAAATCACATCTGTCTCAAGCTAGCAGAATGTGAAAAGTGGCAATTAAAAATAACACATTAACATTAAACAATACGAGCAAAGCCTGACATTTTGTGAAAGCCTGTTAATTAAAGTGAGCAATGAGAAGTCAAAAGAAAATCTACAATTCTGACAAAATAATACATCATTGAATGTGCGGCTTTATGTCAAATTCACCTCTTCTGAAAAGTCTGAAAGACATCAACACTGCGTGATCAGCTCTGCCCTCGGCCTGACTGATGATGGACGGGGCCTTGCACAACAACAATTACCCAACGTGTCTGTCAACCTGTAAGTAACCTATCTGCACAATCATTCACTCTTTCTATTCACTGTTTTGTCTTACCAATAAACGCATCTACGCATAACCTATCTATTATAAGTACTCACTTATCCAGCAACCGGGTCACACCCTTGCTACAAACATTAGGGCCAATGTCTGTGGAGAGAACGATCTGAAAGCAGAACCACCTTGGGAAGAAAAGCTTACAGCATACTTTGTTACGCCATGAACTCCACAGGAGTCAAATGCTAAAGGGTTCAGAAAAACAGGGCCTGCGTCAGTGAACCATATGACCAAGGGTTGGGGCAGGCAGCTCCCTTTTTCATCTACTGTCTGGTGTCTGCACTGGCTCCCAAAATCTAACCCAATAGCTACTTTTACTATCCGATCAGCCAAAGAGCGTGGTTGCATGTCTGGCACACACACATAGCCAAAAATCTCCAGCTGTAGCCAACATTTTACCAGCATTTTGGCTGGTGTAGATTTCCCACACTGACTGCAGAAACATACTAACACAGAGATGACATTGTAGAAGAACACACCCAGTGCACACTCTCTCCCTCAAAACAAATATCAACACAGGGATATAGGCCAGACTAGGTTGACTATTTTCTCATATCCGCCTCGGTATCTTATGTGGACTTAGGCTATTGCTTTAGGTCAAATAAACCAAACATTCAAAGACAAGGGAAGCAAAAAACAAGTGAAGGACTGGTTACTGTGGGAAGTACACAACACAACTAGTGAGTATATCGGAGGCAAGCACATAAACAGATCACCCAAGACAAACACAGATAGATATAGCAGCAGAGTGCAATATTTCTGGTATCTGCTGCATTTCAGTAAGCAGGAGCTTTTTGCTGCTTTTCTGTTTTAACAGCTTCATTGGGTGTCATTATTCTTTATAGTACCATCAGACATGCCCACTTTATGATAATCACATGCAGTTTTGGGGCAAGTCATAGTCAAGTCAGCAGACTGACACACTGACAGCTGTTGTTGCCTGTTGGGCTTCAGTTTGACATGTTATCATTTGAGCATATTTTTTAAGCTAAATGCAGTACCTGTGAGGGTTTCTGGACAATATTTATCATTGTTTTGTGGTATTAATTGATTCCCAATAATAAACATATACACACATTTACATAAAGCAGCATATTTGTCCACTCCCATGTTGATAAGAGTATTAAATACATGACAAATCTCCCTTTAAGGTACATTTTGAACAGATGAAAAATTAATTTTTGTCCGATTAATCATGGACAATCGTGCGATTAAATATTTCAATCGATTGACAGCCTTAGTACAGATATATTTTGGCTGACGTAGTACAGCAAGGTAATCCAGTTATAATGTTTCAGGAGAATAGGAATTCATTTTGTGGCTGATATGGACTCAGTATGGCGGACATGAGGCCTGGCTGGTGCTCTGCAGTTGCTAAGCATTAGCCTGGAGAGGTGCAGAGGGTGATTAATCATCACATTCGTGCATCCTTCTCTCTCTCTCAACAACTGGCCAGCTGACCAGCAAAGTACTCATCCCTGACAGATTGCAGGGCGTGCACAAATACACACACACACACACACAGTCATGGTCACTCACACAAACAGATTAGCTGCAAGCAAGACACACATCATTTACAGTGCAGTCCACCTCGTACGTATCTATGAAAGCTTGCCCATACTAACCCAAGGCCATGGGTATAAACATAGAGGACATTGCAGCAGTACATACTGTATTATTTGTGGGCAAGAGTGAAATATAGCCCAGTATACGTGGGTAAGCAAAAAAATAGAAGCTAAATGGATCAAAACGACGACACACAGCCCTTTTTTACAGTGACTGTCAATAAAACCTGCATGATGGATCGATTTGCATTATACAGCGTGGCAAAGTGCTTCTACTGAGCCCTGTCGCCATTTTTGAATGTTTGACCCTGGATCAACAAATGCGTACTGAACTGATCTAAAAGTACCGGGATTAAACAAGTAGTGAATGCGTCATCAAATTTGAAATGATCACTTTGAAACGAGGCAGTGTGTGCTCAGTGGATCAGAGAATGTGCACACATAAAAAGAAATCCTGTGTTGGCATTGTGGGAGGCATGAGCTCTGAACTCAATTACCATGACCTGTAGGTTCATTTATCCATGTTTTATAGTAGGGATGCACTTTTTCAGTCCCGATACGGATACCAATATCTGGGCTTTGGGTATCGGCCTTTACAGAGTACCGATCTGATACCGGTGTTTTATTAAATCAGCTGTATGCCTCACTGTGTGGAAGGGACTGGGATCATTCTTTTACAGTATGTGTAAAGCATCAGGCTTGACTTAAACATTGCTTTCCTAACTTTGTAAAAGAAATCGTAACAAATACATAGATACAAATTTAGTGAATTGATATTTATTTCTAAAATAATAAATTGTACACCAACAAATTGGCAAAAAAAATCTTTTAAAATTAACAGTAATTACAATTCAGGTGTAAACCTTTTTAATGCAGCGATAAATTGGTCAAAACTTAAACAGGAATTAAAACTCCGGTATATAATGTCTAACAGATATAAAGATAGAATTGAATTTAATAGATCGGCTCCCTTGTCAACGATACCCGATCCAGCTATTTGAGTCGGTATCTGCCCGATATCTGATCAGGTATCGGTGCATCCCTATTTTATAGTCAAACATTCTAGTCAACGTAAAGTACATACATTTAGTCTGCATGAATTAATTTCTTCCTGTATGGAGTAAGACCTACACTGTGTTCTCATACAAACAGCTCATCAGCAACCGTTTTCATACTTTTTTTTTTATCATTTTAGTTTTTTTTAAAGCAAAAATGCCAAACATTTGATTGTTCTAGCTTCCCAAGTGTGAGGATTTGCTGAATTTCTTTGTCCTCACATTATTTTAAACTGAATATCTTTGGGTTTTCAACTGCTGGTTCGACAAAACTAGACAATTTGATGACGTGAACTTGGGCTTTAAGAAATTGTGGTGGCCATTTTTCTCTCTTTCTGATGTTTTATAGACTAAATGATTAATCAAGAAAATAATTTAGTCAGATTAAATGGTAAATGGATGGACAAACGCTTTAATTTCAATTTCAATTCAATTTGTACCTAGACGTTGCCATAACAGTGTCCCAGCTTGTTGCTCACTTCACATGCACCAACAGCTGTCACACATCAACGATAATCTATACAAACCCCCCACATAAAAACTCACAAAATGAAACAATTTAAAGCTGCATTTGTTTAACTGTAAAGTGAAAAAAAAGGATTGAAATAACAAAGTGTATCAGATTGCTTGCAAAGTGACGCAGCCTCTCAACTCTTGACAGGTTTTAATGACAAATCTGGACGTAAAGAATGATTAAATACTGCATGCTGTGGGTGATTAACTACAACATTAATCTTCCATGTCACCTGCCTGTTAATGAAAAATGGAAGTTGAGAGAGGAAGGAAGAGTGGAAAAAGTAAAGGATAAGAATAAATGGGTGCAGTAAGGCTGGGCAATATGGAGAAAATCAAGTATCATGACATTTTTTATGAAATACCTCAATAATCGATATTCTGCGATATTGTAGGATTGACCATTCATGCTTGTACAACATATTTACACAATGATATTTTTGATAAATATATCTATAAACAGCTAGAACAGTTTGGTAAGTTCAAAAAATGACATCCCTTCACTGTAATGCAGCCTTTAAAACTAGTTAAAGACACACTTAAGCCATATTACAATATTCAAAATCTAAGACGTTATCTCATCTCATATCACAATATTGATATCATTCTGATATATTGCCCTGCCCTATGGTGCAGTATGATTTTTCGGTTTTCGGATGTGTGAAAATATTTCGACATCCCCCTCACATTCATTTGTGGAAAGGCTGATGTTTTTTCCCCTTATTTTTTGTGCATCCAATCACAAACCCCCAAGACAACAGAGAGAAAGAGAGAGAGAGAGAGAGAGAGAGAGAGAGAGAGAGAGAGGAAGCCCAAAGCAAAGAAGGGAAGGGGAAAATGGCAGATGAAAGAAAGGGGATGATGGAGAGAGGGAGAGCGAGTAGTGAGGTAAGGCAAAGTAAAAAAGAGAAGAAAGGAGGGCAGGAAAGGGAAGCAGGTTGAGCTTTTGATGCTTGCGATTATGTTTCTTCCTGGTCAAAGTATTTCAAAGGCCTGCTGTGACATTAAATACCCCCAACTGTCAAAAACAACCTATTACCCAGTGTTAGCTGAATGGCGTGTGTGTGTGTGTGTGTGTGTGTGCATTTAAGGTGCAACAGGGTGACAGAGGCAGGGGTTCCAGCAGTATTTGCTCTGCTCGGGGATTAGACTGAACTGACGCCTTTGTATGCAATGAGCTAGGGCTAGGCTAAATACAATATGACACTTCCGCGTAGACTCTGCTTTGTCCTCTTCCTTTGTTAAGACACATGTGCAGAAGACATAGGCCAGGGACTAATTAGGGCTCATGCACTCATGGGCATGTGCTCATACACACACACGCACACGCACACACACACATACACATACACACAAGCTCTCTTTCTTCCTGTTTCAGAGTGTCTGTCAAGGGTGTGAGAAGGGCACAATGAGGCTGTATGAGCAGCAGAGTTATGCGCTTGCCAGCACGGCTCAGCCCGCTCATTAGTCTAAAAAACATTTCTCTCATTTAACACCAGTGTCACAAGGACCAGAGGTAATGGCTGAAACCTCTACAGCTTGAGGACTCGGAGTTTTTGTTTGTAGACACGCACGCAAGAGAATTAGCATGCACACATGAATAAGGGGAGGAAGGCTACCCTGCTTCAAAGTAAACCCGTCAGCCTCAACATGATCCTGTCTTCATCATGGAAGTGTCATGTCAAACACAGCACGCACTGACGACCACTGTGTGACTTCTGATACTTGAGGTCATGTCGATTAAATGGCCTTTCAAACAACCAGAGGTTAAAAAGGATGCAGAAAGCTCAGGTCAAAACAACAGGTGCTCATCATTTGTTTCAAGAGGTAATTTAATAATGTACCTTCATATAACAGCACTGCGTAAGGCTGCGGTGTATCTAAGCTACACAAACAGTGAGGAGGGAGCTGTAACCAACAGTTACCCAGGTAGCTTACTGAGACAATATCCTGTCCTGGCTTACTCGCCTTCAGGCCCTGCAGGTCTTGATCTGGTCACAGGCCAAATTTACCAATCTGAATGAGCCCAGTACACCTGACACGGCAGCAGGCCTCTGACCTTGAATTTCACAGGTCGAGGAATTAGGGAGCAAGGAAAGAGAGGAAGAGTTTGCATGGATTATATCCAGGTGCTCCGGTTTCCTCCAACAATCCAAAGAGTTTAGGTGAATTAGCAGCTTTAAAATTGCCAGGGCTGTCAAAGTTAACACGATATTAACGCGTTAACGCAGATTTGTTTTAACGCAATCAATATTCCCGAGGTTGTAGCAGGCTTAGTTTTAAAGCTAGAGTGACAATATTGGCATCATACAAAGCTAGACTAAACCTAAGGAATCCATTGGTATCTACCATGTCATGCTGGCTTGTCGCAAAAGAGGTTAAATATCATTCGAAACTTGTGCTACATTGTGGCGAGGAAAAACTGGCATGGCCATTTTCAAAGGGGCCCCTTGACCTCTGACCTCAAGATATGTGAATGAAAATGGGTTCTATGGGTACCCACGAGTCTCCCCTTTACAGTCATGCCCACTTTATGATAATCACATGCAGTTTTGGGGCAAGTCATAGTCAAGTCAGCACACTGACAGCTGTTGTTGCCTGTTGGGCATATTTTTTTATGCTAAATGCAGTACCTGTGAGGGTTTCTGGACAATATTTGTCATTGTTTTGTGTTGTTAATTGATTTCCAGTAATAAATATATACATACATTTGCATAAGGCAAGCATATTTGCCCACTCCCATGTTAATAAAAGCATTAAATACTTGACAAATCTCCCTTTAAGGTACATTTTGAACAGATAAAAAATGTGATTAATCGTGATACATCATGGACAATCATGCGATTAATCAGGATTAAATATTTTAATCGATCGACCACCCAAAAAATTGCCCACTGGTGTGAATGTGAGCGTGAATGGTCTCTATGCGTCTGCCCTGTGATTTGACTGACTGGCGACATGTCCATGGTGTACCCCGCCTCTCGCCCAATGTCAGCTGGGATTGGCTCCAGTCCACCCGCTACCCTCAACGATAAGCAGGTATAGCTGATGGATGGATGGAAAGGAATAAAAGCCATAGAGAAGAAAAAGAAAAGCAAGGAAGGTTTTCCTGGCATTTAAAAACATACACATTTCTGGCCAGAGGCTAGTTACTAGCTGACCAGTGTATTAGCAGTTAGTGTGCCTGGCCTCGAGCCCATCCCAAATATTAAAGCTGCTCTAATACAGCAGTAGCCCTGCCTGCTGCAGCAACAGCCACAGTACTGGAACATTTTCTCCCTGTGTGCCATGGCGCTGCACACCACTTAGGATAAAATATCCATCAAATGGCATATGGCCTTACTCTCAAATTGCATCTACACATTTGCTCATATACACACAAATGAATGTCATGGCCTGAGGCAATTACAAGATAATGCAAAACTCTGGGAATGTGGGCAGAGAGGAAGAGAGGGATCTTTGCTTTAGCAGCTAGCTGTTGTAACATACCTCACCAGTGACATATTCCGTTTCAATGTGTGTTCCTATCTACTGAATAAGCATCTAACTGCAAATGTTACAGAAGTGCTACTTTATGGGAGTAAGCTATCTGCATTGTCTCTGTAGAACTGTGTGTTACAAACATATCTAATCCAAAAGTGTACAAAGAAACTGATGTTGTGATGAACTACATTTGACTGTACACAAGCAGAAAAAAAATGGGAATGCGTTGTGTCGGTGCTAAAATGGAGACAGTTGGAGAGGGCTTATAGTGGAACAGTGTGACAACAGTTCCTCACGGGGTCTGTTTAGTTCAGAGTTACAGGAGCTACTGTATTTCAATTACAACACCCGGGGGGTGTCTTGTGTAAGGCAACATGTGTCATCAGTCATCTGAACAGTGCGTGTTCTCGACAAAGCCTTGACAAAACCAGTACAGTTTTTTAAAAAGCAAAACAAAGCTATCGATCTAACGGTTTCGGCTACTGCAATCAGCAAAGGCAATAAAATGGGAGTGAATGAAAATGAAATGGCCTACAGATCTTAAAAACGCCGATGAATAAACCTGACAGTTGGCTGCTTGTGTAATAATGCAACAGTGGTTTCTATAGTGACGGCTTCAACGCTGCAACTTGATCTATACGCTCACACCAAAATGACACATTTTCCAATTCAACTACAGGGGTGGTGGAACAGTACCATCAGTTTACGGTTCAGGAAAACACACGATATGTGGTTCATAATTTGATATACTTGCAATATTCTTTTACACGCACGTCACACAGAGAGACAATACTTGTTGAGACAGCAAATATCTCTGCTGTGAGACGGGGAACTCGTCCATTGTATATCAACTCAGACCTATCACTTACAAATCCAATAGTTTAAAAGGTGTCAAATCATCATTTCTTAACATATTTCTTTCTAATCTAGAACTATATTATCAATTCCTTGTCCTTTGTAAATTGGTTCTACTTACATAATCAGTCTCACAGACACACACGGTAAGGCCATTCTGTGCCCATCCTCCATCTGCCCTTGCAGTATCAAGAGGCCAGAAGGACAATGCTACTTCGGCTGAGCTGATTCAACCACAACGAAGAGCAACATACTGCGGCCAAAGTAATGCAAGCTTTAGCTTAAATCCGACATGGGGACGCAACAGGAGGGACTCTCCACTGCTCAAAATGGACGCAGAAACACAATTCTGGTAGAAAGAGAGTTTGCTAAACAGAGTGAGATGCTAGTCGCATCGATTCCCTTTTTATGCAGCATCTACCACCATTTACTGTTGCTAAGTATTTGTAAATTTTCATTTGTAACAGTCAATTTTACCACAATATGACTCCGTAATATTAACAAGGATTAGGCCCTAATAAGTTGAAACAGGCCAGATATGAACCTGACCCATGACTACCTACAGCAATTAAGCTGTTAGCTTATGGTAAATTGCTGCTCGGAGGTAAGCTTTGCTACTTATTCAGCAAAAAAACATGTCAAGACATGTCAGTACAACGTCCTTACTGTTTGACCCCGTGGTGCACTGTGAGTCATTAATTGCGTGTAGAGATAAGGAAACGCCTGGAAAGGTCACAACAAGCATCACTTTCTAAATTATAAATTCAGTTAATTTGCTTGTTTGGAGGATTTTAGTTCATTCCTGAAGAAAATGTCTCATTATGACGCAAACTTGCCCAATGGATGGGCATGGCCAGGAAATGAAGTAGCCCCTCACTGGTGGTCTCTAAGGCCAATTAGTAATGCTGTTAGGCTATTGACAGACAGCTGAAACAACACAGGCAAACAATCATTCAGGCCATTTAATACTGTCTACTCCATCCAAGAGGACATTGGGAACCGATGGCAATCGAGCACCTATGCCTGACTGCAAGTTAATTTGACAGAGCAAAAGGAGCCCCGTCCAAAGGTAAGAAGGCAAAGGATATGTAAAGCACTTAAAGAAGCCTTTCATCAGGTCATCAGGCCTAGCTGGGGCTGTAGCAACCTTCCTCCCTTCACCCCCGCCTCCTTGTAACAACCGACACAATCAATCATGAGCTAGATCAATAAAATGAATTTATCTCCATGCTCCCTTTACCTCTTTCCATCAATCCTATCAGCTGTTTTCTCCATGTGATTATACAATTATTCAAACCATCATCATTATGAGTGGACCCGGGCGGCTATCGAAACTACACTATGAATAGGCTGGCATTTTGAAAACGAGTTGCTAGGCTATGGCAGCCACAACCTGGGTGATTAATAAAGCGATAATCCTGAAAAATCATTGGGTATTAGGCTCGGGCCATAAATCCACAGTGGTGCGGTGTTTTTTTTTTTGCTTCTACATGGAATAAAATCCCATGATGATGTCTTCCTGTTCACTGGTGTATCTAGATTTTTCATTACATCTCAGTCTCTTTCGTCTTTGGTCATCCATTCCCAGGATCATTCGCCTCGCACCCTCTCTCGCTTTACCCATTTCCGACTCCCTCTCCCCATCTTTTTCTCCCCCCCACTCCCCCATTCCTCACTCCAACCCCCCAGCTCGTATACGTGGCACACACCACTGCAGTGACAGAGCCACATTAGTCATCATCAGGGACATACAGCTGTGGACGTACAGAGCCCAACGACTGATTTCTAAGCTAACACGGTAACAAATGCATCATGTAAATCTATACCCACCCCCCATGTCTAAAAATAGCTGCTGCGTATACGACATGCTGTAATAAAATCTACAGCTAACCTAAGTGACACACTGATGTTTAATCATTCAGGCAGTGCGCACACACAAAAGCATGAACAAACACACAGTGCACACACGTGCTTATATACGTAATAACAGACTTATTGCTAAATCATACAATGAGACCATCACAAGAAAACTGACCTGAAAGGGGAAGATGTTATCACTGCGGCCGACTCCATCATCCATCCAGGACTTGGGGTTGAAGCCTGCGGGACTGTTTCGAGGGTACTTCTGGGATGCCACATGGTTGTTAGGGAAGGTCTTCTTCAGTGGAGAGATAGAGTTGATGGGGGTCATCCCGCCGTTCAGCCCTCGGCGATAATCTCTGCCCTGAGACCCTCCCCAGCCGCCCCCGCCACTACCATATCCTCCTCCGGGACTCCAGGAGGTGGAGGAGCCGGGGGAGGGAGAGGGGCTCTGGTAGCTGGCTGGACCCCAAGGGGACGGGGGCTTGTTCAGGCTGTTGGACAAATGCGGCAACTGGCTGAAAGCCGGATTCCTGTGCGGAAAGGGCGGTGGAGGGTGTGGTGAGGCCGGGGAGCGCCGATGCTGCTGGTGTTGGTTGTGGGGGTGTTGGAAGTGGGGATGTGGTGGGGGAGCCGGGTGGTGCTGGGACAAGGCCGCCGCTGGTCCGATCTGTGGGGAGAAGTTCCCGCCAAACCCTGGACTGACATGGTGTGAGAAGTTCTGGAACAGCAGGGGCCCGTTGTTGGCTGAAGCCGGGTTGAAGAAGCTGACGTCCTCATTGATGATGGTTGATGGCGCCGGCGGGATGGCAGCTGACCAGTTGTTGAAGCCCGTAAGTGATGACGAGGTTGTACTGGACTGGACCTGGCCAGTTCCCCCGAGACCAGACGTCTCTTGGTAATCGAAGCCCGTCAGGACAGGAGACTCCAGACGTAACTGCTTCTCCTTTCCGTTACTTCCGTCGGACGTGCCGTTGTCTGTCTTGGTTTCATCTGACCGGGCTTTTTCCAGTTCTGAAATGATCCCACCGCCACCACTCCCACCCTCCTGGTGACTCCCAGGGGACAACTGCTGCTGCTGCTTTTCTTGCGTTTCTTGCATTTCCTGTTGCTGCTGCGCTTTGGGCTTCTCTGGGCCCCCCAGGATTTCGTCTTGCACGCTGCTGTGGGTGGCAGAGGCAGGGAAGAGCCAGGGAGAGCCTCCCGTGGTGCCATTCCCTGCGGCTGTGGTGCTGTTTATGAAAGCAGCAGGGCTCTGCGACACATTTTGGTGGTGGTGTGGGGGCTGCAGATGCGGGTGGATTCGGACCGGG